>NW_020884879.1:0-7454 GCF_003945725.1 Corapipo altera | reverse complement strand
AACTTTTTTTTACACATCTACCCAAAATATTCACACAATAATGCCGAAAGTTCTAGTTTTCACTTTCATTTTTAGAGACCAAGACTTACACGCCCCACAACACTTTTAAAAATGTTGAGGAACCACAAGTTCTGTTGAGCAAAATTGCTTTGTATATGGGAAATTAAGGCACTTCCAGGTACATCCTAGAATGAGATATCCAAGTCCACTGCATTACAGAAACATGCAACAAAACCAAAACGTACCAGTAAGAGGAGGTTTATGTGAATGCAGAGTGCAGGGTGTGCTGACAATTAATTTATGTTCTGGAATTGGAAGTACACCTTCAGATTTCCTGTCGTATAAAGAACAAGAACAGAAGTATGAGCAAGGAATGCCACCCAATGTGGTGCTGCAGCTCTCACAGAGCTACTTCAGAGGAGAGGTAACACACTCACTGGGTTACTGTGGCTGTGAACGCTCATTCACAGTCAGACTTCAGGTAGGTCCAAGGGAAGTTAAAAGTTGCTCAGACATATAAAAGGACAGTTTATGAACTCATTGAGGCTTTAGACACAATTTGGTTAAGAACAGCCACACAAAGCCATTGAGACAGTCCTGTATCTCTTCATGAGTAGAAAAACTGCAGCATCCCCAAAATGGTATCAGCCTGTGCCAAGGACTCATGGTCCAAGAGAACATGTCAGCAAAGGAAGCCCTGTCCATGAGAATTTTGTCCAAGCCAGTTCCCCAGCACAGACAGATGTAAGGAAAAGGCAAAGATTTCCATTCTTTAGTCTCACTAAGGCACACCCTTATCCCAAAGTTAGTAAGGCTACCTTTAGGTCCACAATCAGCCAAAAGATGATGCCACGAGATTTTAGGATATTATACTGTATTATAAACAAGTGACATATACAAAGGGGATCTTAACATCCTCAAAAAGACATTTACCAATGTCCTGACATACCTTAAGGCTTCCTTTACATCTCCTTGAATTCTCCCCAATACAAGGACTTCATAGGGCTTTTTGTGCAAAGAATCCAAAGGCAATACAAATTCTCCAGCCCTAGTAATCTGACACAAAAGAGTTAAAAATACACAGCGGAAGATTTTAATATTCATTTTTTCCCCAAGACATTTTCTTTTATAAAAGAAAGGACAGTGATGATACCAGACCTTTCAAATACAGAAGCACATGGTAGTAAATAGACAAATTATAAGAATATAAGGTATCATAGTGGAAGCCCTCTCAGTCTGCAAGAAAGAAACAAAATAAATTTAGAACTTACTTTTACCCAGTGCCACTCAGCAAGTGTCTTCACCGACCAGTGAGGATAGAGTTCATCCTTAACAAAATGTAAGTGCTTCTGTCTATTAGTCACCCATGTGACTACAAGACAATTTGGAGCAGCTAGTGTTGGTACAGGAATCTGCTTGATTTGCCATGAAGACAAGTGGTTGTACCTATACACCAATACAGTAAGAAAGCAAGTTAGCATACGCCAAATATAAAAACTGCAAAGCAATGCAAATAGATAAAGAAATTACACGGACAGGATGTTTCAAGAATTGTCTCTTGACAACCAAAGTCATAAAAATAGTTCAAGACTGACACCCAGTGGCCAAAGCTGGTAGATTTTATATAAAATCATTAGTATGTGGACTTAAGTTTTACTCAGCAGAACCTTTAACTAAATATTTCCACTATTCCCCCAAATAAAGCATTGTGAGTTCTGACTCTGATGAAGTCTAAAAGCCCATATTTCATTTAAAAACTATCATATGTAATTCAATATTCTCATCTCTACAACAGAACAAAGTCATTTAGTTAAAAGTAGCTTCTTAGGCAATGTAGTATTATTCACTTCTCATAATAAGCTCTCTTCTGAATGAAAATGACAAGTGAGTCATTTGCAAGTGCAAGGGCAACACTAATTTGACTGGAAAGTTAAGAGGTCATAAAAGATAATTTCTCCAATTATTTGCAGAAGTTACTCATTTTTTTTAATCCCCAGTCATGGAAGAAATTCTCTAGTTTACTCAAAACCATTCTGCACTTTCCTGAGCTAACTGAACACTACATCAGTAAATACAGCACGCTTTCCAGATTCTGTCCTGTTCTACCATTCTCTCATCATGCTATTCTACATTATTAGCAAGTTGTAATTCATGGAACCTACACATTACAGCATCAAAAATATCGGGACATTGCCTACTGGAAATCAACAGCTACCACGTGGGTACCTAGGACCCTATACAATGCAACAGTGAGAAACAATATAAACAAACATAAAATCAAAAATATCTCCTGGACTAGACTGTCCAGAGACAAAAAGATTCACCCAGATGCGAAATGCTTCAAAATTATTAGCTGTCAACAAGGTAATTAAGAGCAGTGATAGCTCCTGCACCTTTTGCCTTTATTTTGTGAGGGAGAGAGGGTCTTGCTGGCTAATTTGTGCTTGTGAATAACTGTAATTTTCCTCTGCGTACCATACATTGTCAAGAAGACATTTGAATTAGTTCAATTTCTCACTTAGAAATGAGTTCAATAACTCATTTTCTATAGGTTTCTCTAAGGCTTTCAAAGGAAAGCCTATTAATCAGTCTCTGCATTTTCAAACTATGTCTTCATAAAAAGCTTCAAAAGCTACAGTAGTTATTAGTCTAGAAAGTTGTAAGGTCCTACTTCCTGTCTGACCTTCTTTCACATGGATACAACTTATAGTAATCCATAGGGGCTCCCATCTTATGAAGGTAATCCAAGAGGGCTCCACTGGCAAAAGTCTGATGTTACTCAGCAGTGAAGGAAGCCCATAAAAATTTAATTTAATGACCTCATAAACTACAGCACTCGAGGATTTTACTGCTGCATTATCACTTTCTTCTACCCATTAGACTGAAGCTCAAGCCACGGCTCAAATTAAAAAAAAAAACAAACAAAAAAAACCCCAAAAAAATCCAACAACAACAAAAACAAACCCCACAACCAAGATAAACACCACCACTAACACTTCTGAATCAGATTTCAGTTTTGGAAATACTTACACATTTATCTAGCTTTATGGCCAGTGAAGTAACCTTATTAATTACAAATTAATATCTGCATGATCTGGGACTGACAAAACAGTTGACACTAAACTCTCTTTGAAATTCTCAAAGACTAACAATCTCTCACCAGCTAGGTAATTTAAGATCTATTCTTGCAAATATTTTGTATGCCAAGCATCCAAGCCCTTTCAGTGAAATCCCCAAGACATTCCATAGACTTGAAGATAAGCATATGCCAAAATATTTGCAAGGTTAAGCTGCAGTATCACATTACATTGGTCTTGGATTATGTCAGCATGTTAAAATATTAATTACCCTTTTAAGCTACAATGACAATGTATGATTTTACTATAAAATTACCTGTTGCTCCTTTTAACAGACTTGTTCTCCCATGGTGGATCAATCACAATTACATCATATTTTTTCTTGTCTGGCAAGTGAAATTGAAAAAAAAAACAAAACCAGTCATCTTTTAAAAAGTCTATGAGTTAAAACTGATATACACAAAACCACATATTTCTTCTGTTCTTTTCAAATAAGAAGTTAAAAGACCTTTGGTATGCTTTTTAGAATTCAGATAATCATATCCTTCAGAGATTTTTAGGCTGATTACCCGAGGAAAGGATTTTTATGTGATCTGTGTCAGATCCCTCCAAGAAATTTTGAACATCTTGAGGATTTTTAGAAAAAGAAAGTTATAGAGTGCAAGACTCAAAAACAACAATTTCTTCAAGTTTCCTACCAGAAACTAAGTAATAAGGCACCCAGCTGAGTGAAAAACTGAAGCCCTGAACACAAGATTCCTCTTCTGTTTGATCTTTCAGCAGGCCAACAGGGACATACAGAGCTTCACAGAAGCCCTGGAAAACTGTGTTTTGCTCTACTGGAGGTAAAGAGAGACAAGATTGCTAGATCCAGTGTATGAAATGTAAATAATGGAAAAAGAAGAAAACTGAAAGAGTTTTCATGGGAGAAGCTGAGTTTACTTCAGTTGGAGGAGAGACTATATAGGGCACATCCATGAAAAACCAGGACTCTCCAATTTTATTTTTTCCAGAGAACATATTTGTCCTTTCATTGAATCTGATAGTAAGAACAATAGATCAGTATTTGATGTTCATTACATGTGCTTAGTATATCTTTTTCCCTTAGGATTGGATGTAGTAACCTTACAGTGGACTGACCAGCAAGAATTACTTCTCTTTTTGCAGGTGAAAGGGAAGAAGAAAAATAAAAATTAAAATGGACAGTAGACTTCCTCCAAAAAAAAAGAAAAATCTAATAACTGGCATTATATTAACACTCACTGTTGCTTATTTCAATAAAGAATTTGCTCAAATTTTTTGACTGCTCTCTGACCTCTTGAAGAATCCAAACATGCTTTCTTATATGCATAGCTTTGCATAGAGAGAATGATCTTCCCTCTTTCCTACAGCTGCAAACAGCTAACCAGTTAAATTCTGGACTTCTAGGATAATAAGATCCTATCTCCTGCATGTCTTCCTATAAAAATAAACAGGAACAAACAAACAAAAACCCAAAACAGGGGCCTGCTTACAGGCAACATCTTTTCTGTAAGACTGTCTGACAAAGCTTAGCTGCTACTGATATTAATGATAATAGTAATAATAATAATGAAAGTCAATTTGCAAGCTGATGGAATTGACTTCACTGAAGCACAGTGAAGACTAGTGCATGCTGTCAGCTTAAAGCTTTGATTAACTTTTACAGAAAACTTATTATAAAATCCCCACCATTTCCCAGTCACTGAATTTGGCTTAAGCCAATACTCTCAGCTGTGAAATGTAGCAGCTGAGACATCAAGTCATGCTTGCTACTCCTGGTCTGGCTAAAGTGGTGTTCCCTTCCAGCTGGGTGGAGCAGCCTCTCCAACTGTTATCTTCCCTGGGGGACACTGGGCTTTGTTCCACAATCAGTTTACATCAGTCAAAAAGACCCGTGCCACTGCATAGGATGAGTCTGTAAGGGAACATTTGTTTTAAGGTGTGTAATCTTATCCCTCTCCCATGGTTTAATCTAGCTAAAAATCAATTCAGCAGGACAACCACCCCAGCAGCAGCATGCACTTAGCTATGTTAAAGCCTCATACTGTGGGACAGGGATCCAGCAGCACAGCTAGTCCCCACCTAATGCATTTACATGACTTCTAAGCTGACAGTGGCTCAGAACATGCTCACAAACTGTTGTATTTTGACTGAAATTTTTAAAGGAGTCTCCTGGAGACAAACAATACCCCCATGACATGATCTCCTAACTGCTCAAGATTCCTTCGAAAACCCTCAACTATTTGCAGAAAGTTAGAAATACCACTTTAAAAGTATGCAGTAGCATTTCCTATCAGTGTGATACTGTATATTAAAATCTGTTCACTGAGCTCCTATTCATCTTGACGTTAACTGCTCTTTTCAGGCAGGAGAGAAGGGGTAAATTCTAACACCTAAAGATACTTACAGTTCAGCAGGGGCTGTAAACACGAAATATCAGATAAAAGGAAGCTGCTTTTTGGTGGCACCAAGTACTTCTGCCCCATTAACACAATTATCTTTGCATGGTTTGAGGTGTTTTCTGCAATACACGAAAGCAGGTCCTGCTCTGGACTGGAGGTTTCATCCTCTAGCACGTATACAGCCCGATGGTCACCTTCATTCACAGCTGGAAACTGCTTTGCCATTTCACATAATTCAGCCAACCCACAGACAACAGGAACATTATTCTTCCTGCAACTGAGTTCTGCAGTCCTTTGGTGAAGAAAACCACTTTTGAGTCCTTCTTGGACTAAATGCAAAGTGCCTTCCCAAATCAGCTTCCTGACCTGCATTGTCATAAAGAAACAAAGGAAAAAAGAAATGATCTTTCAAGCATCTACTTGATCAGGGAATGTAACCGAAATCAAAACATTCTTCAATCTGCAGGCAGGGAATATGATCCTTGCCAGTTACAGAGAACATTGGCTCAAAAGCTACAAGGGCATGATGATAAGGCTGTGTGTCATGGTCTAACAACAGCTGTCAACCAAGTACCACTCAGCTGTTCACTCACACTCCACGAACCCCATTCCGTGGTGAGCAGGAGAAAAAAACCCAAAACCCTGGGCTGAGATAAGATCAGTTTAATAACTGAAACAAAATTAATTATTATGATTATTAAAAACAGGGAGAGAGAGAAATACCACCCAAGAGAAACAACTGATGCACAGTACAATCACAAAATAATCTGAGTTGACTCGCAGAGCTATAACCTTTAACAACACAAATACAGCAAAAACCCAATACTTCCTAATCTGTTAATGGCATCAGAGGCTAGCCAGGATCACAGGTTTTTCCAAACTGTGTCTTTTTACATATTCACCAAAAATGTTTCAGTATAATTCAGTTGTAACTTCACCAGTACTTTACTGACATAAACCTACAGACTTGAATTCCAATTCATTCCTAATGCTTTAGTATGACAATATAAAATGCTAGAGGGGGAAAAAAAAAAAAAATCTTTCTCATTTGCAGAATGAGATATTTCAGAGCACATTTGGTCAAAGAAGCTTTGAATAACTTCAGCACAGTGCCCTGATACACTAAAGAAGAGTTGATCTTCAGAAAAGGTCACAGTCTATTTCAAATCAGTCACTTCCTGACCAACTAATACTCAGCTCATCACAGTATAATATTTAGTTATCCACAACAGTAAAAGAAACTTTGTCAATGCAGTTTCCAGCTCTTTGAAATATCTCAAATGCAATTTCACATGTGTCTACAAAGAAGACCTTCTCTGTAAGCACTTTTCACTTAAGAGTGGAGAGACTGACCTTCCCACTAATGGAACAAGCTACAGGAATAGAATTTGTTTGCAACCATGCCCCGCACTCTGTACATGTCTATCAGGTATCATGTACCTGCAAAATATACTTTTTTTCCAACTTACCTTTGAATGATATTCCAAAGCATCCAGTTCACCTTCGTTGAATAAACATTTCCTTTTACGTTTCTGCAGAATGAGCAAGCAATAAAAAAAAAAAATCCATATTACTCTGTGAGGAAAGAAAAAAAAAAATCAAACATACCTAAATTACCAATTAACTCTTTTAAAAGCAGAGGAAACTTTAGATCTCTTTCTTTTTCCATCACAAATACAAGTCAAATAAGCAAAAAGATCTAGGCTGCGGTAGGCATTCTCAAGGCACATACACTTAAAGCTGTGTTATGTTACTCATGTCACTGGGATCTGAAGATACCTAGTGCATGCCACAGTTGGTGCTCATGCTTCCTTTGGGTCCACACCAGAAGTTTCAGCTGCCAAGTGCAGTTTACCAATAAAAGAAAATTAATTACATTTCATTGAGCACATTTGTTGGTTTAGACCTACAATTCTTATTTTCTTTTGTCCATAAGAAACAGTACTGAACAATA
>NW_020884878.1:25551768-25731748 GCF_003945725.1 Corapipo altera | reverse complement strand
AAAGAAAAGAAAAGAAAAGAAAAGAAAAGAAAAGAAAAGAAAAGAAAAGAAAAGAAAAGAAAAGAAAAGAAAAGAAAAGAAAAAAAGAAAGAAGAAACACAGCCTAATTTTCGGCCCAAACACCATTTTATTTCACCTGACGTGAGTATGCAGTCAGCTCTGATCATATAGTGTGCGAGTAGAGGAGGTCTGGGGAGAACACAAAATTCTTGGAAGCCGTCTCAGACGCCGCAAACCCTGACAATACTGCCACCTATGGACCAAAAATGCCAACATCAGCTCCGTAGAGCCCTTTGCAGGGACAGTCTTAACGATGAAAGGAGCAGAACTGTATGAGCAAATTCAAACTCCCGCACATGGTTAAATCACCTGATGAACTGATGGAGCAGCTACTTTGGTTTATCTAGTTCAATGCTCTTATAAAATTTAATTAGGATCATCATACAGCAACCTAACCTGTCTACAGAAATTATGAGCTTCAAATCCAGACCCCAGATGAACTCTTTTGCTCAATTAAAGCGAAGCAGCTTTTTATAGAAAGGTTTTTTTTCCTTAAAGTGCGCACACAAGGAGCAATGGAGCATGATATGCCTTTTTTCACATTAAAGTAATTATGTAAAGGCAGTAACATTGAAAATACTTGATGAAATCAAAAATTTACACTGCCTTTGCAGACATTTAAACCTGTCATTTTAAAGATATTGGTACAATTTTCTTATGCTGTGGAAGAAACATGGGTGATTAGACCTAATGCCTTCAGATAGCTTTATGTCACTCTCCTAATATTAGTACTTACTACTAAAATACTGTGAATGGTCTAGAAAATTAATTTCTTAAATCTGTTTGGAAATAACCATCTGTACTTATAATTGGCCTTATCATTGTTTTTTCCATTTATAATATGTGTATATTTCATATAATAAATCAATATTTTGATTTTTTTGTCTGTTTTATTGTAAATAAAAAATATTTTTATTTTTTTTTCTGCTTTATTGTCACTTCTGGCAAGTTGTCTCCCTTTTCAATCTTACGGGCCTTAGCAAGAAGCTAATTCACCTAGCTGAAGGAAAGTAGCCCTAAATATATTTACTTCTCAACTGTTAAAATAAAATAAAATAAAATAAAATAATAAAATAAAATAATAAAATAAAATAAAATAAAGTATTCCTCACCTAATCTACCAATGCTTTACTGCTAAGCAGTAAATAAAGCAAGATGAATAGGCTGCAGCGAAGGGCAAGGTGATAGATTGACAGGATTCAAAGCAGATAGAAATGGTCCTGGCACCCAGGCTCCAGAAAAAGGTAGGATTTCTGACAGCCTGTATGTTATTGTCTATCTGTAGCTCCATGGAGAACCTATGGGTGTTTTTGGAGCACCTTTTCAAAGCAACTGACATTCTTAATATGTTGTACCAGAACATTAATGTAAATCATGACAATATTTGCCATGTCCAGGTGAGGTCCTTAAAAATGAGCACCTGTGGAAAAGACAGGAGAAACAGGATGGAAGGAAAGGAAACATTTAGAAACAATTTATCCATGTTTCTTCAGACCATCCTGTCTATATCGTGTCCTCATTTTAATATTTTCTGTCTTATATATCTCAACCATCAATCTACAAAGTAGCCAATTCTACAGTTTCACGCATTTTCCCATATTTTCCATTATTCACATCTGAGCACTAGTGAGCTAACTTTCCATAGTAGCATTTAACCTTCAGTACTTGGGAAATACCCTAATTAAACTAGATTTTGTTATCATTTATTTTCGTACTCCCCATGTACCAAAGGAAGTGTCCTGATATAGCTAACAGAATAAAATTGGTGTTGGTAGGCAATGTAGATGGGAGGACAAATCCCACAAACTGAGTAACAAGCACTTGAGAAGATAGAATACCTTCTTTTATATTTTCTTAAAAGTAATATTGGAGTTATTTTTAAACATATCCGTTAGTAGATACTTATTTATTACACATACATGTAAAAGTGAGAATAAGAGTTATCCTATTAAAATCAATAGAAGTACTCCTGTGATTAAAGTTTTATTTATGCTGAAATACAGCCTCATGTTCTACATACACTTCCATTCAATATGTGCATATTGTGAATATTAAATAATGTTAAATTACTCTCTTTTTTGAAATAGAATCAGCTTGACAGTTACAATGTTCAAGCACGAAGCAGCACATATTACAATGGCAGCTCCCTATCATGCAGTAATTTTCTCCCTTTTAATATTCTTGAAATTTAGCTCTCACAAGTAGGTGAAATGATCCTGTCTTTGAAAAGTGATTTGGCATGCTCCTTTAGACTTTACATGTAGTCGATAAGACTACTCTCTCATGCATGATTGTCTTTGAGTAACATGAGTTTTTTTGACTTGCTCCTTCTCAGTTGTTTTTAGGAGCAGAGTGAGGATGGAGAAATTGTTTTATGCTAGATTCCCCTTTGAAAAAAATAAAAGGGAATATCATCTTCACCTTTGACATCACCATGGAACCCTCATGTTTGTTTTCACAGCAGTGGAGTGGAAGGCTGGAAGGAGTATAAGAGGACAAAGGATCTTGTCTTTCACTTCCCATTAGATGGTTGCTCTGGTGTTCTTCTTGTGCTTAAAGAATACTAAAGACAAGGATATAAGCAGAGATCTTCACTGCATTCATCTTGGGTGCCAAAACATCACTAAGGTCTCCTTAAGCTTTTGATGAATTTAGGAGTCCATAGATTTAGGAGATGAAAGAAAGAACCGCATGAATAGCAGTAGAGCTAGTAGATTCTGAAGAGAATACACCTTGTTTCTTTAAATTTCACTACCATGACTTAGGCAAAGAATAGGAAGCCAACTGGCTGTTCCTGAGCACCATTCTCTTAGGAATTAGGTGTTGGGGCAGACAGCGAGCCCAGAAATTTTTGAGCAAGGTCAGACCTTGTATCTTTTTGCTGGAGGTGTCAGGATCTGTGTGCAGTCTTTCAGGAGTACAAATTTCTTTGAATGTCCCATGGCTAATTAAAAAGCTCCCATTCCTCAGAGTATAGTTGTAAATGTCTAGCTTCTGAAAGATAAAAAACAAAGGTGAAATTATTGCATTCCTGCCACCTGATGGTTAGTACAGTATTTCTGTGACTCAAAACCAGATTTTATCTGTAAAGAATCTGGATTTGGAAGGAAACATACATTTAATTAAAAAAAAAAAAAGATCAGGCATATCATCTGTGATGCTATTAGTTGTGACTCTATCTGACAGCTCACAGGAATGTCACAGTAAACAACAATCCAAAGATAATAACAGATTCATAAACATTAAAGATAGAAAAGTCCATTTTGTAATTACCATTTCTTAGTAGTGCATTATATTATACTATGCAATCTATTGTTTTCCCCTATTTTTTTCTCCAAAACAATATCCTTCATAGATTTTAGTCTGATGGATCTAAGTTAAATCAGCCTCCTTTACCAGAGAATATAACAATTCTATAATTACCATTCTTATCTTAAAAGATGGTCCATTGGAGTCCAGAAATGTTTAACGATATTTGATTTAGATTAGGTTAAAAATACAAATTAAATAAACGGAAACACTCATTATTAAAACCTGAATACTGTGGTTAGGAAATATTGAAAAAGTAAATTCTTGCATTTATGATTCGTTGTTTGTAGGATTAACAACTCTTTTAAATACTAGTTTGATTTAGCTGTAAAAGTGCATGGATGTAAATACAATAGGACATTCCTAAGGGGAATTGCAATTAAAAAAAAAAAATCCATATTTACTACAATAAATGTTATGCCAAAAATTTTTATAGCCACCAGAAATATAGAAAATGCTGTACCCAAAGCTAGAAAATTGTTCCAGTACAAAGCATGCCTAATATATGACTTCCCAAATACACAGTATATCCCTAGTAAAGATATAAATTATGGTTGCAAATGAGACCACAAACAAAATTTTGCTCAAGGCATGAATCATAAATTCAAACAATAATCATCTCCTGCATGAGGCACAACTACTTTGTTTACTTCTTATACTCTGTTTCCTAAACATGAAGATGAAAGTAGGTCAAGTAAATTTAGCATCTTTTCACATGAAGTATGTTATGATAGCGGGTGGCACAGCCTAATTTACAATTACATGAGTTTACATGAATATGAAAATATGTGTTTTCACTGTGCTGTGTCATTACACATATTGACATTTTACTCACAATGACACAGAATCATAGAAAACACCCAAGATTTGGAGAAGGGAGGGAGCAGCCTGAATGAAATTTTGACATGTTAGGAAAGAGCTTCGTATGATGTTGAATGTTATTTCTAAAACTGGCTGTAGGGATGTTTACGCAGTGAGTTGCAAGGGAAGAAGAGGGAAACTTGGAGAAACCGCTGGTTTCTTTCATTTCTAAATTGCATCAATTCTGTTGCACCTATTAATCAAGAAAAAGCTTTTCTGAGAAAATTCCAAATTAACAGCCATGGACTTTCTTAACATTGGACTGAAATGCAAAAGAAACTTTAAATCAGAGGTTGAAATCAGAAATTTTTTTATCCTTCATTCTGCCATGAAGTTTCAAGTATGATTCACGTAGGAAACTTCCTGTAAAGAAATGTTTGCTTTATTATAATGATTTTCTTTTATGGAAGGCAGGAAAATTGATGAGGCCCTTTTTACCATAAACTTTTGTTGTTATAAGATTTTCAATTAAACTTCCAAAACCTCTGAAGTTGGATACATGTAGGGTGCAATAATTTTTGGAACAAACAGGTTCAAAAAAAGTTTCTCATCAGTTGTGGATGAATACATTGCAAATTCTGTTTTCAAAGAAACATGCTTGTCTACCTATATAGATGAATGAACAAGCATATTTGATAAAGTAGAGCAGGAGAATGTGAGAAGGTCACATATCCGTAGTTCCTTCCACATAAATCAGTAATTGTACTACCTTCGTTGCAGAAAGTGTTTGACAAGAGTGTGGGTTCTAGTGTACATTCATATCATCACAACTCGAGTAGAAAAGAGGGAATTTCCTCTTGAACCACAGAACTTAAAACTTCAAGTCAATAAGTTACTTTGAAATTAACTCATGACCCAGGGACCAAGTCACATGTTTGAGGCAAGCATGAGGTTACACACTTTGCTGAGGTACATTATGGATGAGGGCAGAATTTGGTTTGCCATCATTCTTTTCAAGAGTGTAAATATTCTAAGAGGATGAAGAGGATGAAGACTTTAAGAGTTATTTATACTCAAAATAATATAGGCTTGACAGTCAGTAGTGACTAATTAGTTTAGCATTTTTAATTAAAGACAAGAAGTCAAATTGGGTTGATTAAAAATAGAAGGCAAAGCACTTAGTACAAGAAGAGCTGAATTATTACTATCCAATATATATTACTGCTGTGATGTTAAAAATTATATTTGTACTTCATGGTGAAAAATAGGAACATGAAAATGTGTTATCCACATGTGGAAAGAAATCTCTCATTTTTATAACTGAATATATATACAAATATAAAGCTACCAACATTTATTCATAACCCAATCACAGCAATTAAAAGTCAAAAAACCAGAAGAGCCATAATGTGAAAGAGTTTAATTCTTCAAAAGACTGAAAAATCTTAGCTGTAATGAGTTTTGAAATATCAAGAGTACAAAAAACAGAACAAGATAGAAATTAAATCTGAAGAAAACTATTTTGAAAACTATCGAACAGAAATGGACATTATGGGCATTGCCATCCATACGTAGTAGAATAGAGAAAAGTAGAACAATATTTGACACAACCTGCTCAACTGTCAGCTGCAATTAAAACACAAAAAGAGTATCATGATGAAGAGTTTTAGGGTGTTTACAGTTCTCTTATTAACCTCAGCAGGGAATAATTTTAATAATTTTCCACTGGCAAACAGAAACGGACGACTAAAAATTGAATATAATTTTGAAACTGTCTAAAGGTGGAATTTGAAAATAATTTTTGGAGCAAAAATTCTTGCTTTAATGAAAATGTACAACATGAATCTACTGTCAAGATGGAAACAAAGAAAAACAGAGACAGAGACAACATCATTCCTATTTTCAGCAGCATATAGGTTGCAAAACATGGCCTTAAGGTCTAGGCTCAATTTCTTTGGCCAAATTAAGACTTTGCGTATATCAAACGTGTGTCGAGTACTCAGGTACCATTGCAATGAAGTATTAACTTTCAAAGACATTACTAGCACACCTTAATAACTAGTTTTTCACTATTATTTACAGACAGGAGCTTCAAAAGTACATTCACTGTAGGAAGAAAATTTGGGACACTGTAAACAAGTCTCTAAATTCCTGCAACAGCTAGTCAATGAGGGATTTAATGTTTACTTGAAGAAAAAAGGTATTTGGGTTTTAAGTTCACATAACCTTATTTTGGCCAGGCAGGGGCAGCTTCCTTTACTACTATGGCCTGTCTGTTAAACTGTGATAAATTCCTGAAGAAATTAATCTGTATTAAGAGGCATCCCATTCTAATTTGGTTTCATTATGAGTTGTTGCGTGATTTGAATATGATACAGCTATCTGTGTTTTGAAATTCAGAGTGAAATTTTTTCTTGCAGCTGTTGTTGCCTACAATTTCAACCAAAACCAATTTTTTTTCAGTCAAGTTATGAAATGCAAAAACCAGAAAATGATAGTATAAAAAATATAACTTAAGAAAAAGGCAACAAATCTTTTCTCCTAGTTTGATCAGAATAATCCCAAACAATTAATGAGAAATATAACCATACGTTTACTGTGTTTACCACTACAGATGACCTAACATGAAGTTACGCTGTTTTTAAGACCTACTCAAATACTACAAGCCAAAATTTAGAGTCAGACTCTTTCTATATATTATAATGAGTGGAGAGAATAAAGAAACTCTGCTACCAACTTAAATAATATTACACAGTTTTTTCATCGTTCTGGTGTACAAATAAACTTGATTTCATAAAGAAAAAGTTGCTGAAATCAGACGTGGTAATCCATAATATCTATCTTAATGAAGAGATTGTATCATGGGTTTCTTTCTTTTTTATTTGCAATTGCTTTACATGTTTGTGGTAATTTCAACAATTACATGCTAAAGAGAATTAGAATTCTGTATTTTTACTTATTGTCATAATGAGGCGGCTGAAAACACAGAGAAGCAGCAATGCAAGCTGAGTAGCCACTGCCTTTTTGGATAATATGTTCTTTGCAAATCACAGTTTGAAACTCATAGAAAGTAGTGATTTTTTGAATTGTCAAAGAATACACACAACATGTGTATCCATTGGCAGATAGACACTAGAATGGCCAAAATAAATCATACTTTAAGCAGGACACAATATCACTAAATAGTGAATAAAGTATTTCTATATATGTTTACCAAGAGCTGCAGGATGTTATATTGAAAAATGGTAGGGCATAGTTATCCATCATCCGCTTGCTACCGCAAGTTATTTGCAAATAAGAACTGATTCTGAGGCTTTGGAATAAATAATGGTACATAGTTAGTACTCAACATAGAGTTACATTGTATTCCCAGCGTTATCTATTCAGTACCTTGGCAAAATAAACCTCAGTAAAAATCCTTGTCTGTGTTAAGAAAGCCAAAAGAATTGTGAAAAGTGTTGGCAATTTTACTGCTACTGACACTTGCTCACTAGTTGCTCACCAAGATACATATTTCAGCCTGACCACAGTATAGAACTGTGGCTCTACACCACGGCAAGCTTACATTTCACCTCTGCACAGACTGAACTTTGCACTTGTTTTAACTTCTTCTCCTTCCAGGATCTTTTCTAGCTTCACAAATGTCCTCATTGAGACAAAGTGTCAAAGCTGGAAGGTTGAGTAGCTTCGCATCGTCTCCTGTGGAAAACCATAGCAATGGCTTTTTACTCTCAGAAAGCATTTGTCTCTCTGCAGCTGTTAACAAAGGAAAGATCAAAAAGTCTCAAGTTTCTTAGGAGCATATTGAAATGTATTTGGACTCTTCCAGGTAGTCTCACTGTATTAAAGTGGATGCATTCACGATAAATACCTTGGTAGCTAAATTCCTTTTGAGGATATTGATTCTCTGAGCCAATATGAGGAATTTTTAGACTAGATTATCAGTGAAAGTTAATGTTGTCCTACAGTTATCGAATAGGGGTTTTTTGAATAAAGTATGTCTTCAAAATCATCATTAAGTCACATTAACATGTGAGACGTTATCATTCATGACTAGTATTTGGGTACTTTCTAAGTGTGTAAGAGTTGCCATTGAACATACCATTCCTGCTATTGATTAACCACCACAGCTTGATAAAGAAAAATAATGAAAAGAATAAAGGAAGATAGGAGGAAATGTGAAAGAATGGAGCCATGAAATATCTAAGGCTTTGTTAATTGTAAAAACCAAGGAGTGACGTTTTCAGAAGTTTTTAAGAGATATGCGTTGAATCAGTCATTTCTGAAATAAGCATATTTAGAAAATTTCTCAGGACAATGTCTTTGCTAGTAAGCCATTGAATTTACACATTTTGGGGGAAAAAAAATTAAAAAATAAACTAGTAGAGTCATCTAATTATTATTCTTACCTCTTTTAATCTGCTCAGGAAACTTAAAGCAAAAGTGTGAAGCACTTCTTACTAAAGTAAAATGCCATGTTTAGAAAGAGCAAAGTACCCTCATTTAAGTTTTCAGCTTTGAAGATTTCATTTACTTAAATGATAATGAATGAAACCTTCTAACATACTGAGAATTAAACTAAAGACAGGAGCCGACCTTTAAAATGGCCGAGTGACCAATCCCTTGGCATGACTGCAGAGGAGTGCAAGTAGTTTTTCCCAGAACAATATCAGTAGTAATACATCAAGATCTTTAAAGTTTGTGTTTAAATCTTTTTTATTCTTCTCTATTTTTAAAGAAACCCTTATGAACTTAGGGAACTTGATTGCAATGAAAATTGAAAGTTGTCTACAAATCACATCTTTTAAATAACAGGTCAGCTTTTGTCACACATGAGTCACCTTCATTACCTGTGTCAGCAGCAATTTACAAATCTTTCACGCACCTGAAGCATAATACATCAGACTTTTATTCATACGTTGCATCTTCTAATGCAAATCTGTCTTCAGTGTAAAACCAAGGCTTCTGTGCTGTAGGTGGAAGGAAGGGTGAAAAACACTCTACCAACAGATAACCATCTGGCAGATTCTGTTTCTCTCTCTGCTATCTCCATGTGATTTTTATCACTTTACAAAATGTCATTAAGCAAACAGAGAAGACCACAAGCAAACCTTTAGTTTCACAAAATCATGTTTTATAAACTGTTGAGAAACACTGACGTGTAATGAAACCCTATTCTCTATATGCCTTCCTCTTTGTAAATGATTCATTTCCCTCTCTTTATTTATAAAGAAACAGAAATGCGTCTGTATGCTTGCTGTTTGGTTTTGGGGTTTTTTGGTTGTGGTTTTTTTTTCTTTTTATTTGGTCATCATAATCAAGGCTATTACAGCAATAGATCTTTTCTTTAGAATGGCAGCCCCCTTGTACCTTCAGTTCAGATTTTTGTTTATGCTTGGATGCAATTGTAGTTGTTTCTGATAGTTTTAGGTCAGCCATGACAGACTATGGGTGACACTAAATAAACAAGCTGGGAGTCTGTGACCAGGAAGGAATGATACTGGTGCTCAGAGTTTGATTTTCCCTGGTTAATCAACATTTTTATTCAGAATAACCCACTGTGTGAAGTAATTGTTTGCTAGACTACGCGTATTGTGCTGTAAGGTCTAAAAAACAGACTAAAATTCCCCCACAACTCACATAGGCAAGCAGAAAGAACAAATCATGCTGAATCTTGTTTTGGTTATAGTAGGGTACAGAGATTTGTTTGTATATTTAATTTATGTTCAGCTATTTCTTCCTGCCTCCTCTCTTCCTTCTTTCAGTTAAATTCCAATGCAGTAAGTTGATCTGAGCACAGTCTGGCAGGGAGTAGACAGGACATTTCCTTGCAGCCTGCTCAGGGGGGATAAAAATTCAATGACAAATTTACTAACTATACTCATGGAAGAAGGGGTAGAATAAGATCCCATAAGAAGGCGTAAAATATCCCAATCAAATGGGTACCTGCTCCAGCTCTCTTGCTTTTACTCTCTGTATTGAAAAATTTTATGCATTTCTTACAACTTCTGTTTCTATAGTCATATCATTATGTCAGTATCTAAACTCAGTTTTCATTTATTAATTTTGTTAACTGTATTGCTTGCCCCCATGGTCATGGAGTGAGCCTTTAAAAATGTGTACCCTAAGGCTGAAATGCCAAAGTAATAATAATAAAAACCTTATATTTATGCATTTATTTTTAAACTTCATGAATTTTAAGGCAGTCTTGTTTAGAATTAGAAAGAATATGGGAAGAGACTCTGTTAAAGCCTGAAGTTGGTGATGCTGCCTATCAGGGAATTTTACAGAATTACCAAACAAAGCACCTGAGTACCTGGCTTTCAGATGGATCTCAGTAGAATAAAATGATTAAAAATTCTAATTTTCAATATGATAATTTTACTGCATATCCAGAATAATAAAGATTCTTCAAAATGCATGTAGATAACAAGAATAACAAATTATTTCCATGCACATTTCCAGTTGTTTAAAATTTGGTCTGGAAGTCGAATACAGGCTGACAGTCAACCACTAGCCTACCCAGGAGTAAGTAGAGTCTCAGTGCAGTTTCTAGCGCACAGACATTTCTTTCAGAAACCAAAACATCATAATGCACATCCTCTTGCAAAAGTTTCACATAGAAGTGAATGGTTAGAAAACCTACTCTACCTTAACTTTCATAGAATTAGACTTTCTGAAACTGAATTATTAGTTATGTGCTGGTAAATGAGAAGAAACTTTTGTGAAGAGACCCTTTACTAGCATCCTGGAAGATGTCTGTATCCTGTTTATAATTCAACTAATGTGTCTCACTAAACTACCAGCTAAACTATTTCTTAAGCTCCTCTTGGTCACAGAATCATAATGCAATGTCTAGCAGCTACCTAAACTAAACCACAGAATTTTATGGAAATATCAGTGTGAGTATGATTTTCTTGAGCTATGCTACGACTACTGCTAGACTCTATCTTGATCTCTTTGAAAACTAACTAGCAGGTTATCAGCATCCAAGTTTAACATTGCCTAGGGTTATTTTATTTTTAAATTGCTTCTATATCCACCAAAATCATCTCAGCTAAGTCTTCGACAGCCCAGGCCTTTAGAATCAAATCTTCGCCAGCGCTACTATGGTTTAATTAGCTGCGCATTTGCCTCCTGGTCAGATCCAATAAATATGCATGTATTGGCACAGCTGCATCTCAGCATGCATACTTAAATTAAAAATGTTTCCTTTGATGCTCTGGCAATCTTGGCATTCATTCACTTTGCCAGAAGCTGTCTCAAATCACAAAATACTTGTCCAGTAATCATCACAATGTAGAATCATGAAAAAGTGTTACCAGTTTAGCTCCTCACATTACATGTGTAGTAACCTAAAAATTATTGTGCTTACTCTAGATTTACAGAGAATGATGCTTCTACGGTCCTCAGGACTGGAAGGCATATGCCAAATAAGCCAAAAATGGTCAAAAAATATCTAAATCCTCTAATAAGATTAGTTGCACTAATCTGTATCTAAAGTGATATTTTTGTAACTACAGTTGCACTTTTTTATTTAAAAGATGTAGAATGAATTTGTTTTGTTTTCTCCTCTTGACATTAGCAGCTTTACAGAACCATGACCTCAGTAGTCATTGATGAAGAATTATTAGCTATTTTTACCAAAAGAAGGAAAACTGAATGTTATACAGACTTTCTAAAGTGTACACTGAAAGAGTGAGAAATAGTCCACTTTTTCTCACTACTGACCTCTCCTAAACTAAAGACCACATACTAAACTCCAGTCTAGTCAAAGGAGAGCAGAGGAGGTAATACCTGTAGACAGATATATGCTTGTCATACCAATAGGAAATTTAATCAACCTGAAATTATTAAGCAACACACATAGGCATCTCAAAGTATGTGTGGGTGGTAAGGGGTGATCTGAGGAATATTAGGGAAAATGATCAGATTAGGTGTTTCACTGGAATTCAAAGCACTTTCTTCTCTTCCTACTGAGATATTCTGGGAATTTAATATATATCTTCAATAAATACTTAATATGCTTCAAGTCTACAGCGGAAATCCACCATCTGAAAAATCCTGACAACATGTCCTATCAGAGAGCATGTAGAGTAACAAGATAAATAGTCACACTCTCTTGTAGATGGTTAAGGTATTCTGTATTTCCCAGGGCAAATATAGCTGATATTTCATTGCACATTAAACCAGACTCTTTTTTCCATCATAGCTTGCTTGAAATTACGATGTGTTAATATTTCAGAATCTAATTTTTCTTGTCAATTCTTTCATTTTACTAAATATACAAGACTTTCTTCCACAAACATTTGTACAGCAGCACATCAAAATACATACTTTCTCTAAACCAAAGAGGTTCCAAATGTCTGAATTTGCAAATAAAAATGTTTTACGTTAATTTTTATACAAACAGCAAATGTAGACAAATTAAATCTCTACAAGGAGATTAATCATCATGCTTATCAGGAATTCTACTTGCAGATTGGAGAAAAAAAATCTTTATTGAAACCGTTAGCTACTTGGGGTTTTTTAAATCAGAACACAGAAGAGAGAAATAAAATCTCTCCTTTCATAGTAGAATTTTCAACCTACCAAGAAACAAACCCAGAGCTCACATTCATTTTATGAAGCAAGATATACTATGACAAAACCAGAACAAAGAAACATTGATTGGTCACCACAGTCATTAAAAATTATAATCAATATTTCTTCAAATATATTTTTTAAAAGTCTGATGCATCACTGTGAGAATATAACATTAACTAAATCACTATTTTTTTTAAATCTAGTGTGTCAACACAGTTTGCTGTACCCTTAAACATCACTTCTTTGAGAGTTAGAAGTCCATTTGAGTAAATATTTTTGCACTAGGATAACTAGAGATTTAGAAATATCAAAGATGTAATTGTCAACACTGAATTTTGTCCTGAACATCAATGGTGTGAGAGACTGAAATGTCTTAAATTGCGACCATCACTTCGACAAACAGACATTGAAACTGCAACTACCAAGACTCACTGGATCCGATGAGTGGCAACTATATATATCTTTCTACTTTTATCTTTTCTTTTTCTTTTCCTTACATGTTCTCATAAGTGTTATTTTTATACATTTATATTACTATAATATTATAGATAATAACAGCCAAAACAGTTATATACCTGTTTTCCTTTGCAACCAAATTGTTCTAAAATAAACCCTACATATATATATATATTTATAAACACGGATCATTCAGTGTCGTTTCACTCTAATCCACCCCAAGGCCTATATTAACAAAAACCTGGGCTACCCTCGCCTTCTGAGGTGAATCGTAACAAAAGATTATTCTTAGGAAGAAAAGGTGTGTTCATTTAATGGCCAGAACATTATTTTTTGAGAAATACAGTTGGATTAGGGACTGAAGACTGAACTTGACTTTTCAGCTTAGTTAAACTTTAGACGCTGTTGAGCTCTTTGGGTTGGAAGTCAGTTTAAAGAAGGCAGAAGTTCTCTATCAACCAGCACCTCAGGAAGTCTTCCTTCATCCCCATATCACCATTGGCGAATCAGAGCTCAAATCAGTCCAGCAGTTTAATTACCTAGGTAGCCTCATCTCCTCGGATGATAAGACTGTTGGAGAGATAGACAACAGGTTAGCAAAGGCATACAGTGCCTTCGGAAAGCTTCATAAAAGAGTTTGGCGAAATAAACACTTGAAGAAAAGTACCAAGATCAGTGTTTACAGAGCCACAGTGCTGTCTACTCTCTTATACGGATCCAAATCATGGGTCATCTACCGCCACCACCTGCGTCTCCTAGAACGCTTCCATCAACACTGTCTCCGTATAATCCTAAACATCCACTGGTCAGATTATGTGACTAATACATCTGTTCTAGAACAACCAGCAGTCACAAGTATTGAGGCCATGTTGCTGAGAACACAGCTGCATTGGGCAAGGCACATCTCAAGGATGAAGGACCACCGCGTCCCTAAGATCTTGCTTTATGGTGAACTTGCCACTGGCTGCCGCAAGAGAGGAGCCCCAAAGAGAAGATACAAGGACTCCCTGAAACAACATCTCGGCCTTGGTCATATTGATCATCATAACTGGTCTACTCTGGCCTCCAATCGGGAGGTCTGGAGACACATCATCTATAACGCTGCTGATGTTTTTGAGAACGCACGCAGGATCACTCTTGAGGAGAAAAGACAACGCAGAAAGAATCGTGTCTTGCAGAATATACCATCTAAGGAGTCTTTCTGCTGTGCCTTTTGCAACCGGTCGTGTCTATCTCGTATTGGCCTTTTTAGCCACCAAACGTGGCTAAAAATCTTCGTTCACAAAGCCTAGCCATGATGAGGAAACTTTAGAAGTACCAATGCACACTTCCATGGAATAGAATGAGAGCATTTCACAAGTCTTATATGTACTGCATATTACTGTAAACTTAAGACCTAAAATGACAAATGTTTCTATATTATATGGTGAGATAATGAATTATGCTGGAGGAAAAATAAACTGTCAGTTTCAAGGGAAACACCAGGTTTTTTCCCTGTTCCAAGTTTGCCCCAAAATGCCAAATTTTAAAATTCTTATGGAAAATAAAATTCCAATACAGGATCATTAAAACATTTTGTTAGGATAAATTGATTTTTTTCTCAGCAATACAAAAAACAGTGTAATAATAAATTCTCAACAATATTTTCTCTGATACAGAGAAAACTTGCAATGGATAGAAATTACTAAAATATTGGTTTAAATAAAATAGCAGAAGAGGAAAATGTTGGGTCGTCCCCAAGAAAATTTATGTGAAAGCGGTATGTTCCTTTGAAAATACTTGAAATGCACTTTCTGGTGGAAAACTCATGGAGAAAATTTCTCATCCAAGGTGAAAACAGGTACTTTCTCTAAACCGTATTTCCACGTTTAGGTTGATTTTGCTTGATTGTTTTTGTTGTCCCTGAATCTACAAAATAATAAAAATAATAATGCATTCTTTAGGAATCTTCAGGAGGGTATTAAGCTGACAGCACTGATACTGCTATTCATGTTGAAATAATTAGGTATTCCAAGGCTATTAATGGTGTATTGTATGACTATTTTAGACTGGGTAGGATGAAAGTAAAAACCTTTTGGTGACTCTTGCTCCTACTAAAATTTAATTAGCCTTACTTGCTGACCTCATGTTTTATGTAACAGTACACTCCAAAATGACCTCTTAAATGGCTACTAATATAAAGGCAAAGTCTTCCTTTTTTTCTACAAACCAGCACAGCAGAAAGTTTTTTTTTAAGGGTTTCTAAACTACTTTTGCAAAGTATTCTTATAATTGCTAACATTATATATTCCAGCATTACCTGTGGGACCAACTAACTCTGAATTTAATTGAAGTCAGAATGCCTCACTTTGACAAGGTCACTTTTTAAAAGGTATCATTGCACTGGATTTTTGATTTTTCCTTTTTGAAAAAGCTATAACCTGTAAAATCATTGATGAAGAGTTATATCTTTCCCATCAAATATTAGTAAAGACTAAAAATGAAAATGCTTCCATTAATGGACATAAAATTTATGGATTATGATGATCTGTACTAAATCTGAAAGGCTATATCTCAACAGTAAAAAAAATGTAACTGTAGCCAAAGAACATAAGTTTTTAGAAGCTACTTAACATGAACTGTTTAATTTTGCAAATTTAGACTGGTAGGGTCAAATTCACCTCTGTAATCATAATGGTTGAATGCATGCTGTTGTTTTACCTTCCTAAAAGAAGCAGGGAAAACTAATCAGATTAAAAGCTCCAATCAAGCAATTTGAATCTCAAAATAAAGATATGACATAATATGTTTTGCCTCAATTTAATCACATTAAATAAGATAAATATAAGAGCTAATAAGTAGGTACTAAAACCAAAAGGTCTCAAGAAGGAAATGGGAAGCAATTTTAAACAATAAAACATTTAGTTGTTTAAACATATTATCAAGGATGAATTTTCATCACCTCAAATATTACCAAAATCCATTTGACAACAGCAAAGCATCTGTGGGAAGTACCTTACAGTCTCAGAAATTAGGAAAATAAAGCACTTTACATTAACATAAGACTCCTTCTAAAAGTTTGTTTTGGAATGGAATATGGAACAAACTTTCCATCTGATATGTAAAAGAAAAATCAAAGATGTTTTGAATTTTTTGCACTCTTCTTTTCACAGCTCTCTCTTTTTATATTCCTTATTTTGTTCATTTTGACATTAGAAGGGAAAAGAACAGCAAAGAAAAACAACTGGGGAAAAAAATGGGGACAAAATCAGATTAAAAGCTGCAGGGACATATTTTTAATACAATTGCTTTTCTGAAAGTGTAGCATAAAATACCACATTTTTTAAAATTAGATTTTTAGCAGGATTTAAAAGCAGAGTGATAATTTAGAATTCCAGTGAATGACAAACAGAAACAAATTTGTTAGCTATTTTACAAGAAGAAACGTGATAAATAATCCCTTGGGAAGGAGTTTTCTGAAAGTCAAAATAAAATTATAATATTTTCCTTTCTGATGAGTTTATTTCACTTCATAAATGTATTCCAAAATGCAGTTTCTGAAAGCACACAATATCACCTATTATTTTACTAATTCTTACATACAAAAATAGACCAGTAAGGCAAACAATACCATCAGCAGCTAAAGCCCTCAGTCTTTGGACATATCTCAATGGCATTTTTCATTCTCTCTGAGAAAAAAAGTCACAGATATATTTCAGTATAGCTCCTCTTCCATGCATTTAAATTTTTTAACTTAAAGGAAAGAATTCTCCATTGAAAAGTTAGAAATACCAGACTTCAGATATTCAAAAGTTCCTTGGGTAAAATTTTTAATACTGGATCTTATGTTTAGCACATCTCTCTCTGCATGTCTTCTAAGGCAAACAAATCAAAGGACATAACTAGTTATTGATACACATTGCAAATTGTTTAACAGATTCCAGCACATGACTTTTGTATTCATGAATCTGAGTCCTATTTTCATAGATAAAACAGTTGTATGTTATATTTTATGTGCATTAACATGTTTTTGGGCTAGCACCCATTAGTGTGTATATGAATGTATGTTTTGCTCTGGACAAAACTTTGGTGTGCGTTGATACTCCTCTTGAGTAAAATTTGGGTGTCAATGTTTGCCTTATATCTGTGGGATGACTGTAATGAGAGCACATGCTGTGAAATATTGTCTACAGAAAATTTTTTTAGAATAAGTAAATGTGGGGTTTTAAGTTTTATACAACCGCCCAAAGGTATTTAAATATTTTTGAAAAGAAAAACAATATAACAAACCTAAATATTCCCACAAAGAGCTACACAAAAAAAGGAGTCCCAAACTTTCCATAGTATCTTAATGAGGGTTAAAGGTCAC
Source organism: Corapipo altera (assembly GCF_003945725.1). Taxonomy (NCBI): domain Eukaryota; kingdom Metazoa; phylum Chordata; class Aves; order Passeriformes; family Pipridae; genus Corapipo; species Corapipo altera. The sequence continues at coordinate 25,714,188 of NW_020884878.1, read as the reverse complement.
TGCTAAATAAAACCGAGAAACAGAAAGGACCAGGATCCTGTTTCCTTTTTAATGTGCCTCATGTTTATGTTTTGCTGTCAGTAGGGGAAAGGCTGAAACAATTTCACTTACAAGGAGGTTACAAACAGGCGGAATATTGCAGCTGGCTGGAAGGAAAAACTTGGTGCTCCACAGGGCTAAGGTGAATACAAGTTCACACAGATCAGACACATGTTAAGCACACAGCTAATAGCTGACATTTCTCTGTAAATCCTTTTCTAAAAATTACAATCTAGGCTGTGGCCTGAATTCTAATTCCTTTAGATTATTTAGATTGGTTCAAACCCATAACATTAACTTTTAATATCTTCACCACTATTAAAGTTCAAATTTTATGGAAAATGTTCAATTATAAAGATGTGTTATGCCTGCAATTAGCGTGACACTGAACAGAGGAAGATCCTAAATTCAGAGATCCCTGGAATAAGAAACAATTGCTAAGGTTACTCATCAAAGCAATATGGTGAACCCCAACCTGTGTTTAGTCACTTCTGAATTTCAAGTCCTAAAAAAAGACTGCTACTTTTTTGAATTTCATTTTAGTGGCTTGAAACCAGTATTATGATTCTAAGGAATTCTTTTCTTCTTAAAAATATATGTACTGTTCTGCTAAGCACATTCTGTTTCTATCATCTAGAATGTGTAGCATGCTAAATTATGAAAGTCTGTGTTTAATTAACACATTCACCTTAAAAGCTAACCCATCAAAATTTCTTATGTGGAATATAGGATACTTTGGGAGACTAGTTCTCAGTAAAGAGTAGTTCTTGACTGAGATATCAATAAATGAGTTTGAGCTCAGCTTCCATAGTGGTGGCCACCTTCAATGATCAAACTTTAGCTATTTTGGTGAAACGTTCAATGATAATTACATTATTTGACAGAACGCTTACATCTGCTTAAGAAGAGAACAACACAGATTTTCCTAAACTGACTGACACACATAAACAATAGAAGAAATCTCGGTGATCACTTTTTCATTGCCAGAAGCTCTAAAATGGATTTCTAAGTGGAAGACATAAAAATACAACACACCCAACTGTAATTCTTATAGTTGTGACTGGAAAAGCCATATGGCCAAATGTTCCTTAACTACTTGTTTATTCACTCTAGTTAATCAACAAAAAAGCCCAACTTCTTGTTAAGGTTAGTGTAAAACTGGTTATGCAAACAGGTTATCATCCTCAAAGCTTACTGAATGAGATGCTGGAAAGCAGTGCCACAGAAAGGGACCTGAAGGTTGATGGCAAGTTGGGTATGAGTCAGCAGTGCCCTGGAAGCCAGGAGGGCCAACCTTGTCCTGGGGGACTGTGGGAGAACAGGATTATGAAAGCTGGAAGGAACAGCTTTAGAAGAAGACTCACCACAGCGGCGGCTTCTTGGAATCGATCAAAGCAGAGAAAAACAACTCCTTGCGTTTTTATTGTAGCGGTTTCCCCCTGAGTTATGTATCTTCCCTGGTCCACGTGGTTCCCCCCCACTCACAGCCATGTTGTCTCCCCTTCCCCTGATCTACAGACTTTGCTGTACCCGCCTTTCCCCAAACCCTTGTCGACTATTGGACACAACCACCCTGTATCTCCCATTGGTCAGTGGGCTCCCAAGACACTCCCCTTCCCCTGTACCTCAACCCAATCACAGCTCTCCTCCCTGCCCTCTCCCCGAACCCATTTAAACCGCGCGTTTTGAAAAATAAACCCTCTTTCTGCCATGGGACACCCCAGGAGGTTTGGTTTTTCTATCCCCTGCTCAAGGGGACAGCGAGACCAGACACCCCCCCCGGGAAAACCAGCGGAGAGCAGCACTCAGATCCGTTAGGGGACATCAGGCAAAGCATCACAAGGCAGTTGAGGCAGGGGATTGTCCCACTCTCACCTTGAATATTGTGGCAGTTTTGGGCACCACAATATAAGAAATATATTAAGCTATTGGAGAGTGTCCAAGGGAGGGCAACAAGGATGATGCCTCCCTTGAGGGGAAGCCGTATGAGAAACAGCTGAAGTAACTTAGTGTTTTCAGCCTGGAGAAGAGGAGACTGAGGGGAGACCTCATTGCAGTTACAACTTCCTCGTGAGGGGAAGAGGAGGGGCAGACACTGATCTCTTCTCTGTGGTGACCAGTGATAGAACTCGAGGGAATGTGTCAGGGGAGGTTTAGGTTGGATATTAGAAAAAGGTTCTTCACCCAGAGGGTCATTGGGCACTGGAACAGGCTCCCCACAGAAGTGGTCACACCACCAAGACTGCCAGATTTCAAGAAGTGTTTGGATGATACTCTCAAGCAGATGGTGTGACTCTTGGGCATGGTTCTGTGCAGGAGCTGGACTCAATGATACTTGTGCATCCCTTTGAACTCAGCATATTCTGTGATTCTGTGAAATGAAATACTTTTGAATTTAGGAGATAATATTTTACTGGAGAGAGATTACCCTGCTTACTATGCAAAATTAAACTTCAGTAGCAGTATTTTTGTCACCAATTATGAGTTCTTTCAATCATATGAGAAAGATATTATTCAAGGGATATCCATACCAAGTAGTTTATTTCTCATTATGTTATTGAATCACATTAAGCAGTTTGCAGCAACTTGGGAACACTAATTTAGAAACAAGATTCTTCTTTAATTTTTTTTCCTGATAAGTGAAACTAATGTGAGTTGCACTGCACTTGCTGTTCTGAAGTCATCCTGAGAAAGGGATAGATCCAAACAACTACCTTGTCTGACATAAAAATATATTACTTTTATATCACAGAGAAAAATTTCAGTGGACCAGTGGATAAATAAGCCACCAGGATTTTTATTCCTGCAGGCAATGTGTCTCAACAAGTGAAAAACTCAGATACCATCTATTTCTATTGAAAGATACTTCTGTTCTTGGTATTTTGCTTCTATCTTGCCTAGCCTGAATTTAAGTTCATGTGTTCTTACTATTCCACTGTTATGTTTCAGAATAGACAAGTGTCTACTCATAAACAGAATGGTCTTGAAGCATTCTTCTAGGTAAAGCAACCTTTCAGTTTAGCAGATTGTCAGAGCACACCAAACATTCCTAGGAGTGTAGTTCTGTTCCCTTCGGGTCAGTTTTCAGAAGGGAGAGCTGTCTGAGAAGATCCAGCTGGCTTGAAGACCTTTGAGAAAAAGATGGAAGAAGCTGCAGCAGGAGTTCCTATGTTATTTGGTTGGGAAATGGATTTAAGCAGATGTCATACTTGGTCCATGACCGAACTGAATTGTAGCTATTGATCTGGACCCTGTAGGTATGGATACTGATCCTGACCCATGGACTGAATTCTTGGCCTGACCTCTGGCATGCCTCATTTCAACTTGTCTTGACATCTGGATTCCTGTCTGAGCCTACTTACTATCACCAGGTCTGCCCTGTTTGCCTCACTCTGGTGCTGTGGGACAGGGCCCTTGTCAGTAAGGTCACTGCCTCTGCTTGCCTTGCTGTCATTCTGGGCTGCGGGCCATCCTTTTCTAGGGAGTTACACCTGCCCTTGGTTCATCCTAACACAGGTGTCCTCAACCAAACATAAAGATCTACATTTAAAACAAGGAGTAATGTCTTAAAAAAAAAAAAAAGGCTAATTCAGGTCATGAATATATTGTTTGTGCATGATATTTTTAAGGAAAAAATCAATTCTAACCTCCTTCCCAACCACCTTTTCAAGATGCAATAAGAAGGATGAGCATCTACAGTGCTTAAATTTGGATAAAATTTAGCACATTATTTGTGAACAAAATGGCAGCTCAAAATGTCTTTTTGAGCAAAATTTTAGTTTTCTTTTTTTAAATGCAGCAGTAAAACTAAAGCTCATGAAAACCTTTCCAGGCAGCCCCAGAAATTTTAAAGCCAGAATGAGTAACTCTGTGATGCTTTATAAGAAAGGGCAGTGAAACAGTGCTTAGGAGTTGAATAATTTTTATAGTCTTTTGGCCAGGCTGCCTCAGGTCTCTTCAGATATTTGCACACAATAAATATGCATGCCTCACTGCAAGTCTTTAAAAAATTTCAATCAATTAAAATTTAACATATAGTTCCATTACACTGAACTAATGAAAGAAATTAGAGATATATAATTAAATTTCAAAATATGGATTTGGCAGTGGAAACTTATTAACTCAGATGCAAAATTACATATAAAGGATAAACAAATGAGAATTTTGAATCATATTTACACTATTGAGTAATATCTGACCAGGCATCTGCATTAGTTTTTAGGAGGACACACTCAAAATTAGATTTGCAGTTTGTTCAAACATCAAGTCCAAGCTCAGCAGCATATATATAAAAATACATGTATACTGTGTTTAGTATACCATCAAATACTATCCAGACTGTCTATCTACACTAGTGACAACTCTTGTGGAAGACAGAGAACAATGTAGACGTATTCAGTGACACAGTTATTTAGTTAGTGTAAAACTGTCATAGCCATTGATTTCAACAAATCTTTGGCAATAAACCAATCCAGAAACTTCCCAGTGTTGTTTTTTGTATCCTGTTTTGTGATGCTCAGATGTTCCCCACAAAATTCTGTGAACACCCTAGAGATAATTTCTCTCTTCTTCATAAAACATGCCATTTTTTGTTCTATGGTTTTCACAGCTCTCAATGGAAGAGAGAAAAAAATGTCCTTTGAACAAGATTCTAAACTCCTGAAGAAATGACTAACGATGGAAAGGACCGTAGTCACCACAGGGAAAAAGCACTTCTAGCACTACAAAAAGTCCCTTTACCATGTACTCCTGCTTACTTTGTAATGATTGCATGTTTTCCCTTCGGGCCCACTAAAGTATTTAATTGCAATTACACTCATTTACATAGCAGATGAGGCTAATTGCTGGTATTAGTTACCAAATGTATGCTTGTATTGTGAGGGTAAAAAAATGCCCTACAGAAAAGAAAACGACTATGCCTCTAATTAAGGAACTATGAGTCAAAGTGAGCTTGTTCAGAGATGTAAATATAGAATCAAGGGCTTTCAGAGTTCTGCAGTACATTTTATTATGCCACTTGTTCTCATATTTCAGAGATAACACTGGCAGACCTCATAGTACATACAATGAACTATTCTCATTTTCCCAGAAGCAGGAATGATGGGCTCCACATAAAGGCTGAGAGAGATCTAGATTTCTAAAATTTTTAATTAGAAATAAATGTGAATGTCATAATAGGAAAGCTCTTTCTGTATAATAGATACACTGAAGTTATTATTTGAAGCAATTCCATCACCTATTCTTTTGGGCTAATTCCCAAGAAAAATCTTTTTTTTACATTATTCAGACCTCAAACTGTTTTGCGCCAATGGACTTCATTTTGTATGCAATTGTACAAAAGGATTTTTAAGATACTATGCTACCAAAGTGAATGTAAAAAGCATCAGGTCAAGTGGAAACCCAGATGAATAACATTTCCAGTATTTGGCCCTGGAGACCTTTCCTTATATAAAAATTCTTAAAAGATTTGAATCCATACATCTATCTATATACAGAGAGAAGGCTAGTCCCGGATGGTGAAAAGAAGATTTGTTAATTTTAGTTAGCTTCAGGAGGTCACAGTGAGAACAGAAGTGTGCCCATCAGTATCCTTTGGACAGGATTGAAAAGCTCCCTATACACATTTAAAAATTAACACTTTATCAAACTGTGCCTTAAATTTTTTCCTTTTCCTGGAAGTCTACCAAATCTTGACAGCAGTTAAGCTGTGGGTGTGCAGAAGCACCACATATGATATTTACTATTATATTCTTTTAGGTACTTTCCCATTAGTCTACTATGTTTTGGCTATGTTTAAAATTTAAATTCTTTTGGTTTTGGAATTTGTCACTTTGTCTTCTCAGTTCATTACAAATTGTTTCTGCCTCCCATCAAAAAAAATTGCCACTCTCATGCAAAAAATTAATTCAAACCTGAAAATAGCAAACTTGACTTTCTGTTGCCTTTCATGTAATATAATGCAAGTACTGTGTAGTATACTAACTGTTCTCACATAGAAAGACTTTAAGTGATAAAGGGCTGATATAAATGAGAATCTATCACTCTTGCTTTGTTTGTTTTGTTATTCCTAGATGCTATTTATTGCTAGTGTTAGATTCATGAGTGTTTGGTTACCTACCTGTTCATTTCATAAAATGAGACTGGCTATGAGTCACCTTATCAGCTGCTCCCTCTTCTCTTTCTGAAAAAAAGATGAAAAAGTTTTAAACCAACTGAAATACATTCCGTGGACACCAAGGCCTCTCCCTTCTGAGTGCTTATTCTCATTAAAAATAAACTTTTGTAGGACTAATCCCAAATGGTTTGATGACAGAGGTCATGCAAGTGTCATTTTTCAAACTTGACGAAAATCCACTTCAAGCCATCTTCCCCTCTTATATTTCACCTTACCACTGGAGCGCTTGTGCAGCATACTTAGCTAATGCTCAAAATGTAAACAGGACATCCTCTCAGATAGGAGATCCCAACATGTTGAAAAGTATATGCCTTAGTTCTTAATCAGTTCTGGAAAGTATCCCAAGACTTTCACAAAAAGATACTGTTTCTGCTAATGTGGAACATAAACTTAGCCCTTAACATAAAACAAAACCAAACAACATCTGTCCTTATAGTTTGATTGTTTGTTCCATCCTAGTATAATTACTCTTGCATGACAGCAGCCCCTGCAGGCTATAGCCTTGCTTACTCTACTATGCCCTGAAAGCACACCCAGCATTTAGAGATGAAAACACTGTCAGAACTGCTAGTGAACATTCATTTAGAAGTGCTTAGTGTTACTTGTGTTATTTGGGATCTTTTTTTAATAGCGTTTTGTCAATCCAAGTCGACTGAGAAAGATTTATGTTTCCAAATGTGACAGTCTCTGAACAAATCTCTGAAGCTTCCAAGGGGAAAAGTGGTCAAAGAGGCAGAGAGATCAATTTTTCACCCCTCTGTTTCTTTACAGTAATAAGGATTTCTTCTAATTTTTGGTCATTATTTTAAGGCTTATTTTTAGTTTCTCTAACTAATGACAATAAAATCTTAAATGGGTATGAAATAAGGGGAGGATATGCTCTAGTCACGTCTCCTGCAGATAATGTGGGGAGAGTAAAAAACCACACATTTTCTGCCACTGTGACCAAAATAGGGTCAAAGCAACTGAGCTCCCAAAACAAAAAATTACTCAAGAAAGGAGGGTACTCATCAGAGGAGTGCTATTTCTCCAACTATAATAACTTTTTCAATATTTTCCATAGACTGCACTAAAGTCATATGCAATTTAATCCCATTTCTGAACTAGTATATCCTTGGCAGAACATTTCATTTGCTTTGGTCTGTGGATCTGCAGAACTCCCCATGGGCAATATGACTTGGTGATAGCCATGAGGCTGTCTCTTTCTCTTTAGAGGTATATGGTCTGCTTGGAAGACTGTCAGATGAGATAGTGTGAGAAAACACCCTTTTTAAAACTTGGTGCTACAGGGATCACAATAATCTAACCTACTCAGAAATGTCTAAGAAGAACAGGTATAGAATGTGTCTTAATGCACCCTCTTAGTGGCATATTTCAAATCCTAACTATGATCACACAAGCTCTGGTTAAAGTTCACGGCTAAAGATCTGAATTATCACTGTTACCTGTTTTTCTGATCATGTAATTGCAAATGTTTTCTGCTATTCTGTTTACTACCTTTCCTCGCTGTCCACACAGAATGAAAAAGAATTACACCCTTTGTTTTGTGCTAAGTGTGAAAGTTCATGGCTTATTACATCAGTCTAGTTCTCCATTATTAAGTTCATCTTTTTTGAGTTTGTCTTTATCTATTATACCCAACTATGGGGTTGGTGAAATGGCTTCTAGAGTCAAGGTACTCCTCCCATTTTGTACAGTTTTTTTGTTCTGAACTCTCCACACTTTCTGCTATCAGAGAGGTTGTGATTCATTAATTTCTTTTAGAGATCAGTTGCATAAACATTTCAGATATAAAATTTAAGGAAGTAAAATACAGTGTTTTCAAAATGAAAAAAATGGAGAGTTGTCTTAAGACCAGTAACCTGATCCTAAAGTTTGCTTAAGTTTAAGCAAGAAAAATAAGTCACTGAATCAAGAGACAGCTTCCCATGCAATCTGTGTGTCTGAGAAATTGCTTTAGAACAGGATGGAGCTTTTGTTAAGAGATCAAATTTTCTGCTGTCCTCATAAAAGTACACAATAGAGACTTACCTCTGAAGACTTGCAGCTCCTAGGCAGATTCCTCACAGTCATAATGTTCCCTTAGTAGGAGAGGCACTGTGAAGAGAACAGAAGCCACAGCTCATAGTGAACACAGACTATACTCTCAGAATTCTTTGCCAAAATTATAAATTCATCACCTAATCACTACTTTTATCCCCTAGTGGTCAAAAAGTTAGTAATAAATTTGATTCCATGCCTTCTAAAAGTAGTGTTGATTGTATCTCTACTTTTACCTTTCTTTATTTACTGGAAGGAACTCGATTACAAGAGAATGTTCCTTAGCTTTTTCTCTCCTCTGTTCATCCATGCTCAAAATAAGATCTTGGGATTTATAGGGCAGATGACCCACAAGCTGTAAATTGTAGTTCATTCACTTCTATATGAGCTCTGGCCTTATCCATTCAACATTTCTATAATTGTTCTGTGATGTGGAATGAACAGAAAAACAAAGAGCTAGAAGAAAACTTGAAATTGGCTGGTAGCCTAAGTGTTATTTTGCTTTTTAATGAGAATTTCTTTCTTGACCTTTAAAATTTTTTGCCTACCAATTGTACTATTGCAAGAACCAGCCCTGTTGAAACACTAATAACATGTATGTTATTGATAAGGCTACAATGCCCCAAATAAGCTGTTGTTTTAAAAGTGCTATTTTGAAAGAAAGAATAAAATAAAAGAGCAATTTGATTGATTGTTTGTTTAATCAAAGAGACTAATTATTTTAAATTTCATGTTTTTAAGTTCCTTACGTATCTGTCAAGTCTTCATCAAGGGAATTATCCCTGTCACATCTCCAGTGTGGTTTGGCTATCATTTGCATTCATTGGTTCATCAAGAACTGGATGCACAGTAAACAGGACTATCTGAACATCTACTAATTAGTAGGGGAACAATACTCTTTTGGGGTTTATACCAAACATCTGAGAGCTGGAAGTGAAAGGAGCTTTCCTTGAGAAGGCCTTCAACAACAGAATTCCCTTACAACCAATAACCCTGAGAGACCAGAAAGTGCTAACACAGCCCCCTAAAGAGCATAAAGTGTAAAGGGCTGTAGGTAGAGAAGCCAGGGGACACATTAATTCTGATATCCCTCTTGAAACTTCCACTCTTAGAAGTGGAACTCTTAGACTTCCACTTCTGTAGAAGTCTCCGTAGTGATTAAATACACTTTTCTGCTCTACATCCCCTCCAGAGGACAGTGGAAACATCCCCTCCCCTCTGTAAAATGAATCACCCCTGGAAAGAATGGGCGTAGCTATTTGTACGTCTCTTATCATACTAAGGATGTGCTAATATCTTGACCTGCAAACCACAGGACCACCCAGGCCTCTAGAAGCTAAACTGAAATGATTCAGATATAATTTATGGTGAGAGGTTTCCTCTGCAATATATTCACCCTTGAGGAGATGAAGAAAACACATAAATTTGCCCATTTAAACTAGAAATGAAAGAAGAGCATCAAGTATATTGTAAAAAGCTCTCAAAAATGAGTGTGATAGCACAAGGCATGGTCTCCTAGATGTCGTACTCAGATGGAGATGGACACAAAATAGTGCACTTGACCTGCAAGAAAGATTAAAAACTCAAAAATGGAAAGTAGAGAAAAGACCATGTGTAGAGCTTGGGAAGAAAAATCAGCTCTGGCAAGAAGGATTTGTACATCTAGACCATTTCCCTCAGTACAATCTTGCAGACAGGTTAAGGTTGTGGAGTCTAAATCCTCTTCCTTATCAGCCAAAAATTTTCTCTTTGGATATCAGCATGCAAGCTGGACGAAGGTCTTATGTTTTGGCTGAAGGTATTGAGATAAGTTTGTGAAGACAAAATTGGAGAATGTACTGTGAAAAAATATCCAAAAACGAACAAACAAAAAGCTAAATTTGCATTTTACTTTCCTTTAAATGTTCACGGTGGCTGCTCTTCACAAATAAGAGTATTTGTAAAAACCAGAAAAGAATTACAAACTATTTTGCAAGTTCTGAAAAGTTCTCATCGTATATAATGTTTCTATTCGAATTCAAGGATATAATAAATAAACTTTAGCTGTTTACCAGAAGAAATTTGAACCTACAGTTTAGGACATTATTGTAAAATATATTCTCTGAAAGTAAAAAAATTATTTAAATAACAGCTAACAACAGGTATTTCTCTGAGATCTGTCAGTGAGCTAAAAGTGAATGTGATCAACTGGAGCAACTGATGTCTTCTGATAATTCACAACAATATTAATTACATTGCTTTTTAGAACTGGGGTTTTTACACCAATAACTGAAAGATATGTTTGGTGTATATCATGTTATATTTAAAGAAAACCAGAATGTCTCTTTTCCTTTAACGAAAAAATTTACAAGTCAGAAATCCACAGAGTCACTCCGTATTCCCACTGCTAAAGAATATGTAAAAACTGTTAACACAAATTACATGTTTCCTAAGGGAAATCAAGATTCATGAGGACTTGATATGTGGCAAGAGGCAGGATTTGCCTGCTTATCACAAGACCAATTTTAAAAATATGCTGGTCTAATGCATCATGGGAGTAGGGTTTACAGAGCTTTCGACTACTAAGAGAGACAGTTAAAGTCAATACAACCTGCAGGAGTTCAGCTCCCTGAAAATCAGTCACTGATAATGTCAACCTCTATCAGGCATGGATCAAGAACAGTTTATCAGGCACGCAACATAAATGGTCTTTCAGAAGGTGACTAATTTAAACATATTCAGAAAATGTAGAACCCTTTTTTTCTCCTTTAAATGTAAACATTTATCTGTCCTTGTAGATATACAGATTTTTCCAGGTATCCACCAAAAGCTGGATATTTCCAACAAAAGCAGAGAGCAAATTCCAAAGCAGAAGACAGTTCTTGGACAAAGATTTACTGAAAACTTATTAACTTGACAAAACAAAGGGAAATCTCTTATGTCACTAGCTCCCAAGAGATGTTCATGATTGATAGCTCACAGTACCCTCACAGTCTCTTTAAGATACAACAGCTTTTCCTTTTGGCTGCACCCATTTACCTGTACTCTTTCAAGTATTCACTGAGTATTTAAAAATTTTGTAAACCCTGCTCCTGCAACTCATTGGGCTGCACCCAACCCACCTTTAGTGTGCATCAAGATTTGTACCTTTCACCTGTCTAATGATTGTCTTTGGCCTGTACTGAAAAATTATTCACCTTTTCTCAGTCTACTTAGAGCTGCTTGTGCACAGCAGCAGAAAGCATAAACCCAAAGCATATGATGAAGAGCTTCAACAGATGGGCTCTGGCAGATCTTTCTGCACTACCGTAAAATTTTACCCACAGCTGACTGCTCTGTTTTTTGCTATAGCTTACAGCCCTATAGAAGCGTTAGTAAAAAGAAGTGTATATCCACAGCTTAGCCTGTGCTCATTTAAACTGTTTTCTCTCGTGGCCATGCTAGGGCATGGACATGTATCTCCTTTTCTTAATATTTTTAGTCCTCTTCAGAAATAGAATATGGGGTGATGTCTTACAAATTATCATAATAAGAATGGCCAGAGCTTGTCCGAAAAAGATCCAAGATTAAGTTCAGCTTCTGTATAATACCAGATATATTTGCTATCTGGGACTTACTGCTATCCTGCAGTGGTAAGGGGACAGACATCTGTGATTTAATAGTGGTTTTGTATGTCTTTTGCCCAGTCCATTGACTCAATAAAGTAAATATGGTTACTGAGAGGGAGAGGAATGATAATGGAAAGAGAGAGAGTGAGAGAGAGAAAGACAGGGAGGGAGAGAGTGAAGAAAAAGAAAAAGAGAGGAACATATTTCATGAGTACCCATATAACAATGTGATATTATGTAATAGCTTCAATAATTCCCAGGAGATCAGGAATGTCACAGATGGTTTCCAAACCTGAGAGTATTCTTCTTGAAAAAGGTGAAAAAGGCATTTTTTTTAAAGTGGTTGCAGAATTCTTAGGTGATATTGTCTTCAGTTATATGTATATCCATGTATCTATGTAAACTGTAATTTAAGACACTATTCTGTTCCCCAGCCTATTGGCGGACGGAAGGAAGGAAAGAGATCAGTGGAGAGGAATGTTTAAATAGCTTCTTGTTTTTTACTCACAGGACAGATGGCGTGCAAACTAATAAAAAAATAAAACTCCAAATGGCATTGTGTAGCAGCTGTGTAGAGTGTCAACTATAGGAAGAAACATGGCCCACTGGATAGACTGTTTTACTAGAAATGAGGGAACTTGGGTTCTCAGCCCGGTTTCCTATCCTCAACATGCCTATTCTTTTGTAAAAGAAGTCTCTGTGTTTCAGTTTCTTCATCAGCAGAATAGAAACAATTAGATGCTTTACTTTATTAAGAGAAGGACAGAGAGGAAAGAGGAGAACTTAATTTTTGTGAGAAAGCCCTTTGAAAGTACAAAATATTTTACTTAACTAATGAGTGGTCGCATTACATATATGAAGAAAACTGGGCTTTTCCACTCTTCTAGAAGTACTTTTTTTTTTTAGTGATCAGAATTAGAATGTTGTGGTACTGGCAATAAACCTAAGATTTTGCTCACAATTCAAAGCAAATTAAATTCATAAAGTTCAAGGTACAGGCCTAGAAAAAAGAAGGACCATGACTTACTGTTTTCCTGGGGAAAGTTTTATATTTTTTTCCAGAAGGCCAAGTTTTTCTCTTTTGGTCTGCAAAAATTTGTTCTGGTATGTGGTTGACTTTCTTCTTTTTCAAGTTACTGTTGTCGTCAGCCTATGTCATTATGTGCCAATCTTTTCTGCTTTTAAGGTGTTTTGGATTTGCTTTTATGTATGCTTTTCCTTCTTAATCCATCATTGTCTTTAAACCCCAGGAAGAGTTGGTATAATCACTATAATCACGGCTTAGTCTGGGAAGACACAGTTGCTTCTCTACTTAAGATAAGTCAGAACACAACAAAATTGATGTGATTTATGTCACTTTCCTAAGGTTCAGGGCTAGCTGCAGGGGTTACCTTAACTATGATTGGTTGCAGTTTTTTTAAAATGGAATGGGAAGAATATTTCTCATACCTACTGTATTCTTTCCTGTCAGGGCACTATACAAAAGCCACATTAAATTTTCAGAGTAGCAGTCAAGATAACATTGTACCTCTCTCTGACGCTTTGGATACTATCAGCATTGAAAGGAAACATGTGGAAGTTTAAAGTTGCAATGATTGTGTTCAACTACTGCCTCTTTGATATACCAGTTCTTCTGTTTATCCACTGGATTTGTGAGGCTGGGGAGGAAGCACTGCTCTGATATGATTCAAGACAGTAGATATAAAAGAGGAAGACAGTTCCCCCTTCATTCTCAGATTCTCTCTTTTCTCTAAAAGACTTCAGAACTAATTCTCTCCATGGGGATTTACACCTGAATGAAACAACACCGGTACTATGGCATTCTCATAAATAGTACTATGTATTTAATTTACTTAGCTTTGCTTTTCCTGTTTATTAATCTAAGGATACAGCTAATTTTTCCTGAATATAGTAGTTAAGTATGATGAAGTTCAGGGAATTTCTATGCTGTGAAAGACTTGTGCCATAAATTAAATTCTTATTAACTAACTTGCCTAGTATATTTGTGACACAAAGGGACATGATATCATACTATAGTATTAATAATAAAATAGAATAACATGAATATCTTCTTAATATTACCCTGTGAAGTAATTCCATCACATATTGTGTTATCAATATTTAAGATTGTTAAGAATATAAATGATACTGGCCATATATGTAACTACATGTGACATCAGATTAATTATTATAAAATAACTGAAGGAAACTTGTTTATTTTTGCAGTAGTGGTGGAAGTGATGAAGTGGTGCAAATGCAATGTTTATCATACAGTACACATTAAAAGTTGTGACTGCATAGGAACATTTCCCACTTAAATGGCATGTGTCGAAGAAAATTCTGCACCAAACGACAAAGAAAGGAATAAATTTTGTTCCATCATTCTTTTATCTTTTTTTTTTTTCTTTTTTTGAACTAGATCCCCAGTGTAGCCCACAGGATACTTTATTTATGTCGCTGCAGTTCAGGGCCTGAAAACCAATTCATCATGTTTCTGCCGTGCCTCATCTGCTGTAGATGAATGACCCCTCCTGCAACTTTCTGAGGTCTGTTTGCCATTATGTAGATTAGTGCAATAAATACACATTCACGTGTGGGTGAGAAAACACATTTATGGATGACATTGTGTGGTGTTCCACAGCCAGCTCCATCCAGAATCTCTAATTTAGCATTCAGTAAACACAAATGTCTCTCCAGTAGCACAAGCAAATGTGTTCTAGTAAGTCATATCAATTTTTATCTTAAATGTTATGAAATAGATATTAGCTTGCACTGTCTTTTGCATGCAGTAATTTAAATCAGATTTATAACTTCATGTTACATGTATATTCCCACCATTCATATATAGTGTGTTTAGAAAGTCTAGAATAAAGTAGAAGACCTGGACTGCTTTGGATCTCTTTTTTTGATGATTTGCACTGCAAATCAATTCTGTACAATTTTGTGTTTGTATTTTACAGCTGAATCTGATTTATCAAAAGGTAGGTGAAAAAAGATGAAATTTTTGAAAAGGGTTAAAAAAAAGGACTGTGAACCAAATTCTGTAAAGAATATTTTTCAGAATTAGATTAATACTGAGGAACAGTTTAATCACTTGACTTGCAGGTTGAATCATATGACCTTTTCTGCAAGCACAAGAAAATTTTGATTGGAACAAATAACCTCTCTGGCCTAAGCAGAATGAGTTGAGTTTGTAAGTATTTAGTGTGGGGTTGAAGATTCCTAGGATTAAGCTGTTTTATTTTTTGGCCAGTGAGCAGTATGATCACACAAACAATCAAATGGAGTAGATTTCTGCCAGTCTTGAATGTCTTAACAGTTTTAGCTTAGAAAATCCCAAAACAACAAAAGAAAGAGTCCCAAAGAGGCTGCTGCTTAAAAATTTTGGCTTTTGAAGTCTTTCACAACCCTGCCTGGGACAGAGTCATTAAGGTTTGTTTCCATAGATATTTGCTAATTCTGTAGACATATTTCATACACAGTTTAAGTCATTTGATGAATAAAAAGCTGGCAAAAGCTAATGAATTTATGGAAAAGAATGGCACAGCATGTTAACTAAATTAAATTCAGGAAATTAAATAAGAACACCTTAACAATTTCAGCTGCTTATATCTAGTCCAGAAATTCAGTTCTTTGCTATTGATTTTGGTAAGCAACCTTCCTCACTGATGAGACTATAAGATGATAATGTCATTCAATAACTCTCACACCCTTTCCTGCTATTTGTCCAGTGCAGGAAACTAAGGGCTGTCTTGTCGTGTGGACACAGAGGAAATATCCAGCAACCAAATACTGACCCTTGCATGCAAGCAGGTCCATATCCTCTTCCCGCCTGACAATTTCCTTCCTGCCTTGTAGGAACAAATCTACTTTTCATTTTTCCGGAGTTCTTTATACTACTTAGGCTACTCAGAAAGCCCTTGGGCAGGGACAACATTTTATTAATGTAAACTTCATCTAGCAGATGAATACTTAGAGCAACCAGGCCCAAATTTACAGTAAATAATTATTTGCTTCTTTTAACTACAGTTGCTGCAACTGAGTCACTAAATGTTCTGTGTCAGGAGCTAATATGAAGAGTTTACTGATATGTCTGACTTTAGCTTAATAAAGATATATTTGCAATTCTGACATTTTGTGAAGGCTAAACTTAGGTAAGATGAATCTTATTGAGTCTTTCCACAGCATTTTTCTGCATTACCAAAAAAGTGGTAGCCTTTTTCTGGCTGTGAAGAATGGAGGTTTTATCTTCTGTCATGAAGTCACTGATCAGAAAACAAACAACAAACCAGCCAACAATCACCTGACAGTTGATAAGAGAGAAGCAGTTTCTCAGAGCTGTATTTTTTTTCTGGGATTACCAATGTTATTTATTCTTTGAGTGAAAACTCAATTCCAGAATACAGAAAGAAAGCCCAGTCATGTTCTGTCTTATTCCCATTGTTTAATTACCTGGGAAATGTCCTGTGGCAGTACAAGATTTGTCACTCTGTGCTGTTGGAAGAACCTTAGAAGTCAGTAATTAAGTTGTCAAGAAACTTTCCCTCAGTCACATGACAACAAACAGGTTACTTTTCACTCTAAAGATAGTTTGATTACACTTAGCTTCAGAATTGTTCATTATACCACAACACACTGTACCCATGTGCACATCAGAATGCATCTTTTAGAGGAATTAGTACATTTTTGTCTGATCTGGACAGGTTGAATTGATGGGCTGCAGCCGATGGTATGGGTTCAATAAGGTAAGGTGCTGGGTCCTGCACTTGGGTCACAACAACACCATGCAGCACTATAAGCTGAGGAAAGAGTGGTTGGAAAGCTGCCAGGAAAGGATCTGGGGATACTGGTTGACAGCCAGCTGAACATGAGCCAGCAGTGTGCCCAGGTGGCCGAGAAGGCCAACGACATCCTGGCCCGTACAAAAAATAGAGTGGCCAGAAGGATTAAGGCAGTGGTTGCCACCCTGTACTCAGCACTGGTGAGGCTGCAGCTAAACACTGTGTTCAGTTTTGGGCCTCTCACTTCAAGAGAAACACTGAGGTGCTGGAGTGAGTCCAAAGAGCAACAAAGCTGGTAAGTGGTCTAGAGATTAAGTCATATGATGAGCAGTTGGAGTTGTTTAGTTTGGAGAAAAGGAGGCTCAAGGGGGACCTTACTGGTCTCTACAACTACCTGAAAGGAGGTTACAGCCAGGTGGAGTTCGGCCTCTTCTCCCAGGCAGCTGGTGACAGGACATGGCCTCAAGCTGTGCTAGAATAGGTTCAGGCTAGACATCAGGAAGAATTTCTTTGCTGAAAGGGTTATCAAGCTGACTCACCATCCCTGCAGATATTTAGAAGATGTGTAGATGTGGTGCTTTGTGTGTAGTCTAGTGGTGGACTTGTCAGTGTTAGTTTAAAGGTTGGATGTGGTGATCTTAAAGGTCTTTCCAATATAAATAATTCTACGATTCTATGAAAAGGTGGTTAAAAACTGGAATGGGCTGCCCAGGGAAGTGGTGGAGTCACCATCCATAGAAGTGTTCAGGAAACAACTGAATGTAGTACTAAACACCAAGGTTTAGTTGACATGTTGTTCTGTCAAACATTGGACTCGATCTTGGAGGTCTTTTTCAGCCTTAATGATTCTATGATCTTCAGGTGAGAGGGACAGATACATGCAAATCATAGAATCATAGAATGCTTTGGGTTGGAAGTGGCCACTGGCAAGGACACCTTTTACTAGATCAGATTGCTCAGAGTTCCATCCAACCTGGCCTTGAACACTTCCGGGGATAGAGCATCCACAACTTCTTTGGGCCACGTGTTCCAGTGCCTCACCACACTGACAGTCAAGAGTTTCATACTAATTTCTAATCTAAATCTACTCACTTTTAGTTTGAAGTCATTCCCCCTTGTCTTGTCACTGCATGCCCTTGTAAAATGTCCTCCACCTTTCTTGTGGCCCCCTTCAGGTACTGGAAGGCTGTAATTAGGTCTCACTGGAGCCTTCTCTTCTCTAGGCTGGACAAACCCAATTTTCTCAACCTTTCCTCATAGGAGAGGTTACCCATCTCCCCAGCCATCTCCGTGGTCCTCCTCTGGGCTCATTCCAACAGGTCATTGTCCTTCCTGTGTTGGGGACCCCAGAGCTGGGTATTGATACTGAGGAGTGCCTCAACCCAAGTGCAGGACCTCACACTCAGATTTCTTGAACTTCACAAGGTTCCCCACTTCTCAAGCTTGTCCAGGTCCACCTGGATGGCATTCTGTCCTTCAGATGGATGAACCGCACCACTCAGCCTGGTGTCATCTCCAAGTTTGCCGAGGGTGCACTTGATCCCATTTTCCATGTCATTAATGAAGATGCTAAATAACTGGCCCCAGTACAGACCCTTGGAGGAAACCACTTGTCACTGTTGAACATTGGGACTCTGAGCCATTGACTACTCACTACCTTTGGAATTTGAGCATTTTAATAAATCTCAGGCCACATCATGTTGTATTAGGCTAAAAGTTTTCTTATTTTCAAGGACTTTCATGCTTCAACATCTCTCTCCTTCAACCCACTACAGATGCCCAGCACTGTTACTGTACTTCTACAGTTCTTTCCCAAGAACTTGTTTTCCTGGACACACATTTAAAAAATTGGTCTTGTGATATAAACAGTCAGATTAGAAACTGAAAATAAATTGCCTTAAGAAATTATTTCTTTAGTAATAGTAGACAAAACTTAAACTGAAAACAATTATTTCCTTTTTCTTCATCTTGCTTCACAGGCATCTTCAGTTCGATATCTTTCTTGAGTATTTAAAGTGCTAAAACAACCATCTATAAGAAATGTCAATGTTTATAAATATAACCAGAACACCAGATCACTTAACAAAATACTGGTTACTTAGTAGTGAAGATAGCTATTTTTACACTTCTAGAACCTTATTTTGCTCCATATTATTCAAGTGTGTCAGTGATCAAGCATGTCAGTGGTCAAGCATGTCAGTGATGGGACTTCCCATTCCCCTCTCCTATTTTCTTGTTAAGAAACTAAACTAAAAAATATGAATCTGAAATACAGGCTGCCAAATTGTATCACTTCTGTAGTTTGGACTTAGAGTGAGACCATCCAGACAGACAGATCTATCTGTATTAATGTAAAAAAAGTCTCTGCCAAACTGACTGAGATATCAAGCATAAGCATTTACATGTAACAGAAGCTTACCCATTTCTGCCCTCTACATAAGTGAAAGATCCATTTCTTTTACTGGATAAATTAATCCAATTTCTTTCAAACAAATATCCTGCTTTTTAGGGAAAAAGGTATTGGAAACAAAACTATTTATAATATTAAAATATGCACACTGTACATGGATATATAAAACTGAGTGAAGATTTTGTGTGTAATACTTGTGTAACAATCAGTAACTTTTTTCCTAAAAATAACAAGCATATTGTGTCTGTAGTAAGCTTCTCTTCTAAACCCAGTAACTTTCACTTGCAGTGAATGAGAGCCACTGAATGATTCACATAATAGAATTTTCCAGGAATGTACAAAAATGATAACAAAGAATAAAATAAAGAATTTTTTGTGAAATTCTCATTGGCAAATAGATGCATTTCAATGCTAAACATAATTTTTTTAAATTCAGCTAACTGAAATCTGATAAACATGAATTTCTGTATTGATCTGGTTTCTAATGACTGAGCTGAAAGAGAACGAAGTTTTGAATCACAGTGATAAAAAAATTGATTTCTGGCACACGTGTAAAATGTTTATTTTCATGGGTGACAATTAGACTCAACACGCACAAATGAGAATACATTTCAATACATTCTCTGTACTGCTTAGGTCATGAAGTCAATCAAACATCAATTGAAACAAAACATTCCATTGGTAAATCAAAGGAATTACTACTGAAATGTCATAGAGGAAAGCTTGGAGTCTTTCCATACTAATGTCTGATTATGTGGAACAATGTCAAGAACTCAATAGAGTGCTTGTCCAACTAGGATTTCTGGCCAATTTTCTTCTCTCAAAAATATTTAAATGTAACTAGAATAATTAACATTTAAGGAAATTCAGCATTTTATAGGATCTAGTCTATTATTCATTGTGGAGTTTAGAGAGCTTTTATATCAGAGAAGACAGAAAATTCCATACAGTCATTACTAATAGAGTGTTATATGGTGATGCAACGTATCAAACTGCCAGAAAAGAACAGCAGACCTTTAGGTTACATCAGAAATGGTACTGAAGGCCTGCCAGTGGTAGCTGTGCAGAAAATATTGGCACCGTATTTTTTTTCTAGCTGTGGAAGCTGGAATCGACATATGTAGTTCAACCAGCATGTTCATTCCATCTCAACTGCTATCATCAGCTTTAAGGCATGACTTTCAACTGGTTGCTTCCTTATAAGAATTAGGTTTGCACAAAGTTCACTGTTGCTTACTTGTTCTTTCTAGCAGTGAGAAGAGATGGGTTGAGATCTCAAAGAACATAATAAAGGTTCACATGGATCACCTTTGTTTGAACTATTATCAGATATGTAGAAGAGGCAGAAGGAATGAAGGTGACACAATCAATTATCCATCTATGTTGTTCCTGCTCATTTGATTGTATAAACACGGTGGAACCTGATCAGTGTAGAGAAGCTCTGCACTTCCATCTGTCACTTCATTGCTGGCTGTTGGGACGTCTTATTCATAAGAAACATAGACTCTTAAAGGAATCTTATCCACTAAACGTACTTATTTTTTGGTGAAATTGTCTCCAACTGCTTAAGAAGCCTAATGCTAATGATTCGTGACTGACTACTATCCTAGGTGCTGTCAAGACAAGTGTGGCTAGCCTGCACTGCCATTACAGAAACCCACAAAGATAAATCCTGTGTTTTTAAGCATGTAAATGAACATGGCTCTTTGTAATATTTTTAGGCTTAGTGTTATTTGCAGCCACAAATAAAACTGCCTATGTCATCTCACCCTTCACATCACTGTCTTTATGAAGAGGTTTGTGAATCACTAGGGGGATTCTTCAGAAGACCCACGCTTTCAGGCATGAGATTTATTACCCAGTAAGAGTCTTCTATATGCAAAGAATTCTTTCACCTACACTCCCTCACAAGGACATTTGATGAAGGAATGACAATTTTAACCTGCTAAAAGCATTTCCTATTCTAAAAAGGATTTCCTATGCTAAAACCATGCTAAAAGGAATGAAAGAGCTGGCTGTTTTTCCAAGAGAAAAAAGCAATGTTTGGGTTGTGTACTTTTGTGGATGACTTGTGTCATCCAGGGAGATTTGAATGAATCTGGTCCCTTGTATTCAAAATATATTAATTCATCCTTACCGTGAACTGTGTTTAAGCAACTTAGTCTTAGAGTTTGTGTCTTTTTCCATGTCTTTAACACTCTCTCCAGCTTGGAATTGGTGTTACCAACCACTGAACTGGCTTGGACTGTGACTTGGAACTGGCATCCCACTTACTCAACTGGAAGGAACCCCTTCTCCTCAGAATAAACTCCCTTCCCCCTGCCCCTGGCAATGATGTGAGGTGGTACAGAATAACCTCTGGGTCCCAGCAATGTCCCTTCCTGGCTACTGCAAAAAGTAACCCTGTTCCAACCAGAACCAGGACAGTTGTTCTTGGTAGAAAAAAAAACAAACAGTATGATTGTTTGCCTGAGAGTTCTACTCACTAATATAACAAGTCACTTATCTTTCAGCATGATAGGAGGCACAGGTTATTTTTACTAACTCCATCAAATATAAGAGTCTAAAATAACAACTGCTGGAAAATGAGTTTACAAGAGGGCCTGGAATGGTTACTGGGACCATGCAAGTTCAAGCTTTAGAAATCAACTGCATAGATAATTACTTCCGAGAGTGCATTTATGCACAGTGTTTCAAAAGACACTGAGAACTGAGTTCCTTGGAACTGATTTTTATCACTTTTTATTCTTCCTCAAGTAAAGTCATTACTTGTTGGCATACATGGGGACAAATCCATAATAACAGAAAGTGACTCAAATGGATAGGGAAACAAATAAATATCCTAAGTTAAAATATGGTTATCAGTATTTCGGTTTCTAGAATAAATAAATAGAATAAAATAGAATAAAATAATGTCTTATTAAAAGAATCTCTTTTATGTCTAAAACTACGTACAAATTCAGGACCAATAATATTTTTACCTGTTAAAAGATAACAGAATGCTATTTCTAATTCTTTTTAGGTTTAAATATAGCATTTTTTTCAAGTAAACATTTCATAAGAACCTTTGATGCATACACTACAGTACATGTCATAGTTGAACTAACATAATGGAGTGCTATGAGCTATTAAATTAATGAGTCATACTGAGGAAGATATACATCAAAGGCTAACGCACTTTCTGATATGCAAGCATGTTTTAGTGTCTTACTTTAGGTGCTCTGGTACATGGAAAGACAAAATCTGCACTAACAATGTTTACCTATAACATATCTGTCTCTGGGCGTGGAAGGACTGACTACATCACTAGAATTTCTAGTTCAGGTTCAAAGCTGATATAAATTATGAAGAAATTTAGTCACCAGGGAGTTGTTCTAAATAGCTGAATGACAATAGAAGTTACTCTAGCTTTCATGCTTAAATGAGAGGTGAAGTTGTGAAAGGAGAAGAAACTAACAGAAATATTATAAAAATAAGTAAAGCTAAGGACTCTAATTTATTATGTTTCTTGATCTTTATTTTACTGTACACAAATCCGTCTGGATTCTTGACATCCAAACTATACTGGTTATCATTGACTTCCATTGATTTATTGATGAACTAATTACAGCACCACTTTCATTTTCTCTGTATATGGCCAGAGATGCACAACCTTCTTTGTAATATACAAAACTGATGTCTAATCCTCAAGTTTTTTTTGTTGAAACAGTAACAACAGTCTTGATTTTTACTGACGGATTTGTTTACACTTGAGGCAAGCATGTGCAGGTGTGAGATCATGCATAATAGTATGTTCACATTCAAGTTGATTTGCAGCAACCAATGAATGGATAAATCGATGTTGAATAAAGGAAGAACAAGACAGACCTTACAGAATGGAACATTTCTAGGAATTGTTGTGATCTGCTACATTCATGGTGCATTAAATATTTTCCTCTCTTTATTTCCTATTCCTACATTTTCCTAGTGCTAATATGTGCTATGGTAGATTTGTATAGTGCAAATAACAAAAAGGATTATAGACTGAAGAGTCTATAATCTATCTAATCATAGCTCAGTTGTGCATCTGTTGAGTAGGGTGATGAAGGAAGGATTCATACATTAAGATATTGGGAATCTGAAGATCTGGCTTCTCTTCCTATTTCTTAGGAAGATTTTATACTCAATCTTTGGCATATCATTTTGAATTTGAATCAATGTCAAAGATAATGACAATCTTTATTTCTTGGTGCTAGAAGTTGTGTTGCAATGGAGATGGGTAATGGTGACGAAATTGTACCAAGGAGCTGTTTTGCATTTGTAGTGATGTGCTTTGATAACTCCAGATGTCAGAAAGTATAGAAATGTAATGTATTTATTACTAGTGTTTTGTTTCCCATTTTATCATCTGCTAAAGGACATAATTTGTTTTAAGAAAGGCTTTAAAGGATTACAGTGAAAATATATGTTGAAAAAAAATACTAATGCCCATTTCCAGCATATTTCTGACGCCTGAAAGAAGTTTGACAAAGAAAAAATACAGATATTTTCTTTCATTTTCAGTTTTTTTGTAGAAATACCATGGTGTGATATGACGCATAAATGCTTAGTATACAATAGATATTTGAAACTTATTGACTGTATGTTTGCATTCACTCTGTATCTTTCCACACGCATAGGAAATAATATGATGATCATTCACAGAGTAAAAGAAAATGGATAAGGTCCGTAATAATGTTTCCAGTCTTTATATTTTAAAACTTTTTCAGCCTCAGAAAATACATGGAGTGGCTTAAAAAATATATGACTCTAAAACATTTTTAAATTCTCCAGAGTAGGAAATGCAGATTCCTTTATTTCTACGTTGCTGCACCAAAAAACACCTAAAAAACTGATAGATAAAAAAATTAAAAATACAATCGTTATCATCATCCCTCTCACAAGGTCTCACCCTCAGTTGCACTTGTAAAACAAAAGAATGGAAAGGAAACTGTACAAAAAGGATGAATTCATAACTCTTAAAAGTAAGAAAATATATTTTCAAAACAAATATTGAAGCATATTTCAATTAAGACAAAATGTATTGTTTTAGTATGTCATCAAAGCCAAATTCTGTCCTGAAAAATTACTTTAAAGCAAAGGTTCATTTTTTGGTAAGACAAATGGTTGAAGAAGCTGTTCATGTACATTTAAGTTATGGCATTTTTGAAGCATCTTTACTGTTAGTAAACAGAAATATTTACTTTAGGGAGAACGATCAACACTAGGCCAGGATTAAATGCTTCAAAACTTCCATTCTTATTATCTGTCTCCATTCTTCCTTATATATATGTTTTTGAGAATCTAGTTTTCCATTTAGATAAATTGGACTGTGGTAATTACAATTTTCCCATCCTCTGTGACAAATCAACATCTAAAAAATACTCTTAAATATATGAAATTAATATTGTGAAAGGTATGCATGGCTGCTTTTGACTTACTGCATGAAACTGTCTTGCACATGAGTTTTCCACGCAGATAACTGCAGTGTAAAAGATGACATTATGAGAAACCTTCTGACAAATTGATTAATAATCTTGAGCTGCTGAAGTTCAGCTGAGTGAGCAATTAAACATTTCAAACAGCAATGAACCTTCAGAGATAATTTATGATAATTTTATGCACAAGAGCTCAGTGGCTTTTTAATTTGATAGCATGTTAGTAGCATAGATTTCTAACAAGGGAGTTTCAGTGCTCCATACATCACTGAGATTACTTAAACATTTCAAATGTGGTTGATGAATGAACTTTCCTGAGATGTGAAAAGATACAGAAAGTGTCAGGAGGTTGAGATTATTCATCATATCAATTATTGAATGTGGATGCGTTGACATCATACTCCCAGCTCATCTTTTATGGCCATTATAAAGACAGAACAGAAATAACAGACGTGGCGAACTGCAGAACTGTCAGGATATCCAACTTCTTCCCTCTTTTATTTCAGCACTTTGCTGTCACCACACAATTTTAGCATTTCCAGGTGTTTCTTCAAAAGTCATTCATAATAGCAGGAAAACAAGACCCTTTGAAAATCATTGACTAATCCCTGGAACATGGCACATGGTGTGATTCTTGGGGTTGTTCAGGGCCAGGAAGCAGACCTCAATGATCTTTGCAGGCCCCCTCCAACTCAGGATATTCTATGATTCTATGGAAAACATCCCATACAGATTGAGAGAGAAAAAGGAGGTTAGATAACATAACATGAGTTTACAATTAGTTTGCCAGAAATAAAAATACTGTGTCATTTTCTGCAGGCTTCCCTTCATTCTTCCACATATTTTTTGTCCTTTTTTTGCTTAAAAAAAGCTACATTCAAACAGTCAAATATTTTTAACTCCTAGAATATTTTCCATTCATTCTTTTATTTCTTGTTTTGGCAAGTAAAATATAACGTTTTAATCTTGCGTTTCTGACATACTCATGACAGTTAGAGACACACTAAGTTTAACTAAAGTAAATAATGTAAAGGGGCTCTTTTTTTTATATGAACAAAGACTCTACTTTGAACAGAACACTGAAGCACTCAGATACCACATTTAAGAGAACAGAGTTATTTGTTTTTAACACTACTATAATGGTCCTGACAATAAATCATCAATTCACATATCTAAACAATTATCTTTTCATGCATGCAAAGAATAGAATGCTGGAAAATAAAAGCTAAAATGGGCGAAAATGTGTTGCTAGAAGGAGGACAGAAGTCTGTTACTTAAACTCCTTCAAGTGAAAGGTCATGTCATTTGTATAAAGCAACATACTCTTCAAGCTCAGGAGCTATGCTGACAGCTTGGAGAGTGATAGGTGGGAGAGTGGGAGGTTTGCACAGACCTTATGGTTTCAAATTCAATGTCAGACTAGAACTATTAGTCTCACGCTAATGAAAAGAGTTGTCTGGTCCTTTGTATGTCTTCAACATTATTGTTTCAAGGGATGACTCCGGTACAGCTCAAAACGCAGTATTAGCACCTATCAACATAATTGAAAGTCTCCCACCCTTGAACAAGGCAGTCAATATTAACAGAAGAATCACAGAAATTGATAAAAGAAAAGTTCTACAGACATGATGATAAACTTCTGGAACTCTTGCTAGACATTACTGAACAAATGCAACATAGTTGGCAAGCAGCTTCCATGTCCACCTATAGACAAGTAGGACTGAATTTGCAGCATTGAGGTTATCTTCCTTGGAAAGCTTTCTTCAGCTGAGTCAAAAGTTAGTTCCAGTCACATCTAAATAAAGAGTATTCTTTTCCTAAAAGGATATCAAAATAACTCCAAGCATTGATCATGGAGGAAAATTCCCTGGAGAAGAACATAAAGAACTCCAAATTGTGTGAGCAAAAATAACTTGTTATAAAACCCCAGAACTTAGAAAATTTGACCCAATTAAAAGGTTAAAAAGTGGATTTGTTTCACCTACAGAATGGATTGAAACTGTGCTCAAACACAAAAAGTTGGTATAAATAGAATAATATTATTGCAACCTCTAGTATACTGCTGCAAAAATTAAATATTAAAAAGGAAACGTTCTAATTATCATGTGAATGTAAACCTGGGACAAGGTATCTGGCAGCAAGATGTTGAGAAATTTCTAATGATAGAGTATTTTATCAAAAAGTTACTCAAATAACTTTCATAAATTGAAAGAATATAGAATCATAGAATATTTGGAGTTGGAAGGGACCCACAAGTCCAACTCCCAGCCATGCATAGGAAAGCCACAAGAGTCACATCATGTGCCTGAGAGTGTTGTCCAAATGCTTCTTGAACTCTGGCAGTCTTGGTGTTGCAACCACTTCCCAGGGGAACCTATTAGTATCTTCAACCCTCTCTCAGAATTGAGTATTGATCTTGGTAATTTTTTATGATCTCTACCTCAATTTAATGGCACGCACTATTAATCATTCTGCTGGTTTGCACAATCTCGAAACCTCGGTTCTTCTGGATTATCAAAATGGCACTTGCCTGACTCCCTAGGAACTTCCTCAGGAAATAGCCAGGCTGGTAGGTAGGAACAAGGCAAAAACTAACCTAAATGTCTTCTTTTCTATGAATCTCTGGTTCTCTTAACTCTTTCTTCTGAAATAGTCTCTGATTATTATTTTTTTCTTACTCGAAAGGGTTAAATTTGGTAAGAATACTGGGCAACGATGTAAAATACTCCCATCTATAAAGTTATTTCTGTAGTTCTACCACAGATATAGTTCATATCCTCCTCAGTCCCGTGCTCACAAATCTCCATGACAATGCCTTATGGAATGCAAAACAGCCAAAATTGCTGCAAATCCAGAATTTATATAGGCATGCATCTTTCATTTTAGTGCACACAAATAGTACCTGGAAGAAAGAAATGATTCACCTGCCAGTCTCCTGACACAGGGACATTAGGACAACATTTTCAGTCAAGTTCCACCAGTACAGTCGTTTACTCTTAATGACATTTCTCTCAGTTTCCCAGAAAAAGCTTCAAAACTGGTCTCTCTTCAAAAAGTTAGTGAAGAATGGGTGTCTCTAAGACTTTCTGAGAGTCAGATTAGGGAAGACTATTTTTATTATCACCATCTTTTCTTTTTTCTTTTTTTTTTTAGCTAAAACAATGTGTACAGAGAAAGAATACTTAAAATCTTTTCTCTACAATATGAATTAAAACACTGTTATTAAGAAAATTATAGGAAAAGTGCAATTCTCATCTGAAAATGTGTCCGGACGTACGGAAAATAAAAAAAATTAAGAGAAATTAGAAGAATAAATATAATCTCTAATAGAGAAATGTTAGACCTGCTTTCAGTTGTCATTGCAGCTCTACATACAGAGACTCTTTTGATGCTTTCATAAGGTGCCAATCAATGCTCAAAAGTAGAACTAATTGTTTGTATTCTTGAAGAGAGATATGCAAAACAATTCTGAAGTCCTATTTTACTAATATATGGTAATGAAAATGAAATATTAATAATATAGTCAACAGTACTATAGATATGAAAAGCAATGAATACCAAAACTTGTACCTATAATACTCTTCTGACAGTAATATTATAGTATGTAGCTTTTGGCAGTTACATTTGTTATTTTTCAGGCAAAGCTGGCAACAACTCAAAGAAAGAAAACATTGGGCAAACTCCAGCAGCCCTTTCTTAGGCAAGATGTCTATTTAAATGCAGGATTTAACCTACTCTTTAATAGAATAAAAATGGATTATGAATAGGGTATCTTAAACTTCCTGCAAAATAGGAAGGTTTCCTTGTTTGCACTATTTAACGTTTTGATTTCCCATTCATTGCTGAGGCTGTAATGAGCATCAGTTATTACATGGTGGCTCAGTTCCAACATAAATCATTTAACCTCACCCTTTTTATTGATTTATATTAGCATTTATTGATGACACTCATTGTCTCTAAAGAGCCTGAGATCTCACATTAATTAAGTTCAAATTAAAACAAACAATGATATACACTACAGATTGTTGAAATATCCTTCAAGGTTTCTTGCCGCATGCCTACATTCAGTTTAGACCTCATACCATTGTCATTCTAAAAATTCTAACCAGACAAACCAAATTAAACTGAACAAATAAACACAGCAAAAGAAGAAGACCAGGGCGGGCTGAACATGAACCATCTGAACATGAGCCAGCAGTGTGCCCAGGCGACCAAGGCCAATGGCATCCTGGCCTGTATCAGGAATAATGTGGCCAGCAGGAGCGGGGAAGTGATTCTTCCCCTGTGCTCAGCACTGGTGAGACCACATCTCAAATACTGTGTCCAGTTCTTTTAGGAAGGATATTGAGGTGCTGGAGCAGGTCCAGAGAAGAGCAACGAGGTTGGTGAAGGGACTCAAGCACAAGTCCTGTAAGGAACAGCTGAGGGAGCTGGGTTTGTTCAGCCTGGACAAGAGGAGGTTCAGGGGAGACCTCATCACTCTCTACAACTCCCTGAAAGGAGGTTGTAGCCAGGTGGGGGTTGGTCTCTTCTCTCAGGCAACCAGCAGTAGGACAAGAGGGCACAGTCTTAAGCTGTGCCAGGGGAGGTTTGAGTTAGACATTAGGAAGAAGTTCTTCACAGACAGAGGGATTGGGCATTGGAATGGGCTGCCCGGGGAGGGGAGGGAGTCACCATTCCCTGGAGGCATTTAAGAAAAGACTGGATGGTCTAGTTAACAAGCTGGTGTTGGGTTATAGGTTGAACTTGATGCTCTTTTCCAGTCTAGCTGATTCTGTGATTCTCTATTCAGTCTTGAAATTACTATTGAATGGGTTTAGCAAAATTATAGTGTCCATATTGTATCAGATGTTGGTCTTTTTTTTTTTTTTGCAGTAGTATATGTAAGCCTATTTAGCTCAGTAGTATCTTTCTTCTGAAAATATTTTAATCATAGGGAGAACATTACGCTGTATTTTTCTGTTTCCAAAACCTCCAATGTTCTTGGATGCACAATAAGTTTGGGTTTTTGTTTCACTCTCAGGAGACCAATTTATATCTTCCTTCCAATACATTCATGTAATTCTCAGTCAAATCTGTTGATTTAATCCCACAACTATATTCAATGGTAAATTATAAGCATTCTGTACAATAGCATAAATATGGACCACTACGAGAATTTTTTTCCAAGCCATGAATGGCAATCTTCACATGCTGCAGGAACAGAAACATGGACTACAGTTATTCTTTGTTAACTAGATCTCTGCTAAACTATTTTTCATCTTGCACAACAACTATCAATATATAAGTATCATAAATATTATATAAATCTAGACTATTACAGAAGGATTATAAATATTATTATAAAAACGATCCTTGAGAGGATTTTTCTAGCTCATATAGAACATTTAAAAGTTAATTCAAATTCAAAGCTCTCACATCACTGAAGCGTTCATGAACACTTTCTATTAACTTAAACTGAAAACCTAACCTCGATGTATTCTGACAATTTTAAGAAATGTGGGAAGCAGCCACTAACTGGTTTTAAGGCAGCTAAGACTTAAAACACTTGTCTAAAAAATATATCTGACTCTCTTCCCATAAATCTAGTCCTAGTGCTAAGCCTGGGCAGAGATTTGTGTCACAAGACATGCTGAAGCCACTGTTGGAAATAGTAGGTGGGAGACAGTGCCTGTATTAGCCCATGGCGCTGCTACGGCTTGGCCAACTCTTTGCAATTCCACTCTTTTCATGGGTTTCATATGTTTTGCTCCTATAGCCCTAACCATAATTGTAGGTGGACACTTCTGTAATGAAACATGCAGAAGACTCTTGTGAAAAAGATGCAATTGAGAGAATTCTCAAAGAAGACTCCAGTTTACTTCCTCGATCTTTCTGCAGCACTGCTCTTCCTATGGGTCTTGTATCTCTCTCAGGGAACAATAAAGGCAGGTGCTCCTTAGCAGAGAAAGGAGAATTTTGAAGACAAGCATAACAGCATGGCAGGCAAAAGCCATGGCCTCACCCACACAAGGGCTTAGTCCTGTCAGGAATTCAGCCCACGGGTTAGGGTCAGAGTCCAGATCAACAGGGCACAATCCCAGCATGGCTACAGAGTAGCTCAGTGCAGTCCATGAACAAGCCAAATGTGAGAACCTGTACTTAATGCAGAGGCCAGCAAGGGAGATGGGAACCCCGCCTGCAGTTTCTTCCAGCTCTTCCTTGGAGAATTGCAAGGTCAGTTGTGGCTTCTCAAACAGGTCTCACCTGTCACAGCTATTCTCCCAAGAGGAGGAAGGATTGTTCTCCTAACTGACCCTAAGCCTTGAAGGAAAATTCTGCCACAGGATATACTGAAGCCCCACAGGAAAGTCTGAATTGGGAAGATTTCTCATAGCAGCCTACGTTTTGCTTTGCCCTTTCCAAGGTCACCAGCTTTCTCTTTCTCCCTAACCTAAACCTAGTTTTAGCCGTGGTCTCAGAGCTTTTAGTACACTTTTCATTAAGTATTTCTGCTAGCCCTTGAAAAATAACTATTCTTTTAAAAAGACGTAATAAATAAAAGACTCCAGCTCTCCTTACCTATATTATCTTTTATTATTGTTTTAAATAAAATATAATCTAAGTATATGGTTTCTGTGTGTCATGTGTGATCTTTATTTCCTGGTATGTTATGCTGTATTTCCATCATTGTTTTACCCTCAAAGTGATCTGTACAGTGTTCTTTATGAGATCTCAGTTTTCAGAATAACACAGGTTTCCTGCTGTGATTCAGTAGTTTCATGTAAAGACCATAATATTGATCTTATCTGCACAATAATGAGGTAGTTAGTGTAAAATAGTTGTTCAATTGTATAAACCAAGTTGTATATTTCTAATTTGGATTTTGTAACCTCTGTGCAAACTTTATTTTAGGCTTACATGTTTGTCTTTATCATGATGCTTCTTTAATCAGTTATTCTAATTATTTTACTTATCCTTGTACATAATTTCTAACCAGTAAGTTATTCTGTTTTTAGTCCAGGAAGAGGGACATTATACACCTGATTAAAAGTCATGGAAGTTAAACAAAAATTCCAGCATTAGGACCAATTAGAAACTATCAGTTTACTATGCCATTTTTTTTGCAATGCTGCTAATTGATCCCAAATCATTCACTTGGACATTTTGTTACTCCATGTGAAGGAATTGAATTTTGCTGTCTAATTGCTGTTGGTTCACTAAGTGACAAGGTATTGTTTCAGTGATAAATACTCTGATAGAATAAAACAACACATTATACAAATACTTTGAATTTTATTTTTAGTTTCAGCGCACACCTTAATGCCAGTGAAGCTTAATTGCCTCAGTGTCTGCAGAAATGAACACAAAGGAACTGGGAATACTACTGAATCCAGCTCATTTTAAAACTAACATGATGAAAGTACAGATAGCTTTTTGTACTACCAATCACCTCTAAATATTATGATTTTTTTCCTCAGTAAGGACTGGCATGAGGTTACAGATTTACAGCCTCAAGAAACATAGCTTCTGTTTTGAAATCCTGGTTAAACACTTTAAACACCTGAGTAGTCTTACTCAGATTGATAATTCAACTGACTTCACTTTGAACTCAAGACTACCCTTTTGAGTAAAGTTTTGAAAGTACAAGCACTGTCAAGACAACCTTGCATTTGTGGTTCTGAAACAGTTTACCATCTAGTTTTACCTTTTAAATGCTAAAGGAAAACTTAGTGAAATTATTAATTTTCAATAAAAAACTTAAGCAAATGGCTTTGTTATCTCTTTAAACAAATAGATATATTTTATAGTATATTTATTCTGGACTTTGGTAAAGCCTTTGACACAGTCCCCCACAACATCCTTCTCTCTAAATTGGAGAGGCATGGATTTGATAAGTGGACCATTAGATGGATAAGAAAGTGGTTGGATGGTCACATCCAGAGGGCAGTGGTCAATTGCTCAGTCCTAGTGAACATCAGTGACAAGTGGTATCCCTCAGGGGTCTAAATTGGGACCAGTGTTATTTAATGTCTTCATTAATTACATAGATGAAATGATTGAGGGCACCCTCAGCAAATTTGCAGATGATACCAAGCTGAGTGGTGCAGTTGCCACACCTGAAGGACATGATGCCATCCAGAGGGACCTGGACAAGCTTGAGAAATGGGCCATGGGAATCTCATGAGGTTTAATAAGAACAAAAGGGAAACATTACACCCGTTAATTACACAGACAATGGCACTGAGTGCACCTTCAGCAAGTTTACAGGTGACACCTGCAAAGATGAGTGGTGCAGTTGACACACCTAAAAGATGTGATGCCATCCAGAAGGACCTGGAAAAGCTGGAGAAATGGGCCCATGGAACCTCATGAAGTTCAGCAAGACCAAGTGACAGGTGCTGCACCTGGGTTGGAGCAACAGGTTGGGGGATGAACAGATTGAGAGCAGCCCTGCTGAGAAGGACTTGGGGATGCAGGTGGACGAGAGGCTGGACATGAACTGGCAATGTGCACTTGCAGCCCAGAAAGCCAATTGTATCCTGGACTGCATCAAAAGCAGCATGGCCAGGAGGTTGAGGGAGGGGATTGTTCCCCTCTACTCTTCTCTGAAGAGACCCCATCCAGAGTACTGCATCCAGTTCTGGGACCCCAACACAGGAAGGACACTGACCTGTTGGAGTGGGTCTAGAGGAGGGCCATGAAGATGATTAGAGGGATGGAGCATTTATCCTAAAAGAAAAGGGTGAGAGAATTGGGTTTGTTCAGTCTGGAAAAGAGAAGGCCTCAGGGTGACCTGATTGCAGCCTTCCAGTACCTGAAGGGAGCCCACAAGAAAGATGGAGAGAGGCTATTTACAAGGGCATGTAGTGACAGGACAAGTGGGAATGGATTCAAACTGAATAAGAGTAGATTTGGATTAGCTATTAGGAAAAAATTATTTACAGTGAGAGTTGTGAGGCACTGGAACAGGTTGTCCAGAGAAGTTGTGGATGCCCCATCCCTGGAAGTGTTCATGGCCTGACTGGATGGAGCTCTGAGCAATCTGATCTCGTGAAAGGCACACTGGTCCATGGCAGGGGGTTTGGAACTAGATGATCTTTAAGGTCCCTTCCAACACAGGCCATTCTATGATTCTAGGCTAACACAGATATAATTGATTTTACAATGTATTTTTATGTAGAATACAAACAGAAATACAGAAAAATATAGGATATACAGACTACAACAGTTCTGTAATTGCTAAGATTACTGAGCGGAGAATGACAGAAATTCTCAAATCATTCTTTTGAAAGCCCAGGTAAATACATGAAACAAAGTATATTACTTTGTATGACATATTCTTGATGTGAAGGAGAAGAAAAACACATGAATATCAGTAATTAAACTTCCCTTAAGCTCACTTGTTTTGGGATCACATCCTAAATAGCAAAATTTTAATTAAAAAGGTGTGAGAGAATTTTTTGCTTCATTTGGGATGCCTAACAGAGCAACCAAAAAGAAAAAAAAAAAAGGCAACCAGAAAACAAGAAGAAAATCAAGCTATTTCTCTGTTAGTGAGCAGAATAGAGTGATTTGAGAATGGACCTTATAGAGGATGAAGGGAGAAATTGTACAATGTACTTATGGAAAGGAAAAAAATGTTAAAGAGACATTAAGGACAATTTCCTTCGGTCACTGCTATAAGAATCTGAGACATAGACTGATGTTCACAGACAAAGTTAAAAAATATTTAATTATCACATACCTATCCAGACCTCACCGTCGGAGAAGATAGTGACACCAGCACTATGCACACATATAAAACCATATGTATTAGTAATACTCAAATATTTTTCACAGTGTGTTTCTGCTATTTGTATTCAGCTGACATCTTGTGAGATGCACGAGCTGGGACTCAGACCCCCAAAAGGCACCTGTTTGGAAGACAGACAAACAGTGGTTACCTCAGCAACTGACACAAATGAAAGTTCTCAGAAGAGATTTTTTTCTCACATAGTTGTTTTTTCTGCTCATAGTCTTCAGTCCTATGTATACATAGATTCAGGCTATGAACTTTACCAATCAAAGTACAACTGCAATGCTTCAACTCTGACTTTTATTGTTTTCTGCTTTCCAGCAGCTTGTGATGAGCATTTGCTCATGAATGGAGAAACTGGTAACTATCTGATAGAGCATGATGCTCACCAGAAATATACAAACCTCTGCTGAAACTTTACAGATCATTTACATGAAATTTTGAAGAAGGAAAAAGGTTTACATTACTAGTGAAGAGATGCCTATACATGTTTGAACATGAAGAACTGCCTAAATCAGAACCCCAAATTGAATCTTACCAAATATTTTGACTTAACATATATGTACATGCATGTTTAATATTAAAAAATATGTTATTAGCAATTACAGTCAAAGTACTTTATAATTTTTAAGTATTAGCACCTCTATTTCACAGGCACAGAGAATGACCCCAAATCTGTAATATAAGTTATGTTACTTAAAATTTCCTCATTTTGGAACCAGTCTCATTTGGAATAAATTTTGCATCTTACAAATTGCTGTCTTATTACAGTAAAAATTTATTACTCATGTGAAAATATCATATAAGCAGTGTGTTTAAGAAGTGGATTGTATATCTTATCATGTATAAATACTACTCTAATCAGAAATTATTAGATAGAAGAAATTATGCTTCATCAAAAGTCCAACAAGAGACAAATTTGGAAGGTCACTTTTTCATTTAACCCCCTACAGTTCCTTCTTCCGGATTAGTTCATGTTTGATTGGTTAGACATGATTATGCTCTTCATCACATTTAAAAAACCTGAAGCTGTCTCCTTTTCACTGATATAGTAATTGGCCTAGAAGCAAATCAAAAAGCCATTGCATTTATTTGGTGATCTTACTGTGTCCTCAGTGAGCGAAGAATCACTTTACATAATATCCATTTCTTCTGTTTTATTCCCCAAGCAGAAACAATACCTCGAGACACTAGTGGACTTTTCAGTTCTGGGAGGGTCTTGCATTCATATTTCTGAACCACAATCAGGAGCTTTTTTGTGTGCCTTCTCCTCTGGGCTGCTGATACTGGTAGCTAATGGTGCTAGTAGACCTCATCCTATTGTGAGACATGAAAACATTATCTCCCACAAACTCTAAGACCACTGAGAGTGTAAACTGGGGCCTGTTGTATTAGTAGAAAGTTTCCTTCATTTTAGCTTTTCTACTTCTGCAGTTTCTACTGATTCATTGTACTAATCAGGATACATTTTTTTTTCTGTCAGTATAGGTGAAAACATAGAAAAAGGAATACTGTCTTCCTTATAAGTGAGCACTATTTGTAATGGAAAATACCAGAAATGCAAAACTGTTTTCAAAGCACTTGAGCTTGAAATAACAAGTATTTGATAGGG
This sequence comes from Corapipo altera, assembly GCF_003945725.1. Taxonomy (NCBI): domain Eukaryota; kingdom Metazoa; phylum Chordata; class Aves; order Passeriformes; family Pipridae; genus Corapipo; species Corapipo altera. The sequence goes on along the minus strand of NW_020884878.1, from coordinate 25,678,310 downwards.
TTGCTCTGCAACTATTCATTTTGTTTTGAATTCTTAGTTCTCTTCCTGTCTCCTTCTGTCTCAATTTTTTTTAAAAGTATTCATCACTAAATTGTAAACCTGGCCTCTATAGTGTTCCTGTTCTGTTTTAGTTTCCAGTACAATAACTACACTATTTCACAGTAAGGCTAAATGTGAAGGATAGGTAATAATTTGTCACTGTTTCAAGCAGAATTCAGGGACAATTGTGATTTAGGCTTCCAACTTTAAAATGTGATGTATAATTGACATTTTGATACTTCGAGGCCATGGTGTATTCTCACACTTCCATGAAAAAAAACCCAACTTGCTGACACAATCAGGAAACAGATGGTGACAAAGATCTTGCATTTAATATGCCAATCATTATGCTTTACTTGCATATTATCATCTCATTCATGAGGCCACTATATGAAGGAATTTTGCTATGCCTCTACAAATCAATCAAAAAGTCTTTTAGTATTTTTTTTTAAATATAATTTAGGTCTTTCTTATCCTTTCTATGTTTCATTATATTTGGGGTGAAGTGTTTATGCAAATTTATTACACATGAAAAAATGCTTTGACAATACTGAGGCTAGAATAGATGTCAGCAATGAAACATTCACTATAGATAGCTTCAACAGAGAGATCAAGAAATGACTTGGCAACTGAAGTATCTGCATTTTCTGTACTTTGCTATGGTCCTTAATCCAAAGGCAGTGACATAGTAAGACACTATGAAGGATGATGCTGAGTAGGAGGATGGATTTGGTAATGTGACCTCATATCTACTAGAACCTGGACTTCAGTCAAAATTTCTGCTCAAGAAAACCACAGATGGCAGATTACCAATATATTTCAGTTAGAGTTAGCACTGGATTTGAAATCAGTGAGTATTTGACCCAAGCAAACCTTTTTAACTCTGAAAATAGGCATTTTCCTTGAGAGTATCTGACAGAGTCCCTTCATACAGGAGTGAATTCATCCTCTCACAACTGGACAAGGACTCTTCTTGGACAGCCTGGGGTCTTCTGAAGATGTTTTAGCCCATTATTGCAAGTGGTGAGCAAGGGCTAGTTCTTTCATCTTATTTCTATTCTGCAATGTCCAGACAAAGCTTCTTCCTTCATAAGTACCAACTCCCTCTTCATATTTAGAGGGAGTTGGGCTATAGTTGGCACGATTTTTTTTTCTGTCTCACTCCTACTGTCTATCTGTAGGTTCCCTATATTCTAAAATGTAAATATTTCCATTTAAAGAAGTAAAAAATATTTCTGGTTCTTTACAAAAGGATCAACATTAGCAAGAGGACACAGCATGTGTCTAAAAAGTGCGTTGTTATTTGGGATTAAACATGCATCTGACCTGGTTATAGTTAGGTAATTATTCAAAAACATATATTTCTCCTGAAAATGTTCCATCCCTGGAAGTGTTCAAAAAAACGTGGATGTGGCATTTGGGGATATGGTTTAGTAGTGAACATGATGGTGCTCGGTTAACGATTGATGATCTTAGAGCTCTTTTCCAACCTTAGTGATTCTATGAAGTGAATCGAAATATACACTGGCTTTCCATAAAAGGAATTTTATGCCATTGTTCACCACAATCCAATGCCATTACAGGCACCATACTCTTCAGCAGCTATTTCCATGAGACAAGTCTCATAGAGGCAAGGTGGTCTTAGGTGCATGAAATGTGAGCCTGTTTCTTTCAAATGTGTCACAACACAGAGTTTATGGTAGCCTTTTAGCATATGAGTGTTTCTTTCCCCCTTTAATTTTTCTTAAACTTCAGTAATTTCAGACTACTTGCAATGTACTTCGTTAGACCAGATCTTCACTGACTTAGAACTGGGAGTTCTGTCATCCTTATTTTGTTCTATTCCTCTCATTGTATGGTATTATTCATTTAGCTTGTCTAAGCAGGTTTGTGGTTTACAAAACCAGAAATCCTCAAAGTTGCAATTCTGTGTTCCTTTTAAATTGGTTAAGAAAAAAACAAATACCAAAAAACCCACCAAATCCAATACAGCATTGTGTAACAGTTAGGCTGCTCTTAAACACAGGGGTAGATTTATTATTTGTTTTATTACTTATCAAAGAGAGTGGCTTACACACCTTGCATTATCTAGACAGCAGTCTCTTGAGATGTTAAAAGTCAGGGTTACATCAGCTCTTGACTTTATCCAGGCTCTGTGTTGTATAATGTCAGTGTAGCACAGCATTTCCTCTTTGTTCTGAGGGAACTTGATTCATAATGAGTCCATCTAGAGTGTACTCAGATTGTGATAAAGAGCTTTACACAGAGGCTCCTATTTTAAAGAAACAGGTGTTGGCTTTGATTAGAGAAAAATTATATCGTCCAAGAGAAAGGAAAAAAAAAAAGCAAAGGGAAAGGAAGGCAAAAATAGAAAAAAATGGCAACCAGACACAAATACATTTGCACATATAAAGCTGTTCTAATGAAAGCCAAATTGATTTGACATTCAGTGGCAGTTTGAAGCCAAAAAAAGCAAAGCAGCCTACAAAAGGCCCAGCTCATTGTTTATGGAGTGTCATACTTCATCATTTGTGAGACCAGTAACAGTGATGGGAAGACCTTTAAAAGCAGGGAGTTTGCTCAGAATGGCTATGTGGATACCGCTGATGTCAGATCCAATAGAATGATTGTGAGCTATTTCCTGAATTGAAATCATGTTTGTCAGATGAAGTAGATGTTTTCTACAGATTATATCTTTGACAATAGAATTTAGTACATTGTTAGAATTCTTGGCTGATTTCTGCTAGGCAAACACAGCCACAATACTTACCTTTTGATGGGTACTGATCATCAAACTGCCCTGAAGAAAAATCCAAAGAAGAGCAAAAATTATGTAACATGCAAATGCAGCTTCCAGTACACAAAAATTAATCTCTATGAAAAAGAACTTTGTACAAAATCATGTAAATTAATGTAGGTACCCTTTCATCATCTTTATTTTCATAAATTACTTTGAAAATATTTTTACAAACAAAATTTTTTACATTTCCATTAGAATAATGGACCCCTATTACTAGCAGACTGTAGAATATATTTCGTCCATCTCTGTTTTCAGTTAGAACACCTGGTGAGGAGTGACATGTTTATCAGATGTTGGTGAATGCCAACATGAATTAAATAAGCCTTCAAAAATAGTGAATACTATAGACTTGTACAGGAAAGGATATGTGTGGGAAGTAGTCTCTCTCTTTCTGCCTTCTAGCTATGATCTCAATCTAGATATCACAATATTGATATTAAATTCTGATACCAATGTTTCTGTTTAGATTTCACTAGAAAATCTGTTTCTTCATTGGGGAAAAAATCAGGAATTTCAGCCTCCTGGATCTCAATTCCCTAATGACTCATTGAAATACAAATAGACAGTGATCTCAAACTAGCAAGTCATTAATCACAAGGCACATATAGTATCTAGTGTGGCCTTGAAACTCAAAAAGCACTACCAAGCTGAGTAAACTTATTATGGATGGCACAAGTGTAGACAAAAAAATTAAGAGAGACAAAATACATGTGGGTAGGTCTAAGTGCATAAACAAAACATTTTATTTCATTCACATTGAAAAAAAAAATCAGTTTAACTTGTGTGTGTGTGTGTGTGTGTATGTGTGTGTGTGTGTGTAAACCTTCTATTCTGTTTCATGGAAATGTCTGAATCTGTGAGTTTATTAGCATGACCACCCACCACAATAAATAGATTAGTAGGTCAAAATGTTTTAATATTCGCGTAAAGCCAAAATTATGTCTATATTAAATATTGTACTCTGTGACATATGAAAATGGTGTATATTGTTTGTTACTTATGTATGCAGATATAATTCCTGCTGTGTTAGCTTTGCATTGTAAATCATATGAGTTATTTTCTTTTGTCATATTTAGGAGAATTATAAGCCATGCTGGAATAAATTACAAATTTGGAATATTGCAAGATAGGTTTCTAAATTCACTTTGTGATAGTATCTAGTGATTCAAGGCCATATCTATTCTACCACATCCTTGACTTGAGTTTGCAGGGGAAACAGGGTTGCTCTGTGTCTAACAACCACCAGTTTAATAGTCAGTCTGGAGTCCTCCACTGTTGGCAATTAATTCTATTGAATTACATACTTTAGTGCAGACAGCATGATAAGCCCTTCAAAAAGTGTATTTCACTTTCCTCAGGCTGTAAGTGTTCTCATGGATAATTGTGTTGTGAAAAAAGTAAACAGGAAATCAGTTAGTGAAGACTGAAGAAATGCATTGCTACCAAATTTTGTTAAAACATTTAAAATGTTACCTTTTAGGATTCAGTGTCAGAATTATAACACCACAGAAGTGAATGCAAGCAATTTACATTTTCCTTAGAGCTATTGTTTCACACTGTCTGAAGATTCAGGCTATGTCTTTCACTGCTGAGAAACGATGTATTTTACATCAAGCAATATAAACTTTTATAAATTAGTGAAAACAAGGAAGAGGCAAATTTCACTTTAATGTAGCTAGTCAAGGTAAACCTTAGGCCCACATCTGCCATTATATTGACAAAATATAAGGGGAAATCACATGGTGTTAACAATGAAAATATGGCATTTTCAAGAGATCATTGTATTAATTACTTGCTGTTCATATTGGAATATTCTCTCCACAGTTCTACGCTCACAAAGTCTGAAAATACCTTACAGTTTCGTTTTGTATTTCCTTTCAAGTCTGTGAAAAGTGATAGTTTTTATTTGAAATTTTTCCAAAAAGAGTTAACCAAGGTAAGTAGGCTCAATGTATAAACTTACGCATGATACTAAAAAGAAATATATTAAAAATTAAATTTTCTTGGTAAAATATTACAATTAATTGTTTGTGTTAGTTACAGACAAAATATTTTTTTTTCACTTAGTCCCTTTCTGTTTTCTGTGCTATATCAAGACCAAATATTATTTGTGGAAAACATTCATAAGTTATCTTATGAGTGAAGAAGAGTGAATATGTTAAGTTTCTAGTCTGACCATGGGAAATTTATATAACAAAAAAGAGACGTTGACAAAACAGTTTTTCATGTTGAACTTTCCTACCAGACAACCGGTATCATAAGCCGGAAAACTGTTCTCAAATAGCAGATTTAGGAACTGCTTAGTTCATCAAGGACAACTGATTTGGATGTGTAATTACCATGTATGAAACAGTTGTTTCAACTAGCAAAAGAGCTGAGCAAGTCGCTAACAACTGAAGATAAACTAAGAAATAAATATTTTAGTTTTATTTTGTTTTCCTAACGCTGAGGGTGATTAACTCCTGGAACAAATTAACTCAGCAAGTGGTAATTTCTCCATTGCCTATATTATCTGCAACAGAAATGGATTTTTTTCCCCCATGAAAGACCTGCTTGACTAATCCAAAACTGACATAAAATCTGTTGCTGGAGATAAAGATGTGGGAACTCCCCTTTTCTGATAACTTATACTAAGTGTGTGATACTTGCATAGCACTTCCTTGCAAGTAAGGTTTGGATGGTTTAGGTAAATGGCTCCTGAGTGGTGCCTGACACAAGTTACTTGGCTCAGAAAAAAGACATTAGATAAAATGTTATATGTTTGTGTTTTATGGAAATCTAATAGTCTGGATAACCTAGGGATTTCTTTAGTCTTAAAATTGATAAGTTTCTATTAGCATCTTTAGGACATACAAGTACACTCAAGAAACAGAATTACATCCTATAGGAGCGAAAATATTCCTTTGCTCAATTCCAAAAGTGGTTCTTTAAATTTTTAGCCCTTCAACATGGTCAGTCTTTTCTGCAGTATTGTAGCAAAAATAATTTTAACTACATTCTTTTTACGTCCAGTGACCACAATCTGTTTACACACAGCTAAGTCTGACTGTACCATATTTTATTCCATTTTTCTAGCTTCAGCTTAGTAAATTCCAGCCCACTACTCCTTTTACAGCTCAGTAGAGTCATTGAGCCTGCTCAAGTGCTGCTAAACACATTCTGAAGACTGGGATAAAAAGGTATACTGAAAGCTTCATTGATACAGGTATTCTTTACTGCTGATGGATAGGATGGCATTAAAAAACAAGGTAGGATTTACTCTTAGGTAAATAAGAGAATTGATACTGGGCCTGTAAACGGGACAAGTTAAACACAGACACTCAGATAAGAGCAAGCAGTTATACACATTTTCAGCATAAACCTTCAGTGTAAAAAAAATCTCTTTTCAAGGAAATGTAGCTGCTGACTACAAGCCCTACTCCTCACAGGCTGGTTATTTTTTAGAGAAAATTTTCTCCTGCTTGGCAATCTAGTAATTATTTGAAGAGGAAGGAAAGAAAGACAAGAGGACTTATCCTGGAAGAAAACCAAAACTCAAGTTCCTCTTCCTTGTCTTTCCTCTAACAGTAGGGATCAGTGAGAACAGGTATTTTATTCCTGGACCTGCCTGTGCAAAGATGAGTAATATTCTCAGATCTATGAAAGCCCAAAACATAGAACAAAGAGAAAACAACTCTGCACTTTTATCCAAATCAGCAGCAGAAACTAGTCAACAACTGGGGTTTAGTTAATAATTTTATTGGTAAATAAAAACCAAATGAAAACAAAACACAAATACCATCAAATTAGATAAGGCCGTTTCTGGTGCTAAAAAAAGTAAACCAGTGTGGTTTTACTTCACAACACCCTCCCCCAGCTTCTTTGCTCTTCTTTGCTTCATTGCTTTATTCCAGCCCATGAAGTATGAGTATGTATACGTAGAAAGAGACTAGTTCAATAAAAAGCTGTTTTCTTATGCAATTACTCTTTTATTGTAGAACTACACTAAAAAAAATTAAAATAAAAAATACAGCAGTTTTGCAGCAGGTATTGTATAAGCAAGTGTACCTTTATTTTCCACATACTATTTGCAAAAGCAAATTGAGTGTTTTTTGGTCAACTGTGAAATGCCATTTGTAAATGGTTCATTGGCGTTTCTTTTCCCCTCTAATTTATTGCAAGTTTGGTTTTGTTTATGAAAATAGATTTGATCAGCGTTAGTGCTCACTCATTCAGCGATATTCAGCAGGTTTTATTCACTTTTATACATAATTGCATTTTCACTCTTGGAAACTCATTTACATAATCTCCGTATGGTCATTTCACAGTAACTGTTTGTGGCTCTGGTAATGCTAGCTAATAATTACCTTAAGCTATCTGAGAATACCCCACTACACATTGAATATACAGTTATTTCTTAATATTCAAACTCTAGATCGAAAGCCTTCTGACTAGTCCAATGCTATGAAATATCAAGCTGTTACCAACAACAAAGACTGTGCCTCTGCTTCTCAGCTCCTGCAGTGAAGCCAAAAATGCCAGTGTTTACTTAAAGAAGGGGAGAAAAACCCCTCTCCTTCCTCTGTACTTGGTCCTGTGGCTACTGGAGTGAATAGTAGTTTTTTGTCATTGATTTCAATGGGAATTAAATCTGCCTCTCTCATCCCTTTTATGCTGCCCTCTGCATTTCTGGCAAATATTACACAATAGTTGTCATACAACTACACTTTCTGTAGCTGAGATCCTGCTTAAATTCCTCATCTACTGACTTAGGTTAGGTTTCCCACCATCTTTTATGCAGAGTCATGATGTACATGTCTGTGTATCTTAAACACATAATCTCACTAGAAAAATAAGAGAGGAAACAAGAATTTTCCGTTGGAACTTCTGTAGGTCAAAACCTGCAGGTATTTTTACAACAGCATCCCAGCTTCCCTGAGCTTTGGTGAATGCTTTCCAGTATTACTGTGGCACGAGATAGCTTACAATGAGAGTTTGAATTGAATGACTATGGAAAGGGGCAAAGGCAAATTATGAAAGGCAGGACTTTCCTCCCATTCCTCCATAGCAATTGAATTTAAAAATGCCACTGACTTTAATCACCAGTTACAGGGTATTGAATCATACAGGGTTTTAGAATTTGGCAGAAGAGGTGAAAAATTTCTGAATGGGGATAAAAGAAAACACAGAAAAGCCTATATACACTGCAGGGGAAAAAAACCTTGTTTGATATTTGACAGAATACACAGAAATAACATTTGGATAATGATTAAATAATACTGAGAAAGTCTACTGTGCAAACAAGGAATTTCTCAGGGTTGTGTATGTGTGTGCTATTTAATTGTTTTGGATTTTTGGTTCAGATTTCTTTTCAAAAAGAATGATGTGCTCTAAAAAGAGAGGACAAGCTTGGTTCAGTTATAGCTTTCATATAATTACTACAAACTAATGCAAATTAGACTCTAGGTCTGCTCAATGTACATTTCTGTGCTTGCCAAATTATGTTTGGCAGTGTGGTCAAGCAATAACAGATGCACACTGTGCCTAGTTTTCTCGGGCTGTTCAATAATTAGGAGGGCCATGTATTATAATAAACCACATCCCCTTGGCTGAGATTTGGATGCAAATTGCACACTAATTCACTTTCAAGTTTTTGGAAGCATACCAAAATACATGAAAATTAGGGAAATATACTATTTACTTCATGAAATGTGTTTAAAACTAAATAAAGCTCATTTGTAAGCAATGTTCATCTATTCCATCCTTGTAAAAAAATTAACGAGTTCCTTTTCCTTTACACTATTTAGTTCAGCAGCTAATGTGACACCTCTGCAATGTTCATGGCATCTCTATTATTTTTGCACTGAGACAGTACAATATAAAAGACAGTTACTCTGCTTTGTATTTCTCTAAGGTATTGCTGAGGTTGAGTGGATAATATCAGTTCAATGAAAGACTTGAATCACACTGTAATCCAAATTCTTTGCAATCAGTTGAGTTGTAATGGCATGCTGTTTATAGCAGAAAATTCGTCTTTTGAAAAGGCTGAAGATTCTTTACCCTTAGTTATTATACAAAGCTTGAATGGACAGATTTAATGAAAAAAATAACACTTAATGAGGGAAATTCTAGGAAATCCAGCAATGTAATGTAGTTGCTTGTGTAGATGTAACTACACGAGTCTCCAAATTAGAGAGAAACATAAAATTAAAACAGTTGAACTTATTGCTACACATATTAGCAGGTAGTTAGATTGCCCTCGAAATCATTTAAAAGCGAGCTGCCTTGCAGTAACAGTTAACACTCTAAACAGATGAATATACTGCAACCTAAAAGTGGTGTAATAAGAGACACATCTCTTGTGTTTATTGCCTACTAATTGTAATGTGATTGCACCAAAGAGACAGGCTCACGAATTAAGATTCCTCTGTATATGCTCTAGACAAATACAGAAAAAAGGCAGTGAAAATGGAAAATATCAGAATGCTCTCCTGCAATATTAAGGGGTTTTTTTTGTTTTAAGAAGAGATAACATGGAACATAATTTTGTAAATATTTCCAAGTATTTTAAATTTTACAGTGCTGTTCAAGAAGTTCATTGCAAGAAAACAATGAGGCAAAACGTTGCTTATCAAAAATATAAAAATTCAGTTCAATATATTCTACACTGCCAGCACAATTTTAGTGACTACAGTGTATTTTTGACATGGGTGACTTAATTGTAAACTAATTCACACGGGCACCAGCAGAAATTTTTATAATAAAGCAGAAGTCAATAGATTACAGAAGTCTTAATTATTAAAAATTTAATAGTACAGAAATACAAGCATAATGACAGAAAGGAAGGTCCTAGGATTGAGATTGGGTTTAGGAGGATAAATCAATGCTGTGACATGCAGCTATGGCTAGACTGCTATGTATGTCAGGTTTAAAGAGTTTTATAGCAGGTGTTTTTTAGGTGTTTCTTAGGTGTTTATCCTATTTAGTGGTTGTTGATATAGCAACTATATCATCACAGACTAACAGAACAGCAACAAAATTCTTGCTTCCACCATGATGAACACAGAGCTAACTACATAAAAGCAGTTTTGGCAAAAGTACTGCTCACTCTGTATGTTGAAACTGAAAACAGGCTAAAGACTAAATGTGGTAAAGCAGCTGAAATTGTAAATTTATTTGCATCATTTAAATTAAGGGACTATGAGGAGCTTTAGGTGATTTTTGCAGAAATAACTGATTGAACAAGTGAGTAGCAGATAAGCCTCAACACAGATAAGACACCTGCCCCCATGTCCCACTAAAACATATTAGTGGAAACAGTCTAATGTATTTATACATAATGATGTCTTCTGAATTAGCTGTAACCTAAAAAAAAAAGATCCAGGAAAAAAAAAATCCAGGCATTACTGTAGGCAGCTGAATGAAGAGACTTGTTCAGTGGTGATGAAAAAAGCAAATAAGATGTTAAATTGGGTTAAGAAGGTAATAGAGAATAGAAAAGAAAGGATTACAATTGCATGATATAAATCAATGGCACATTGATTACTGTATTCAGTTAGACATCTTATTTTAAAAAGACACAAATGAGAAGGTGAAATGAAGTACAATGAAAATGACAAAGGTGTTACTTTCACAGTCACTAAATTATGTCAGCCTCTCCAGAACCATAAGGGACTAAGTAGAAAATGTTAATCCCAATAGATTAGAGAGAAACATCCGAAGAAAGCTAGCCCTTTTTCTAACATTTATCAGATGCAAACCATCTCATTTATGAGACGATGCTTCTGCATGCTGCCAGTATCTGGAAAATACAATGATAGTGTAGAGACGTTTTGAACTCCAGTCATTCTGCTGTGTGTGTACTCACAGTAGATGCAAAGAATGTGTAAATCCAAATCATCACTTGAGAAATAATGTGATTTCAATTTTTTGATGAAGAATCTTTCTCTGAAATTAGTCTATCCACTTAAACTTCTGGGTATTCCTAGCTTGTCACATTTTCTTGTGAAGGAGGGTTTGGGGGGAACCTGACATTTTGGGGGCTTGGAGGTGGGAGGAGTTGTTAGTGCTTTTTTGAGGATTTTGCTATTCTTTTATAGAAACAAATTAAATGAGATCAGTTAGGATTTATTAATATTTTTTTTACTGTTGCGAAGTGATGAGGATCATCACTTGACTGAACTGTTCAAGACAGTGGGACATATATGTAGTAGCTCCCTAGACTTGGAGAAGACCTCTGAAAACATCAAGTTTGTGCATATTTGTGTCTGGTAAAACAATATGTGTGCATGTTAAACATTGAAAATAGTCCAAGAGCTGCCATTAATTTGAATTGATCTGAAATCATTATCTAGAACTGCCAGGAAATTGAAAAATGAGTTATTTACTCAACACTTATCTGAGATACTCCATATCTTTTGAGGAATGTACAACAACATAATTATCATCATGTTTCTGACTTCAATGGTACATTAATTCATTAAATATGAAAGACAGCGTTCAGAAATGACTTTGGTAACGTATCCATATACAGTTATGCTATTTAACTGTTGCGCTCATGTGACGAGCAACACATGAAGAAGTCTCTCTGGAGTGTTATTCAGTAGAATAGTCTCCCAAGTACTTTAGGTAAACTATATCTCAAGTTGTGTAAACCTATATAATGATAAATATCTGACAAAACTTTGGGTATAGGGCAGACCAAACACATTGTCAATTGTCTTGGTCTTGCCAGCTATGTTCCTTCAGCAGTTGACAGCTTTTGTGATTTTTTTCAGTCTATTTTACTAGAGATGATAGAGTTACACTGGCATGTCTTGCATATCTATTAGATGGCTGCCTGCACTTAAAGCTCAGTGATCCCTGCAGATTCCTTCTAGTCACTCCTCCTACATTCCTTATCAGAATGTTCTGAGAATAATATCACCTCTACTGAAGTGTCAGGTGAAAGCCAAAATAAATAAATTAATTTCTCTTTATTTGATTAATCGTATGACATGTTAACACCATTGAATTGATCATTATGACTTTGCTTATCAGCGTCTCCCTCAATAGTTCTGGCAAGTTATTCAGTTATATTGAAACTGAGCAATAATTTTTAATTAACTGACTATCAGAAATCTTTTCAAAATTTATAGCATTCAAATTTTTCAAGGAAAGATAGACAAATTTATTTTCTGTTGAAAATAACCCATTTTCCAGTAAGTCCACTAAAAACTTTGGATTATCAAGTGTTTAGCTGAAAATATTGAGATATATTTTATTACTATTATTACCATGTATATATATCTTCCTGTTTACTTTCCTCTTCATTTCTTTTTAAAGCTAGAGCTCAAATTTGCAAAGGTTGAGTTAGGTGCCCAAATACCTCCACAGATGTGACAGTAAGTCTCAGTCAGATTAAGGTTTAAAAACCTGTTTTCTGCTGCAGAATAATACATTGGGAGAAACACTTGCAAATTATACTGTTTTCATCACTCATTTTTTTATTCTTTTCTAGAAGACTTTGGGAAGCTCAGTACCACTATTTGCTAAGATGGTATGCTTTGTTCAAACTTAGGAATGCTCTAGGAATGGTGTAATGGCTGAGGATAAATTGTTATCTTCCAAGACTTGATGCTAGCAATGTGATCTGCTTCAGCTCAGAAAAGAATATCAGTTCTACTCACATCTGCCAAACCCTCAGCAAATATTGTAGCAAATACCCTACCTGGGATGGTACGGAAAAAAGGTGGTCCTTCACTCCTACCTAGTGTTGCTTCATGTTTCCTCTGTGAAAAGACAACTTGCAGGAGCAGTTATAGGGTAATGAGTATTTTTGTCCTAGATCATCTCCTTGCAATGTGTAAATATCACCTCTCAGAGACTTAGGAGAGATGTCTCTTTTCAGTATTTCCCGCAAGTTATTTTCGGTAACTTTTGGTCTATGTTATGCTTTTATGGATCCCATTATCAGTTTTCTCTCCTCACAGACTTCATGCAAGGTAGTGAAACACCTGCAATAAGTGCAATTCCAGTAAGTGACACGTTTGGTGCTGCAACAACCAGCCAACGTTTTGAGGCCCCAAAGTGTTTTGCAGTAAAGTTTTATATCCTCAGGATTTTGACAACCTTTGCAATTTTCAGGAAGTGGGATAAAACTATCTCAGAAGTGGTTACAAAAGCTGGGGACACTTTTGTTAACTGAGCTGTCATTTTGGCATGGTTTCAAGTGCATGGCAGACTCACTGAAAAAATATTGCATCATAAAATAAACCATGTAACAGAGTCTTAGCATGGAATATACCTGAGAACATGAGGTCAATCTATGCTTGTTATCTCTTAGAGATTAAAAAAATCCCAAACAACTGAAAACCCCAACCTAGCAGAGGGTTAATTTAAAACTAAGAAGAATCTACTTCAGGCAGTAATGTTTTTTAAACCTTCCTTTATAAATTTTGCTTATCAAGGAGTGCCCTTCTGGTATATCAACTGAGCCAAGACTGAGTTCTCAAATACTATGATGGCTTCTGTTAATTAGATAGTTTATCTGTGATGAGTTGTTGACACTGAGATGATTTGTGTTAAATAATTTTAAAATATTCTGTGGGGCACTAACTTAGATGCATTGTTTGTTCATATTCCAGGCCCCAGCTTCAATCTTTTTTACAGTCCTCGACAGAAATGATGTTGATGCTTCAGCTAACTTCTTTAAGTCAGAACAAGTAACATTACAAAGATATTTTTTGAGTAACTGGAAATCTCTGTAATATTTATTTCTTTTTATATTCTGAGCTTTAGTTTAATACCATAAATTTGAAGAACATTTTTTGTAATATTATTTAAATACGCTAAGTTTTACTAGTTTATAATTTCTTAAATGTTTCTTTCGTGATGTTTTCTCTCTCACAAATCCATCTCCAGTCCCCCACTTCGGGATAAAATGCAGGACAGACTGGCAGAATGTGACACTTCTTTCTACTAGGGTGCTATATTTTTCTACATGCTCTATATTTTGGAAGCTTTACTTTCACAGGAAAGGTGGACAGGCTGGGTTTTAATTGTGAAATACACTATTTATTAAGGAGTGTGCTTCAGTGATGCTTACTGCACATTACACCATTTGAAATGAAAAAAAAATTTAAGCCTCCATGTAGATGAACCAAAGGTAAACACTTAAAGGGTGGAAGTTACTCTGGCACCATAATAACAGGAGTATATCCTTATTTGTTCTCCTTGTTCTTCTACTCCATAAATTAGTTCTCCCCTCCTATCTTGCTTCTCTATTCTTAAACCTTTCAACCTTGCCATTTCTCTCTTTTCTTTTCTTTCCCATTTATCTATTCCCCTTTTCAACAAAAATTATACCCTTCTTTCTGACTGTTTTTATCCCATTTTCTCTTGTTTGCCTTCGTTCTCTCTCTAGTCTTTAAAGTCCCAAATGCTCCCTTTTCCTTCTCACCACCCCATCCTTCCTGAGTGGGAGTGCTGCCCATGCCGCGATAACACCTCAGACTCTGTTGTGATCTCCATTCTGCATTTGCACATGGATACAGTCCCCTAATTGAGAGACTTTTTTTTTTTATTAAAAGCATTAGACATTTATATGTAGGAATAACACTTGCAGAGACATTCTCTAGGTTAAAAGTTAAAAGGGATGTCAATCATCATACTTCAGAACATAAACAGATTGCCAGCGTGGGTTGAAAAGGAATTTTCCCCACACAAAATCATAGAAGTTTGCAATAGAAAAGAACTAATAGGTCAGCTAATCTATCTACCTGCCAATTCAAGCTTCTTCCACAACATGTATTTTGCTGCTCCTTTGGCCTTTCAAAAATCTCAAGCGATTGGACTGTTAATGCTTACCCACAGAGATTATACAGTTGTTTAGTGGAACTAGTTTGCTCTCCAGAATTTTTCAGGTAGACAGATTAAACTTTATTTTTTTACCTTCATCCCACTAGTCTTAATGGCACTTCCATCTATCATATTAAATAACATTTCTGTCTTGACTTATTTTTCACACCTTTCCATTAAATATAAATTGCTGCCACGGCCTGTTTGATGATTCTTACCTAATCTACTACATGCCTTTAGCTAAATAAACAATTCTTTTCAGTATGACCTATGTTTAATATTATACTCTTGTAACTACAATGTAAATGAGAACAATCAGCTACATCATGACTGTAGGCAAACTAGAGCTTCTGAATATATAAATGAATACGCATATATTTGTCAACAAGGATATCCATATATGTGGTAAACTCGCACCCATGCAAAATGAACATGCAGCTAACTATAATTTCCAGCAAGACAGCTCTTTCAGCTACATGAACTTTTCTACGGTACTCTTTTCTGTTCTGAAATTCTTTGTTCAGGAAGGAAGATAGCTTTCCAAATAAGGTGTCTGTTTCTTCAGACCAAAAAAAATTGTTTGGGGATTTAGAATAATGAAGAATTTTCAATAAAATAAAAAATACAGATAAAAGCTTTAGTGTTTGACAGGGAGGTTAAACAGGTAAAAGAGTGCTGTCCCTTCCAGGGCCACTTATAAATTATCCCACAGACCACGAAAATCAGTCAAACCAGAATTCTCCAGCAGGTTTTAAAATTCTCATATTCTAGCTTGTAAACAATGGGAAGACAAAAAATGCACAGGTAACCCAAACAGGCATAGGAATACTTTGCCTTGGTCTCAAAGAGATACATACTCTTGCAGATGTGACAGTAGACATGGTGAGAAAGAACTACATTGCTGTCCAAATGTATCATATGTGAATCTTCTGTTACTTGTGGGATTAGTAACATGTTAGAAGAATGAATTGGAAGGTATAACTCTTCTTGTACTCCGTGCTATTGTTACAGCACTTAGGAGTCAGAAAACCAACACAGAAAATGTCAACTCCTGTTGCAAACAGCTTGCAATTATCCAGTTTCTGTTTCCCAAGACAACTCTCCACTCTTTGATAGCTCATATCATCATTTTTCTAGAGCTATGGCTCTTGTAAGTGTAAGGCTTTACTACAGAGATATTTTGAAAGTCTTGAGGTCAAATTCCAAGCAGCTGTTATAAGATAAAAGTGGCCAGTGACCTTCACTGCACTGCCTAGCTCTCAAGATACTTTCAAACTTTGTTGACCTAAGGTGATCAGTAGTCAAGGCTGTTAATACAGCAAACAGATTGCAGTGGTTCTCCTGTAAAAGTGTGTTGAAAAGTACAATATAGAACTTTCTATTTTAGATCAGTTTCTATTATAATTCTAACAAGCAAGTAGGTAATATGGTTAAAATACAGGTGAGGAAATGGTTACTATAAAGTTAATATAAAGTATTCTAACTAGACACATTTCTGTAGCTCTGTTTTTATATTTCTTTGTAGATTGGCGTAAACACAATTAATTAATCATGAAAAGTAACTCCTACAGAGTAGAAGCAGGATTTTAGCTTCCAAAGTAACTTCCCTGCCAGACCTGAAAAATCTTATTCATTGTCAAGTAGTGTCACTCTTCTTAGCCAGCCTTTGCTACCATGAGGTGCAGCAACCAAGAACTGCAGCAGTCTGCCTGTTTTTTGACATGGATACAGGATTGAAATATACTGGGCTATTTGCACCATCTGGTACATGCATTTCAGTTGAATGAAAGCAGATGAACTCCTGGGCACTTTGGTGATGAAACACCAGGAGAAAAAGAAACAAAACCCAAGAGACGAAAAAGTGTTAGTGAGGAAAAGAAGCTGAATTGATCTCATTTCTGGACTACAGAAGGCCATCTTCTAGGTTTCCTCACACTTGATATGGGACTACATGTTTGACTCCTTGCACGTTTGGAGTGGGAATGCGTTAGATTAAGCAGACTGTTCTAATGATCTTTTTTAGTTTTGAAATCTAGGGATCTATAAATATGTATATATCAATGTTGCTGTGACTATGATTTGCAGCTGTCAATCAGTTTGTCTTTATGGCTGTAAATTTTCATTTCGCTAGATTTTTTTGCACAGTCTTCTGAAAAGAATAAAAGTCTACTCCACATCTCCACATTTTAGACAGAAGAGTAATACATGATTAACAGTATGGTGAGAGGTGTCACATTCACATTAACACTGATGTGTGAACCAGTGGTCAAATGGCAGATTACATGTCTGTCACAACACATCAGGGCAGTGTTCCAGTCTGCCAGCTTTACCCTGCCCAGCTTCTTCAAACAAAGAGTTCTTCTGAAAAATGTAGCACAAAAAGAATGTTGAGCCTTTGGGGGAAAAGAAGTCTATCTCACAGTCAAGTTTTTGAAGTCTTTGTAACATCAAATGGCAGAAGGGGTTACTCGCAGTCACATAACCTTGCAGGTTCATGGATCTCTATAGCACAAATGTTGCATAATGTGGCCTTATCAAAGATTTTCTGCATGATAACTGTATTACTGAAAAAGTACTATGGCTGGCATATTTTGATTTGGAGAAAGGATGCCAATTGTATCAAGGCTAGGAAAACTCTGACCCAGTTCCAAGACAAAAAGCAAGTTTTTGGAATACCATTTGAAGCAAAAGTTCCAGTTCACTGGAAATGTAATGAAAATTGTCCTTCTTCTTTGTCTTAAGGACAGAATTTTATTTTTTAAGCGGGTAATTAACAAGCTGCTTGACTTCTTACATAGCAAATAGTCACACCTGGAATTGAAGTGACTTTTAGTGGATAATGATGTCTGAAGCCAATATGTATAATGAAGAGTAACATATTTTCAATCCCTTGGGACGTTTACATATATTAAAAGCAAAATTTTAGACAATAATTGTAATATTGTTTGCAAAATCAAAAATATTTTCTCAGGGTTTAAAAATGCTTTCTAGGGGGTTGTGAATATCATGTTCACTTGAACAGTGCCTGACTTTTTATATGCTCTAAGTCCCAAAAGTTCTGCTAAATTTTCCTGGAAGTTAAATTGCTTGTTCCAGCAGTACTCTCACCACATTGAATGCATAAATTGGAAGATATCAAGGCTAAAATGCTTAAAACACTTAAATAACATAAAAGTTAAGTTCTATTTTCAAGAACACCCAAATTACATAGGTTTTTCTTTACAACATAGACCCATGTCAGCTAAAGAATATTATCTAAATACTATACTGGTGAATAGCTGGCATATGAGGCAGTATTTGGACACAGCCCAAAATGAGTAGTTAAGTATTGTCTTGGCTCATCTCTTAAATGTTAATATGTGTTTACTATATATAAAGGACTTGACAATAACCTCTTACAACATTTTAAACATTGACTTTATCAAAATCACTCCTGATTCACACAAAAACAAGAACTGGAAGATGGAATCTATGCATAGATAGGATATGGAAAAAGACACACACATGCGCACGCACGTACGTATATGTATATATACAAATGTGTGCATCTTCCATATGCTGTGTATAATCTCTCTGTGTAACATCAAATACATAGTCTACATTTCATAAAATATTACAAATTAATTTGTAGAAATTTACTACTCCTTATATGGCAGGTATTTGGATTTTTACATTGATTTTGTATGGAAACATACTACCATACAAATTATTAGCAAATCTAGTCCTTTGTATGATCATATAACTTTTACTAAAATCCTCTTCTCTGGTCCCAATTTAAAATAATTAAGAATACCTATATAGTTGCCGAGATCTACGAATTTATATAGTACATACACATTTATTTTAAAACTAGTATATTATGGTGATAAAAAGGATTTTTCATAGTTTTTCCTTTTTTTAACTCACTGCTTTGTTAGTGAAATGAAGTTCAACAACACTAAAATGAGCCACGATTCAGTTTGTAAGGTTTGGCTTCCTTTCATCATTTTTTTTCTTCCTGACACTATGAACCTGCTGCTACTGTCATAAGATGTAAAGTTTATTTCTGTACACATTTTGTTTCTCATTTCTGTATGAATGGCTCCTATGTCTTGAGGAATAGAAATGTAATTTTCTGTGGATTGAACTTAAACTTCTCAAGAATAACAAAGGTATGGAATGTTACAAGGAGGAAGAGTAGTTAGAGGGTCTGAATTCCACCTTTAGCTATCTTCTTTCTAAGTCACTTAAAGTCCCTTAAATAATTATTCTTAAGCAGAAGTTTCACTGTATGTTACAGTACTATATAAATAGCAACTAGTGTTGTGCAGCACAGCATGGTGTTATAAATGATACAGCTGTACAACATTTTATATTCAGAAACTAGATAAAAAAAATGTGCACAACGTAAATGCTATTCAATGATATTCATTAAATTTATTCTCACATTCAAAGACAGATAAACTTAATGAAATGCTTTTTAAGCTCTCATAAGTGCGCACTTGAGCGATGTAAAAGAAGTGTTAGAAAATTGTCTGATATTATGCTGGTAGGAAGATAAGAGGTATACTCGTATGAAAATATTCACAAGAAAATCAGAGCCGATACACAGAGTTTCCTATCTGTGAAGATCTTTAGTAAAAATAGTAATTAAATAGTACTTACAAGTGGAATTTTCATAAGAATTTATTATTGGTCAGCTCTGTTTCTTTTCAGTTTCATGCACGTTCTCAATAATTTCTGCAGGAGAAGGGTTTCCTGAAGTGTAGGACAAGATTCATGGGAAGAATTATGCTCTTAAAATCACAGTTAGGCATCTAAATAAAGCAACAATATTTTATTCTGTAATGTTCACAAAATCCTTACTGAACCAAAGCCTGTAAGTGTCTAGAGCTGCTCAGCATCTACATTTTCTGCAAATAATATTCCTGTAATGTCATTAGACACATGCTGAACAACCCATACTTTCAAAACACCATGAATAGTATCAACTAACACTCTAAGCCCAGAGTAATTCACAGATTAATTTCACAGCCCTGTCTGGGGGTCCTGAAAGTACTGCCTATACTTAGCTGTCAATTAGGGACTAAAGTGATTTAAATTATCCTTGTTAGAGGTTTGTTTTTGCTTCCATAGTTCATTTCAAAAATTAGTTACACACATGGTATTATTATAATATAATGAGTCATCTGTTAATTATTTTAGACATCTATGATAAGAAAATACACTAATGTTCCAGTTATTAATAGAATTAGCCTATGTATATGAAACTCAAATATACCAAATTGCCATGATTGTTTGACAAACTGTCACCAACTCACAGTTTCATCTTTAAAATGGCACAGGTACTTTTTGTATCTAAGTTCTGTGAAGACATGTACAACCTGCAAGTGTGGCTTTACATAATTTCAGATAAGCAGTGTTTAACCTACCTTACTTTAAAGCCTTTCACGAAAATGCATGAATACACATGCTATCAAAAATAATCTTCAACCGACCACATGCTGTGTAAGGGTACCAGTGAAATACTTCATAAACAGACAGAATGCAAACATGCACAAACACACAAACCACTAATGCCATAAACAACTTCAAGCACAGTACAAACAAAATGCATGCCAAGAAACCTGTTTAAAAATGTGTATTATAGAAGAATGCATTTTCAATTTCTGAACATTTATTTGACTACTTATTACACAATTAACCAAACCATGGTCTGTGATGGGTTTTGAATTAAACTTCTACCAAGTTCCAGAGACTGTTTATTATTCATTGTTACTAGATAGATATGTGTTACGTACGATATTTAGGGTAGATCTTCTTTTTCTTCACGTATGTCACCTAATAAAAATGGCAACGTATATGTATTGTGATCATATGTCCCCTATGTGCATATCACATTTATAAACAGGCAGTAATTATTGGGTGAGAATTTAGGTACTCAGCAAACATAAAAATCTAAATCGTGCAACCAATTTACTCCTGATAAAAATCCACAGACTTCAATACCACTTTGCATCTGTAGGTACATTTACTTCTATAGAGAGTCTAAATATGAGTTTCATTCTTATTGGACTGATTACAGTACAATCATATCAAAACCACCCAATGCCTCACAACAGCATCACAAAGTACCTAATGTGCCAAGGGGCTGACAAGTGAAACCCTTAGCCCACACTTGGCAAGCAGGCTGGCTGGAGACAAATCTGAATAGGATTTATGTTAGTGAAAAACAGAGAAGGCTGCTGTTAAGTAGGAAATACACAGAAGAAAGTCAGAGCCTAGAATCTGTCCCTCAGAAGGAGTTGGGTCTATGAGTCCAGCCTATGTGCTGGAATTTAGTCTGAGATTCTTCCCTTCTCATCTCTTCTGGGGAAGATTGTGAGTTAGGACCAATTTAGTGCCCAGTTTTAAGACAGAAATGACAAAAGATAAAATTTCATGAAAATTACTTCCAGATTCTTACTATATACTTTTACTACTGATATGGAAAACAGCAACACAGTGTTGTGGCAGGCTCTGAGCTGCATACTTAGTGGATGGCCAAATACATAACTACCAAATCTAGTCTTTTCCTTCCTGGAGCTCTGACTTTGATTTTTTATCTCTCATATAGGTGTTCAGGTTCACAAAATCTGCAGGAATCTTGTGATCATGAGTCCTTTGAAAAATTCACTTATATTGACAAAATGTTTACAGGAAAGGCTGTGGCAGAAGAGGGCAGATAAAAAGATGGACTGGTAGCACGTGTCTGGGTTCTTAAGGCTAAATCCAGTCTTAAAATGCCTAGCCAGACACAGAACATAGAGATTGGAGTTCACTAAAAATCAGAAGTGAATCAGAGAGTGAGCTGACTGGTAAGAGGTGCTGACAGGACAGGGTAAGCTCAGGCACAACACCAATCCAAGCATAGGTTCATGGGGCTAATCAATGGCTACAAAGAAATACTGAGGTAAATCTTTCAGGGCATGTCTTAAGTGTCACTCCAATGCAAGAAGATTTAAGAAGCAGAGTGAATGGTCTCAAAGTGAGCTAGAATTAGAAAATTACTAAATTAAATCAAATAAGTTCACTGACGATTAAACAGACCACAGCGTGGGCACTGATTTATCTGTTCTGATGACTCATATTGAGGCAATTTAACCAGTTGTCCATCCAGGCAGAAGCCACTATCCCTGTGGCAGAGAGAATGTTCACTCCCCAGATGCTGCTGTTTATAACTAAGCATAATAGAACAAATGCAATTAGTGGTCTTGCAAAGTAACACAGAATTTCACATTCCAGATTGGCTGAAAGGTGATACGTCATCTCTTCATTCATGGTGTTCAGCAAGAAGAATTATCCCCAAGAGAGTTATCATTTAAATTCAACAAATACTTCTAAGATACTAATGAATCTTCATTACCAGATTGCACTGATTAAACTAGTAAAATTCTAAATGAATTCAATTAAATGGGCATAACTTCTGCACTGCGTTTCAGTGCTCAGAAAAGAGTCACGTATTAATTAGATTATTTACTGATCTTTGCTTTTAAGACATGTTTAATTTGAAACTGAACAAACAGTAAGAAGTAAAGTCCTTTTCTGAATTTTCACTAAAATTTCATTTAATGCCAAAAACATGTTTCTGAATACTCCTCAGGAATAGGAAATGCTCCAGGAGAAGGTGGCAAACCAAGCTATCCTTGATATTTTATAATTTAGGGAAAAACACAAACACACAAAAATTTAACCATGTGGACATGTAAAAAAGTGAAAGTTCCTACATTTTTTTTCAGAACTTTTCCTAAATCTGAATTAAGTGACAAGATAGTAGTTGTTTCCATTTTATTTACCCTTCAGATCTTGCTTATACACAGCTCTAATGTTTTCCTTTATAATCTGTGCACCCTTATTATCTATATGTCTTTTCCCTGGTGACTGTCTGCCTCTGAAAAATACTGATTAAGGTGAACCCTGTCTGCCTTTTCATGCTCAGTAGAAGCAAGTTTTTTTCAGTTTTTCATTCTGACTAAAGATCAACTTAGGACAATCAACACTCCATTTTTTTCAAATTGAAATTCAATAATTTGCTGGCTAGTACAAAACAAAACAGTATACTTTTGTAAGCTTAGAAAGAACTTTCTCCTGTTGGTAGTAGAATTCTGACACAAAATTTTTGTGGCTTTTTTCTTCCTCAGACGTAAGGAAGTTGCTAGAGAAGTTGCTTGGGTTTTCTAAGTGGTTAGTGACTTGCCCAAGTTCTTTTGTAGCAACAATCCTCTCTTGTTGCAGTGAAATAACTTGGGTTGATATTAAAAAAAATAGAGAAGTTAGAGCTCTGGCTTTGGCATAGCGGAGTATTATTTGCCTGAAGCCATGGTTGATTTGATAGGTTTTGGCTATGGTGATGCAAATCCCTCGACACAACTTACTTACTGACTTTAGGTCAGTAATATTCAAGTTCCTTCCTGATAACTGAGCATGACTCAGTGATTAAAGCCGTCAGGTGACCTGACATCTCTGGAGGTCTGCTATGGAAAAAGTCATGGCCAGAAGCCTTGAAACCCACATACCTGCCTCTGTGTTTTTTAATGTCATCACTAGTGGCAAATGTAACATACAGTTAAAAAAAATAATGCTCTATTTTTTTAACTGGATTTATAAAGTCCAAATGTTTACTTAGAAACTAAACATTTTGGTACTGGGGCCTCTAGGATATGTTGGCAGTGGAAAAACTAACCTACACCAGATGGCAGAGGTTAAAGAAATACTATAAAATATGGCTTCTATTCATACAGTTCTCAGACAAACAGAACCCCAAGCAGAAAAAAACTGTGAAAGTGGAAAACCTTTTCATTTGCTTACATTTCTCTTTGCTACTCAGCAAACCTGAGAGGTATTGTATCATCACGTATCAAGAAAGTAATATGCCAGATTGCTGTAACAGGTGGAATATGTTTGTTTGTAACACGTTGAATCTGAAATAAAGAAAGGACCAAAGTTACTAAAGGTTTTACAAAAACATTCGTAAAATGTATGTAGCTTGGTTTTGTACCTGCAAAGCTTACCACGGAAGTGATAATTTGAGACAATAGCTGCATTTTGCACAAAAAATAAAAAAATTATACTGTCAAATTTTCACAGGTTCAGTTAATTTGTCTAGGTGAACATGTAAGCTAAGGAGATAATTCTGCATTAGCCTTTTTAATTAAACATTTCATAAAACAGAGCAATTTTTATGTATACTTCACACTATTATACCTAAACCATATAATTTCTTAATGTCATCCTTAGTTTTTGTATTTGTTTCTAAAGCTTCTTAAAATCACAACTGTTTTGTAACCTCAATATACTTACATAGTATTTCATGAATTTATTCTTTTTATACTATAAATGCAACCTTACAATAGAAATACTTATTTTATAATTTTTTTCAGTTAAAAACCAGTAAAATAAAATGCATGATATAAACCCATTTTCTCACTATATATGTAGTCACATGATGCTAAAAAAAAGAGAGAAAAAAAAGTGATGTGAACTTGGGCACAATGGACCATGCTGTCAAAAAAATCAGTTGTCAAAAATGCAGATGGCATAAAAACACAGAAACAGATAAGTTATGGGAATAATTTTTTTTAATAAGAGCTATTGCATGGATTTTTAAAATGGGTTATGTGCCTAAATATGTGGGTGGGTAGCCACTAAAGTCTTCAAGGATACCTAAATGTTTCTGGAAAAACCCATTTATCTGAACAGTTAGGCAATTAATATTTTGAGAGATATGGTCTAATGTCCAAGACAGAAGTAAATGTTCTTCCATATAAATGAAAAGCTACCTGATGACTTGTCCTTTTTCATTTAAAAAAAAAAAAAAAAAAAAAGAGAAAAAAAGAAAACAAAGATGCAGCACGTGGAAATCTCTGCACAATGAAAACAACTACTGTGCAGTTCTCGAGAATATTCAGTAAAGAATATTTGAAGTGTCTGAACTACTATCATACTACTAATGAAACAGCACTACTGGGGGCATTCAAAAGGATGATTAAGGCTGGTAACTAGCTACCTGGCCAATCTCAACAGTTCAGCTAGAGGCAGGCTCTGCCTTTCCCTCCTGAGCAAGTTCCCATGAGACAGAGAGAAATCTTGAAACATAGAACATACTTAGAACTACTATGACTGTTCCCTCCTTCTGCTTACCCTATTTTTGCCCTTTTTGCCTGTAAGATTAGTGGCATTTTGGTGTGAATACAAAGCCTCTTTGCGATGGATATAGAGTCAAGTGTTCATAATAAACTCATCTCTTATTGCTAGGCAACACTGAGCAATGTGAATTTGTCACTTCTGTTTGGTGCAACTTTCGATTTCACCTCCAACTGTAACAATATAGCCTGCTATATTTTAGATGCCACTGTGGTTGGATGCCATCCCAGGAAAGATGTGAACTACTACTGACAGGGAGTGAATGACTGGCAATGGGCATGAGCAGTTTTTTGATTCTTAAGCCTTGACATATAATTAATTGTTAGATTTATTCTTCTATGAAACATACTTCATGATTCCTATTTACTGGTTGCCTTTTAGAAAAGGCAAATGGAACAAACAAATTTCCAGTGAGGGGAAGTTTTGCTTGCCTGCTTACCTTTTTTTCATGTAGTATTTGTTCTGTTTGTATTTTTCTGCTTTGACTGTCTTTTTGAGGGGTGGCTATAATTAAAATTCAGATCTTAAGTATCCTCAATGAAGCAAATATCAATATTTCTAAGGCATATCCAATTATTTGCTTGAATCAATACATTCCTTACTTAAGAAATTGAGGTTCAGATTACAAAATACGTTGAGCAATTCTTACATACTGCCCCTCGCATATAACACCACCCATTGTCGAGGAGCTCAGATTATTGCAGAAAGAATACACAATTTTTTCAATCTGAAATGAAACTTCCCATCCAATTCAAAATAAGATGAATGCTATTATGTGCTACCTAGGCTTTGGTTTGTTTTTTCTTTTTTATTAGAGAACTGATAATTTTGGTTTTAAAATCTGTGTGTGATTGCCTAATCTGGCTACAAGGTCTCAACTCTTTGATCTTTGAAGACTTAGGTCTGTTTGAGGGGCAAAAAAGGGAAAACTGAAAACTGATATTGTTTCACCACCTTTGTCTAAGACATAGCTAGAAAGAAGGATGAGTTTATACATCAAAGAAAACACACATCTTCTAAAAAGTTAGCATCACTATCAACAGTTATTTCTCTAAATGTTTAGAAACATTTCCCAACTATATTAACTACTGAAATATGACAAACAGTTGAGAATCTTAGTAATATTTTAGTCTTTGCATATTTTCACTGACTTACTGAAAACAAAAGGAGTTTCCCTAACTGTATGAATGAACCATAGCATGTGCGTATTCTTTTAAGAAAGGCCAAGGGTGCAGTTCTATTTTCTTAGCTCTGCTTTCATATTTATGTGTCTCATTTCCAGCTCATTGCTGATGCCTTAGTTGCACTATCCATCAACACTTTTATCCTCCTTGTTCCTCAAAAAGAACATAAAATCCTTTTTTATGTTGTGGTAATATTATTGCAAATAAAAGCAAATACCAAAATCTTTATTAGTCTGCCAAAATAATAAACTATTTAATAAAAGCATGCTGTAAAAATAAGGTCATTTGCATCACTCAAGTTCCTTACAGAAAATAGAGAGAATTATTGGTCAAAAAGTGCAAACTGACAGCAATTATTTCTGTTGTTGATCTAATACTGCCTGAAAATGGGATAAAAAATGCACTGAGGTTTTGCAAGTTTTCCGTCTTTAACTGTTTTTAATGCTGTTGTATACTTAAGAGCCCAGGAGAATGAAATTTTTTAAAACTGTATTTTAACCAATCTTATCCATAATAGAAGATATACTGGATATACTCTATTAGAAATCTTTAATGTAAAGTTATAGTAACCTTCTGACTCCCATCTTGCCACAAGATTTATCATCCAAATATTTACCATTTTTATATTTCTTATTAATTGTGTTTCATTAGGATTTGTGTCAGCTTTATCTATATGACATTTCTCACCTTTTTCTTTTGTCATCCTTACAGACAGATCAATGAAAAGTTGATATTTAAGAAGTTTGTTAAATGTTTAAAGTTACTCATAATATGGTGTTTAAATCATGTACGTAAGTCTGATCCTTTTTCCCTGTACTACAAACCTCACCATTATTTTCTCACTGCAGTTTCTCTCCCCATCTGGCAGTTTTGCAAATATGTTATTGATAGAGCACAGAAAAATCAGTTGCCGTGGTGAGATTTAAACACTGCTTGTGATGTCCCTGAATACTTCCCCAGATGAATGTGCATATAAAGATTAAAAATAAATCAATCTTATAATTTTTTAAGATTATACATTATCTCATTCATTATACACAAAGTATTTACCTTAATTGCCATAATCTAAATGATAAGAATTATCTTTAGAACCATTGAGTTAAAAGGTTTATGAAAAGACTCTTTTTAAAATAACTATTACAGTGATCTTCTGTAACTTACGCAGTTGTAAAACCCCATAAATCTCAAAATACCCTGCAAGGTATATCTATGTCACTTTACAGAGAGAGAAATTGAAACAAAGAGCAGCTGAAGAAGCAGGAATGATTGAGCAACAATCAACAAGTTATTGACCAGAAAATAAAATTTTAAGGTTCAGACCACTGGTGCTGTCTCAGTATTTCTGGGCTCTATTGCCTCTGCTTCTTAAGCTCAATAGAGATACTCCACTTATTTAGAGGATGAGACCTGTATAGAGATGAAATATTTTAAAAAACCATTATATATATTGAAATGAGTATTTCACAGAGCCCTGTTAGTATATTCAATCATGTTTTAAACCATTAATTTGGCCAGGAGTTATTCTCCTTGCTTCACAGACTGCAGACTGCTGAAAACTGAATTTGATGTTTAGGATGTCATGTGATACGTGCAGGTTAGATAAAAGAATTCATGTTAGGAACAGAACTTTTTTATTCTGAAGGTGTGGAATTTTACTATTTGCATCCATTAGTACATTCAGTCAATGTAAGTATTTTGTCTTCCAAACCTGAGCTGGGTTACACAACCTGGTAAAGTCCCTCATATGTAGCTAAATCAGTAATTTCCAAAGTTTACTTGTTTGGATATTGTACACAGTAACAGCAGTTGCTGGACTAACAGCTCCCAAATATATGCAGGACTGTGTACTTCAGAAGGAAGGTGTTTAAACCTTATGACAACCATACAATTGAAATACAGAATATGTACAAGAGCTTCAGAATACTCCATCATTAATCAGTGTTAGGGTTTAAATTAAAAGCACTTACATTGTATCTGCTTGGTATTTATTGGGATTGCTATGCTATGTATACATCATTATGACAGACGGGATTATAAAATACTTAGATAATTGCAGAAATGTTAATTAGAACATTGTCTATTCAGGCTAAGATATGCAATAAAGACATCACCAAATTACATTTTTCAGAATATTGTATCTTGCATTACCTGTAAAACAGCAGATTTGCAAAGGTCTTTTAAGGATTATTTCTGAGCTGTGTTCTTACACATAAGAGAATTAAGTAAATCATCAACAGTGGAACAAACCAATGGAAGATTCCTGTAGATAATAACTTGTGACTTGAAAAGACTATAGATTGTTTAAATTCCCTTCAATACTTTTAAAAAAAACCACAACCCAAGCAACCAAAAAAAACCCTAACAAAAATAAGCAACCCAAACCAGGCAATGGCAACTAGCAAATTGAAATCAATGTTCATGCAGCAAAACCCAGGGAAGGCTATCCCTATGGGTTAGTGGCATAGTTGACTACGGACAGAGAATCTCTGAAGTGAACCACTGGTTCACAATCCTCCTTTTCAATCTCCACAGATGGGTGGTAAACTTTTGCTCATATCAGCTCTTAATCCTGAAGTTGTAATGATTTTTTAATGTTATTGCAGTAGTACAATGACTGCAAAACCATATGTTTTTGAAAATCATAATGCTTACATGAAAATCAGAGAGCAGGTGTCCTGGTTTTTGTCTTTGCCCAATTTCTCAGGCACTATAGAACCTATGCGACAAGAAGAAGAGACCTTTTTGTTCAAAATCGGTTCTTATCAATATGGTAATCAGAAGTATCTTTCAGACTCTCGAAAAGTATTTCTTTACTTCAAGGCTTAAACAACATTAAAGAAAGCATACAGACAAAGCAGTGTTGGAAAGGAAGTAACATGCCCTTATTTTTAGCACTTGCCCACTTGTCACTTAAACTCTCATCTGCCTTTCAAATGTAGTGTAATCTAATTTTTATGCATACTGTATGCTCATACAGACAATTTCCTTATTTCAGAGTATGTTGAGTTTGGTAAAGGTTTTTGTCCTTTCTCTTAACCTGTTTCAGAAATAGGACTGTCACCATTTGTCTCAGTAATATACAGGACAATGGAAATTGACATTTTTCTATATAGAAGTGAAAAGAATATTAGTTTTATCAAAGACTAGATCCCTTCTTCCCTCCAGTTATATTTGAATTTGGTCACTTCAGGGCTTACTGGGTAGGATGATTTTAAGCAATGGTCCCTGTGGTTGCTGGCTCTATTACCTAATAATTGACCATGACAGAAATTATATGTCCGAAGCCAAGGGGTAGAGTGAATAGCATATGTCAGGGTCAATTATAAGGTGGAAGACCCTGCAACAATAAAGACTGCACTGATTAGAGCATGATATTGACATGGGAGCCGAAGCTTCAATGTTATTTCAAAGGGCACTGTCACAACCACCCTTCCTCGAGGACTCAAAATCAAAGCCAGATTATATCAGTGGTTTATACTACAAATGATGTCATAAAGTTCAATGGGACATTGAAAGATACAACTGATTTGTTGCTTTTCTTTTCAGCAATAAAATGCTTTCTCAGAATCACTCATAATTAAGCTCGCTACTTTGCTAATTAAGTCAAAACAGCTTCATACTTACTAGATTCTTTCTTGAAAAATCCAACTCTCTGAGATGAAGAGTATTAAACGTGACACAGTTAAAACCTGGTTTGATTGTTTAAGTTATTAATGTTATTTCTACTGGCAAACCTGAACAGAATAGGAACCATGGAATGGAAAGAAAATAATCCTTTTTATTACTTTTATTACTTAAAGCTCTGTTATAAATATTTTATGGTATGGGAAGATTTCTGTAGTGAAACAAATGGGCCAAAACACTTGCTGTTTGCTTATTCCCCTGAAACTTCACCAGTTTTAACCTACTCAAATGTTCTTAATCAATGATGAACCACAGAACCATTTAGTAAGTGAGGAATGATCTCAAATTATATACCACTACAATAAGAGACTATAGTTCCGTTTTAGATTTTCATTCCAACAGTTCAATTTTCTGACTCTTTTCACTGAAGCCTGCTTCTCCAAATTTCTGAGACTCTGTAAAAATATCCCAGCCATTTCTGCACACAAGATCCCAGTGGTTTATTTCATGATAACGAAGAGGATATTGTAGCTTAACCTCATTAACTAGATAGCTAATTTCTCTCTGTTATCATGGGTTATTATCCATGACCACATTTTTTCTGGGTGTTTTGCAGCCATCATATAGATGGCTAACTCCCAATAAATTAAAGTCTATAGTTTTAGATTCAAATTTGTTGAATGATGAACATATTACAAGGATTATTGAGCCTAAAAGATCTCTTTCTTTCTCCCTAGAATGGTTAATTAGGAGATCATAGTCTTTAACATACAGTTAATATAGCTTCACAGGAAACATGTCATATTAGATAAGAGGGACCTGTTTTTGAACCTTGTATATGTACTTCTTTACAACAAACTCATCTCTGATCTACATTTGTTTCAATGTAACATTAGAATAGCTCTCACATTTGTTTTGTATTTAAAACTTACACAAATTTAAAAAACTGAAATGTTTATTTGTAAAAATATCAATTTTTTAAGTGAGAAAAAGACAGGAAAATATAGAAGTGCTTTAAACCTGTAAATACAATATCCCCACTTAACTTTTTAATTGCAATCAAAATAGATACATGTAGAACAAAACCTCCTTTGGTACTACAGGCTTTCTGGTGATCTGGAGACTTTTTTTTTCCCCTTGGAAGTACTTACAGACTTCAGATAGAGAAAAATACATTTAAATACCGTGGATTAAGATGAACAAAAAAAAATGTAAATGAATGATTTTGCCAGTCACACTTGACAGTTTCCCTTGGTGGTAATTAAAATTAGTGCTTTTATTAATATAGTAAAAATTTCAAACACTGAAAACTCATTTAGTCAAGTGAAAAAACTGTTCAGCTGCCAGTGAATATGAATTTTAGCTTGCACTAGTGTCTGATGGAAATGGAAACACTGGTCATTTTGACACAGCCATGATGGTATAAGGCTAATTTTATACTTTTGACTCTCTGAAGATTAGTAGATTGGTTAGCGAAAATTAAGTTCAACAAAAGCTTAGAAAAACTCTCATCATATAAGGACAATTACAGTCAAGAACCTATATATATAAAGCTACCTTAGGCTAAATTCTATTTCTGTCATAGTAGTTCATAAACACAGGTCTGAGAGTCTTCAAAAATTCTATATAAAGGACGAAGTAAAGTTGTGCAATTTCATAGTTCCTCAAAAACAAGTCAAATCACCTATGAAAATGACAAGTCTTGTCTTACCAGAACTAAGAACTATAGGAATAGCTGCATATATATTTAGTAGTGTTTATATGGAGCACTTAAGAGCAAGGAGCCCACAGGCCCAGTATGTCATTCCTCACATACAGCACTGATCACCAGGGTGATCACCAGTGTGAATGGCTGGAGGTCAACCAGAAGTATATGTATACCTATTTCTGTCTAAAAAGAGATGATCAGTGTGACAATGTGCTCAAGCTAATCTTAACAGGCTGTTTTATCCTGGGCCTGATGCACTGTTAGCATGGTTATGCAGCATTCAAGCAACGCTCTTTACATCTGTCGAGCTGCAGAAATGTTGACAGAAGGACCTTGAGTCCTTCTACCTCTGAATGGGGAGATACGCTGCCCGAGAAATTTCATTCAGATTCTGGTAGTATGTCAATACATCTCAAGCTGCCAAACCAGAGTATTTTTCCCAAAATTTAATTCAAGTTTATCTTGTGGAAGAATTCATAATATCGTGTTTACTGTGAAGTAAGTGAAAATTCAGGAAAGTTGTCAATGACAGGCAGCTAAAGGAACTCTGCAGCCAGTTTCTTAGTGAAAAAGTCCAATATATTCTCTTATAAAATCTCAAATAATTTTTTCTGTATTACATAAACAGCTTTGGGTATTAAGAGCAGCAAAAATTCTGC
Source organism: Corapipo altera (assembly GCF_003945725.1). Taxonomy (NCBI): domain Eukaryota; kingdom Metazoa; phylum Chordata; class Aves; order Passeriformes; family Pipridae; genus Corapipo; species Corapipo altera. The sequence continues at coordinate 25,646,318 of NW_020884878.1, read as the reverse complement.
CACCTGTTAGATGAGGAAAACAGCTCTGACTGCAGGAGAGTCAGAGCAGGACACTCTAATGAGAGGCAATAGTGGCACACTGCCAGCTACACCCGTGAAAACCCTGACATTCCTGTTTTGGACATGGTATGGTGAGCAAAGGAGGAGATGATTTTCAAAACCTTTTTTTTCAAAATGGAAATATTCTTCTAATATTACACCTGCTTTATATATGCAGTATTCTATTACTTACTGGTGATTATAATAGGAAATTTTTTAATTAAGAACTTCATTAGTTCACCTTTAAGTGCCAATCACCAGATAATTGGCCCTTTTCTAAGAGGCACTGCAGCTCAGGTATGCTAAAATGACTGTTTCTCAGAATAACTTACTGAAAGTAAGTTATTTTTGGAACTCATTTATAAGAGGACTTAATTAACTATTCCAGATCATTAGGGATACTGCATTGCGTTTTTTAATCCTCTGACAGGTTCCTCCAGTTATATTAATTCATTATCATTATTTTCAACTCTCTAGGAAGAAAAGGGTGAAAAAGAAACACTGAGCCACTGCTGGCATTCTGTACAAACTAGCCAGTACTTCCCCGAGATGAAAGGCAGCTTTGGTGGATTTTATTGTTTCAGCTGCTGCGGCAGTGGAACAGAATGTCTTGGGGCAAGCAGCTTGAGAGATGATGCACTGCCTTTTGTCCACCGTCGTATGGCAGAACTTTTCAAGAGCAGTGACACTACAACAGAGCTGTTCCATCAGGTGAATGAGAGTAAACAGATTTTCTCACAGAATATATTCCACATAATCTGAAAACGGCATCTTTTGGGGGAAAATCTGTTTTGAAACCCCACTTTATTATTCGATTTTGATATATTTCGCAAATTCTGGGAGCCAAATCTCACTTTTTTATTTGTGCAAATAACTACTGATGTCTTCATCAAATGGAAGCAAAAATTCCAATCTCAGTAGCACACAAAGCAGACTTTGGTCCTACAGTGACATATGTAACTTCTACTTCAAACAAGTCTGACTTGTAAGTGGAAATTTGATTTTTTTGGAAGCTGTAAAACTGAATGAAATAGAACCATCTGCTGAAAAAACAGCAACATTGTATCAGAATAGATTAGTAATAACAGACCTTTGCAAAAAAGTGGGACTTCAGAATTACTTTTTTCCAGATCTTCTAACAATGCTGCTTAGAAGAGATCTTTACAAGTCTTTAAGTATTTGTTCTAAAGCTGTCTGATTAAAGTTACAGATTATATGGCCTCACCATTTTATAAAGCATCAGAATAACTTATGTACATGATTTTTAGACTTTCCATGTATCATTGCTAAATATTGTAAATTAGTATCTTGTAAGTATTCACAACTACTAGCCAAATTATTCTTTCTTGTGATAATAATAAACATATTCAATTCAAACACAGAAAACAGAGGTGATGTATGACAAAATTACATTTTTTCTTTCTTTTTTGGTTAATAAATCAAATACCTTTGGTCTGCCTTTTTTTACAGTTCCTCAGAGGTGTGGTAATTTTCTACTAGTTCATATACTATGCAGTATTGCTTCATTCAGTTTGGTAATCTCTGCTAAAATCTCCCTTTTAATTCAGAACACGTCTCCATTACCTCTCCGAGGCAAAAAGAGAACCCCAATCCCTATCAAAATCCCTGCCCTTTCATCAGAATTTCACATCTAAGTTACCCTTTTAGATCACCTAAACATCTTGAAGAGCAAAAAAACTTTCAATGAATTACACATTATGTCATCACCAATAAACTAGCAGGAAATTCAACTGTCCTGTAAATAATTCCGAGGAAAGTCAAATATTCTGTCTCATAACTGTTGGCCTGTGATGGTCAAAGCACGAACCGAGGATTTATTTGCTTTTAAACATGTGCTTTTTGCAATTATTCCAAAGTAGAAAAATCCACGTTGTGTTTATTACCTCTTTCAAACTACTTATCAAATAAGTTTTATATTGATTGTCACTTCTTAACTTTTCAAAGTGTATTTAGGAAGGCATCATCACCTTCATATCTGCCCATAATTATCCACTCCTATTTTAGTGTTTTACTGTACAAATCATGTGCTGACTAAAATCATCTTAAAAAAAAAGTGGTCTTTCAAGCTGTTTCATGAGCTGTGCATAAAAAAACTTATATATTTGTCTCACTAGGCATTTATTTTGGTACATTTATCGCTATAACAAAATGTTTTTTCCTAGAATATTTTCTTCCACATTTTCTCTTGCTGGGACCTTCATAAACAATTTGTGTGCAAGGAACTTGAGTAAGCTCTGAGCGGTACAGATTGTTATACAGCATTGTATAGTATCATGTTACAGGGAACTGATAAGCTAGCACTCACAGTGCATAAAGCATTTGTCCCATGCTTGAGAAACAAAGCCTTTTGTGATCTGCAGTGGTTGCTGCAACTGAACTCAAAAGGAATCATAAATCGGCGTTCCTGGTCACTGCCAGTTTACACGCTGGTACCGAGGCTCACCCTGAGGCACTGCACTTGTACCCGCTGACCCTGCACACCAGGCTCCACCGAGGGCGAGCAACCAACAGCACGCCAGTGACTTCTTGCCCCCACTTTAGTCTCATGGGTCCTTTGAATCAAAGCCCGGACAGTGGTGGGCCCTCAGACTACTTCTCAAAACACTGCCACAAAACACCAGCAATGGCTTTATCTGGTGGTATAGGATTCCTGAAGTTAGCTTAGTGGTACAGTTTCATGGGCGGAACAAACTCACAGGTTTCTTCTGTGACATGGGAGAAACAGACTTGTGTCTGGAGGCAAGAGATTGGGCACCTGGGTACGCTTTTAATTGACTCAGCCTACAGACCTGCAGTGCTGCCTGTTGTATGCCTCATGGCGGGACTGCTCAAAACATTGGCCCAAAACAGGGATCAGATGACAAGCTCAGATCTTCGATATGCAGAAGTTGAACCCAAGGGTGCGGGTGGACATTCTGTGCTCGCCGGCGAGCAGAGAACTCTTAGGGAGGCAGCCAGTTCTGCTCTGCTGTCCTTCCCTGCTCGCAGCGGCGATTACAACTGGTCCGGGGAGACTTCTGAAGCCCCGCAGCAACTCCAGCCCTCGGAGCGGGCCCTGCCGGCCTCCCAGCCCTGGGACGCGGTGCAGTGGAGCTGCGACTGCTCCCCGCAGCGTCCCCAGCGGTCACCCCAGGGGGAGGGGGCGGCCTCGCTCGGTCGGCCCCGTTCCCTACACAACACTCGCTTGCAGCAGGTCCGTGGCTCTTCGCTGAAGGGCAGAAGGCAACAGGCGGGAACGGGGGAGGCGGCAGGAGCGCCGGGCGATGCTCTCACACGGCCGGTCTGGGCCTGCTGGCGCGGCCGCCCTGCCCGCCATAGGTGCCCCGCGCTCTGCCTCCGCGGCCGCGCCCTCCTCCCGCCCGCCGCCGGGCCGCGCCCGGGCTCCGCAGTCCCGGCCGTGGCGCAGCCTTGCGGCGGCGGCAACACGCTCCTCCGGGCGTGGGGAACCGGCGGCTCGCCGAGCCTCCCGCCTGCGCAGGCAGTCTGCCGGCCTGCCCGGGAGGAGGGCCCGCCTAGGGAGGCGGCGAAGCGGTAGCATCGGAGGAGCCGGCGGCGTCCGCGGCCCAGGGTAGCTACGGCGACTGGGCTCCTTCCCTGCTGCGCTTCTCGGCTGTCGCGCACCTCCCTGTCAGTGTTACCGCCCCCGGCCTGTGACCAAGATGAGAGTAGTGGCTTTGATCAGGTAACGCGCTGAGGGAGCGCCCATGTGAGCGAGCGGGGCACGACTCGCAGGCGGAGGGAGGGCGCGGGTAGAAGCCGTGCCCGCCCGGGGGTCGCGCTCCACCCAGCGCCGTCTTGGAAACCCTCCCGTCCGGCCCCTCCCGCCCAGGCGTTTCCTGCCGCTCCCCTTCCCCTGCCCTGGCGACTGTCTCTGGGCCGGCTGCCGGCTCTGCCCTCAGGGTGAGGATCTCACAGTTTGTCTTCTGGTCTCCCCGTGATCCCAGAGACACTTAAGAACCTGGTGTCTGTTAGAAAAAAAGAAATAAACAAAAAAAAGAACCAAACCAAAAATCAAAATCCCCCCACCCCCCCCACCCACCCACCCCCCCCCCCCCCCCCCAAACACCACCCACAATTATTTTCCCCTATCGCCTGCTCGCCGCTCTCCCAGTGTCCCGGGTTATCCCGCCTGCAGCGTGGCGGGAGCCGGAGCCGCGGGCAGCGCTGTGCGGGTCGGAGGCGGCGTCCCTGGGGGCGCAGGGCTCGGCCGCCTGTCCTGCGCTTGTAGAGGGGGTTCCGCTCATTTGCAGTTCATTATCTTAACGCTAGATTTTTCGGGTAGTTCTTTTGAGAGAGGTTTAATTTTGTAAGAGATGAAGCTCAGTCGTTTAAATAGTTGGAACTGGACACAGCCCTATCTGTCGGGCTGCTGCATTTGCCGTCCCAACCGTCCCCTCGCCCCGGCTGCTTTTAGTCAGTTTCTGCAGTTCTTGCACTGTAAATATTTATTTTTAGAAACATTAATATGTTGTATCAAGGACAGGCGTGTTCTTTTTTTTCAAGAAATAATACTTAGTTTAAAAAGAACAAGCTAGAAAACTAAATGGAAAAGAATTGTGCAGATGTGAGCAGTGTATTTTTGGGTGCAGTAGCTGTTTACTTAAACCTTTAAGGTATTAAATTCTTTCAGGCATTGTCTAAAATCAAACCTTGTTGACATTGGGGCTTGGCCACAACAATTGCAAATAATTCCAAACATCATCCAAAGAGGAGAAAATACAGGAAATGTTATCTATGTTTTGCAAGATTTGCTTAAATACAGAGTAGGAAAAAATCAACTTTGGTGATTTTTCTTGTTTTATAGATAAGATTTTGTCTTCCAGGTTTACTTACATTGATTTTCTCTAAGCAGAGGAATGTGTTAAAAGGCACGATGGAATAAAATCCTAAAAACAGGTTTTTAACACAATTGCTATTTTAATGGGCTGTTTTACAAGGATGGATTTAGTTTCAGTAATAGTTTTAAGAAGAGTTTTAAAGAAACATCAAAGTGTCTGAAATTTTTGCAACAGAGCTAGCCTCAAAGATTAGAGGGGAACAAAAGTATTTGAAAAGTGCTTCTTGCTTTTGAGGTCAGGATTATGTATAAAACTGCTTTAACCTGTTTCTATTCCTTCTAAAATGCTGGCCACACTTAAAGTTGATAGTCTTGCTTTAAGATGGTATTTATGGGGTAAACCCTGTATTGTGTTTTGTGCTAAATCATAGGCATTTTAAAGTCAGTCTTCAACCTGAAATACGATGTTTTTCGACTCTTTAATTCTTCTAGAATTTTTTTAACTGTAAATGCTTACACTTGCCTTTAGAAAGGAATTTTGCTTAGAAGTCTTTTACAGGCTCGTATCTTTATGGTTACTATGTTTTTTTTTTAATCTGATATTTTGTTTGTTATAAGCCTGCCTGTTAACATGCTCGCAACAGTGTCCAAAAGAACCCTGACTTTGGCCCCACTTCAGAGTTTTCTGCAAAAAGGCCTTGTGATTTTTTTCTGTGATGAGACTTGAGAGTTCCTGGCCTACCTCAGTATCTACCTTCATCTCTCTTATGTGGACTGTGCTGAGTCCACCTTTCTCCCACAGCATGGGCTGTCTTGGCTTCACTGATCTTAACTATAATGTGTTTTACAGCTAGTTTGGAAGGCCTTGTAGGTAGGCATGGTTTTGTTTTGTTTCTTGGTACTGTTAGTTTTTAGGGATAAGCAATACAGAAATTAAATAACTGTATAGTAGCATGTGATCCAATGAGCAAAAATTTCCACCAAGTAGTTGGTGGTCTAGTGGGGGAAATAGAAATGCAATCTCATCGTAAATGTCTCTTTATATATATATACACATATACATATATATATAAATTAATTGGAAAGATTAACAGATTTATTCCAGTGACATTTTAATTTTTTAAATATTGAATTGCTGTAAACAGCATAGTCAATTATCTACTGTCATATAATTCTTTTTTTCTGAAGTGGTGTTTGTCATTGAAATCAGAACTAGTGGGAGACTTATTTTTTAGCATATAGTCATTCAGCAAGAAAAGAGCCTTTGTCTCATTATGATTCTGCTAAACCTGAAATTTCATATTATGAAGTGAATACTATCCATGTTTTCAAGCTATCAAGCACAGTATTCAGAATTAATGAATGTATGACTTTTTTTAAATTTTGTTTACCATATATAGGTTAGAAGAAAGTTGTAGATATGCATGAGAAGAATGTTAAGCAAGAGATGGAGCCTCAAATTAGGAATCTATTTATCATATTTATATTTACTTTTGTATCACTGAAATACAGGCAACTGCTTTATGAAAATCCATTAGGTATGAAAAGATGCCCTGTTATTTATACTATTTCTACTTTGGGTTTACAGAGCAAATGAAGTACAGCATACAGAATTTTAACATGGATAGAAGCAGGAATTGAGTGGAACAGCTTTATGGTTGCATTCCTGGAAGGCACTTTCAAGCTCTTGCATAGAGGGCTAGATAAAGAGGGGAACTTTATGCTGAAAATTCTGAAGAATTTTGTTGCAGAGTCACAGAATTATTTAAGTTGGAAAAGACCTCCAAGAGGTCCAACATTTGACCAATCACCACCTTGCCATTCAGACTATAGCACTAAGTGCCACATCCAGTCATTTCTTTAACGCCTCCAGGGTGTTGACAGCCCTTTCCATGAAGAAATTCTTCCTGATGTCCAACCTGAATCTGCCCTGGTGCAGCTTCAGGCCATTTCTTCTTGTCCTGTCTCTAGTTGCCTGAGAGAAGAGGCTGACCCCTACCTTGCTACAACCTCCTCTCAGGTAGAAATAGTAATAGTGTGGTCACAAGGAAACCAACGGTCTACTTTAGGAAGGACTGCTTGTACTATCTGTTCTTCTGTGCATATCTTGGTGATTCTAAGAAAAGATGCAGTTTTACAGAGCTTGTGTAGATCTCTGTTCTCGTTCCTGCCCTGGTTTTTGTGCCACGGCATTTAAAGAAGCTGCACAGAATCTCCACCTGCAGTTGTAGTTTGAATACCATGAGTCTAAACGTGGATCTTTTAAGCACTGTGTATTCTAGAGTACTCTTAGTTTTATTGATTGATTGTAATAGTTCTTTTGCTGGTGATTAAAATCCATGAGAAGGACTTTTTCAGTTACATCAGAAGAGCAGGATTCTTTCCTCACTGATAGGGGAAAAGGTTCCAGTAGATCTTGAATGAATGTCAAAATTAATTGTATTCTCTGTGTTGAAATATCGTGTGTTGGCCTCAGAGAAGAATATAGTTATGTTTGGGTTTATATTTTTTTCTTACTAACAGTAATTTTTGTTTGCAGTTAAATGAGGTAAAAAATGTGTATGTTCAATGCAGTGTCAACTGAAACTGCTACCTGTAATAATTAAAGTTTTAGAGAATGAGAAGGACATTTAAAATGTTGAAAGTTTAGGTTAAGTATCCCACAAAGGTGAAACGTTATTTTTAAAACAGAATCAGCAAGTTTTAGAAAAGATCTCTAAGATGATGGAGTCCAAGCATTAGCATGTCACTACCAGGTCCACCACTAAACTGTGTCCCTAGGCACCATATCTACATGACAGACCTAATTTAAGAAGATTGCTAATGCTGACAACTCTGGAACAGATTTTGGTTTTCTGATCCAAGTTATCTGGTAATGAGTACAAAGTAATTTGTCTCTGGAGTAGAAGACAGTCTTTATTTGAAGGAATTCCAGTGTCGGTGGCTGTTCTTCATGGAACCTCTCAGATTAATAAGATACAGAACTGGTTATGTGCTTTATGGATACTGTATTTAGGCACTATACATATGTAGTAATTTTATGGTGAAATCATTATTTTCCTACCGCTAATATTTTACAACTCTTTTCATATTTCAAAACTTTATAACCAGCTCTGATTATGGTAATTTTTAAGCCATTAGGCAAAAGTTATAAGGGAATAAAACTTTTTTTCTTTTTCTTACAGTGGTGGGAAGGATAGCTGTTATAATATGATGCAGTGTGTTGCTGCTGGGCATCAGATTGTTGCTCTAGCCAATTTAAGACCTGCTGAAAACACAGGTATGAAAATCACATTTCTTATAGGAGATTTTTTTATATATATATTAGAAACAGTGAAGACACAACTGTACCTGAATTAAGTTCCTGTATGTGTTTTTATAGTTTTGCATATTGAAGGCAATATAGAAAACTCAAAAAAGGTAAAGAAAAAGAAAGTATTGTGAGGATGTATTAAATATATCTTTCCTCAAAGGGGAAGAAAAGCTCATGGAAAGATGAACATCAGTACAAGGAATGCTTACACAATTTGAAAAAGAGAATTGTGTGAATTAAAAAAAAAAAAAAAGTAAAAGAGATTGTGTGAATTTAGTAGCACAAATGTTAAAAGATGGTAGAGGATATCACCAACCAAAAGTAACACTGTATTTCTAGAAATGCTTTAAACTGGCATAAACCATTCCAGCTGCCAAAAACGTGCTATTATGCGTTTGCTCATCTGTTTTTATCTTTGTGTGTCCTCCTTCATTATTCTAACCCAGCATCTGTGAACTGAATTGGGGAACTGATCTGGGTTGGAATTGACCCTGATGCACGTATTTTTCCTGCTTTTTCCCTTCCTTTTTGCTTCGATCAGTTTTCTGATTAGTTCCTCAGAGACTCCACCAGGACTTATTTCTGTGAAAGACAATGGGAGAAACTCAGGTAGCCAGTGGTGAGGTGAGAGAGGGAGCTGAGTACTTTTATATGTGATTGGAGCATAAATTGAATTTGAAGCGAGACTTGAAAAGCAAGTGAGTTGTTTCCCAGTTTTTAAGGAGAGAATGTTAAAGGATGTTAACATACGCTGACTGTTCAACATATGTTAAGCGATTAAGTATGGTATCTGGTAACTGTATAGTGGGAAGATAGACAGAAAGTGAAGAAAAAAGGGAGCTACCATCACAAACGAGTCATGGGCAGAACTGGCAAATGCTAGGGAAGTACAGGAAAAATTTATTTTCTGGGTAGGTAGGACATAATAATCTCCAATCTTGTTGAAATATGTTGTCTTTAAACTAATTTATCCACATCAGAAATGTAGAATATTCTCATTAAAGTCATAAAATGCTCTCTTTAAGTGTGTAGTTGGAAATTTTGTAGGAAGTTAATTGAGGTGCTTCAGGCAATAGCGTATTCTATGTCATTCTTTTTATTTTATCTTGTACCACTGTTGCCTGGAGAGCCTCAATTAATAAAGAAACTTTGTATTCTAAACAGAATATCAGTTAAAGACCTTGTCATATTGATGTATGTTGAAAAATACTGAATTTTCTTTTAAATCGACTCTTCTGGTCTAGATTAGTTAGTTGTGATTATGGGTTTGGATTTGCCTATTTTGATCAGAAACTTGTCTGTTGTGTGGCATCAAATGTGACATGACCTAATTGTTACATCACGAATCAGTTATCTTGATCAATGTTACAGATCTTTTTCCTTGCAAGATGTACTCTGTAGGTATACAGCAGAAATGCTTGATGTCTCTATGTAAAATGAGAGAAGTACCAGTATTGCAAGTTAGCGTTAAAATAGTGAGCTGTGTCAGCTTTTAATAAAGTGGAGATTTCACCAATAGTGATATATTACTTTATCAATCTGTTAGAAAGATTATCTGAAATATTTGATATGTAAATGGTTTATTGTGTAGTTTGAGATTTAATTCTAATCTGTGATGTCTGCATTTTAGCTGGTTTTTTCCTTATCTGCTAGCTACAAACTGCTTGTAAGAAAATTCAGTTAATTTTTTCTCCTGGTTAAGGAAATAGCTTTGTGTTGATTAAGCAATATCAAAAAATTATAGTGGTCTGCTTTTATTCTACTTAAACATAAATAATTTCCTTTCATGATGACCATGATAACAATTTTAACAGCAAAGTTTTTGTAAATTTTGACAACCTATTGCTTATTCTCAAAGTTGCAGTGCATTACAAATTTTTTGCTCCAAGTATGTTGAAATGTGTCTGAGTCTGGGCTTCTGAACTCTGTTCCTATTAAAATTACCATATAAATAGGGGCAGAATTGGACCGGTATGAGATTTTTGGATAAAGCAGGAGGAAGAAAAGGCACCATGATTTGCAAATAGGCAGCATGTTTGTGACAGATGTCTTCCTCTCCATACGTCTGTTGAGTGGATAAATCTATTTTTTTTCTTTCCATGTTTATAGCGGTATTGTCACCAAACATCTGTTTGTGCACTGAAAAATATTAACATTTAGATTTTTTCAGTGCTTTGTAGTCTTTGTATTATCTATAATTGTTGAAATAATGTACCTGATATGTTTGTTTCTTAATTGTGGCAGGGCAGACTGATGAATTGGACAGCTATATGTATCAGACAGTAGGACACCATGCCATTGACCTGTATGCTGATGCACTGGATTTGCCACTCTATCGTGGTTTCATAAAGGGTACCAGTGTAAATACTGGAAGAGTGTATACGGCATGCCAGGAGGATGAGGTTGAAGACCTTTACCATCTCATGAAACTTGTTAAGGTATGCTGATTGGAAAGAATTATATGGTTGTGAATAATTATGTTGCTTAACTCTTTTATGAATTTACGTAAATGGTCCACTTAGGTATTTATGGAAAGCTTTGAGAAAAAAACGGAACACTTTTACAGGTTTTATTTCTATTCCTTTCTTTCTTCCTGGCACTGTAAATATAAAACATAACTAAGTATCTTTTTCCCACAATGTGAATCAGACTTATTAATCCCCATTTCAAGCCAAAACCTTGTTTCTATTAATTAAAAATACCTGTAACAGTTGCTTGGCATATACGACAAAAAACATAATTGTGACAATCATCTATAAATAGAATGTTTAAGTTGCTTTGTATTTGAAATAATGCATCACTTCATTACTGTAATGAGAGATCTTTGGGATTTGAGGCATTTACCAATGTATTGAAAGTAATGTCTAGACGTTTCCATTTGAGTACACTTGTGCTCTGTAACCAGAATCTGCTATTTGTCTGTATGTTACAGATCATTTATGAAGTATTATAGAATATTATACAGTGATAGTTTTGATCCTGGTAGTCCTGTATCTATATTCTAATATATGACATCATAGCAGTACCATTTATCAATCCTTTTTAGCTATAAAATCAATTAAAGGGAGATGATGAGCTTATTATCTAAAGCACTTAAAATTTATTCTGTTCTTTTTCAAAATCTGTCATGTAGTACTTTATTTTCTACCAGAATTAAATCAAATCTCATTGAAAAAAATAGAAAACCTCCCATTGACTCTAGAGGTTTCCCACAGAGTTTGAATGAACATGCTATGTTTTCAGCTAATTGTGTTGATGACTGCTGTGCAAAATACTAAAACCAGTACAATGTTCAGAACATCATAATTGTTATCTTAAAGAAAGTAAATACATAATTTTATTGATCAAACTGGTAGACTACTTTCTGAAACTTCAATTAAAGATCTTTTTAGTCTTCAGATCAGGTATTGAACATTAATTATCTAGCTCCTTTTCTTTCACTGAAATAGAATTGAGATTCATGAACCTAAGAGCTTCAGGTTTTATTCTGTGTTCAGTTTAAAACCAGATCAAATTGCAGATAAGACCCCAAAATGTGGTTGGAGTGCAGAGTGCTTCCTGAACCATCTTGCAGTCAAATGTTACATCTTCTAAACATTTTTGGCAGGAAAATCCTGTTCATCTAAAGTAAAATCAAGATCATACACCTGTGTTGGAGTATGACACTACGAAACAGTAGAATAGTGCACGTAGGCACTACAGCCTCAAATTGTGCTGGGGAGGTTTAAATTGGATATTAGGAAAAATTTCTTCACTGAGAGGGTTATCAAGCATTGGAACAGGCTGCCCAGGGAAACTGTCTCTGGAGGTATTTAAGACATGTAGACTGGGTGCCTAGGGACGTGGTTTAGTGGTGAATTTGGCAGTGTTAGGTTAGTGGTTGGACTTGATGATTTCAAGGGTCTTTTGCAACCTAAATGATTCTATGATTATGCTCTAGAGTGCTTCATAGAGGTTTTAAATGGAATGTGCATATCACACAGTACAGGAATCAAAGGCAATATGATACAGCAGTTTTAAATTATTTTTGAACCATGATAGTATTAGAAAGTAGAAGGACTAGTATCTGCTGTCTCTTAAAGCTGCATACTAACAGCTTTCTGCTGCTGGGTAAGATAATAAATTGCTGATCAATTTAATTAAAAATGGGCAAATTAGTGGCAATTAAGAGGATACTTCCTTTACGATTCTTGCTGTCTTTGGAGGAATGGATGCCTGACATAAATTAATGCTAATGTTAAATCTTGACAACTTCTGCTTTGGAAGTTTGTACATGATAATTATAACTATAGTTGAAAGAGATGTTATCAAGTTGTCTGGAACTAAGTAACTATTTCTTTCCTATATAGAAATATTAATTTCACTGTGCGATATCTTAAATCATACATATTAACAATATACTGCTTTTATATTAGACTTTGTATAACTATGTTTTTAGAGTCAAACCTAGCTATGAAATTCTGATGCAAAAGTTTCAGGAAGATGTCTCACATATTTTGATGAGTAATGACAAAATTATCAGAGGGACATAAACTACAGCAGCTGTGTTTTTTTAATATTAAGAAAAAGACTAACATTTTTCTTCTCTGTGTTAACAGTAACTTTGAAAGCTTTCTGGTTTTATTTTTTTCACATTTTTTAATAACTACTGTTTAGTAGCTTTATTACGTAAGTCTTAATCACTGAGGATTTTGCTTTAGGAATTTTTTTACCCAGATGTTAATAGTTTTAAACAGAGAAGTCAATTTGCATTCTCTTGAAGGGAGGGGAGGAATTTTGTGGAAGCCTTGTCAAAACCATCCTTGAGTGGTTGTAATTTTAAAACACTGGTCAAATAACATAGCTCTGTTTTTCTGTTAAATGGTTCGGGGCCAAGAATACGGGAAAGGTGTGTCTAGATCAAAATGACATAGTGTGCCTCACTTTCTGTTTGCAAAGAATGCTTGTATTGCAAGTACTTCTTTAGTAAAAAAATTAAAAGAAAACACATTTGAAAAACTCTATGAATTTGAAAGTATTCAGTGTTTCTAAAAACAACGTTATTAGAACAAGATTGCTAGAAAGTAAAATATTCCCTTGCAGTTCTGGGAAAACCAGGACAACAATCCTGTTCTAGTCCATGTGCTTCAGCGAGTGATATTGACTGCCAATGATTGTAAACCTGTTAATTTTATTGTCACAAAACCAGATGATTGATAGGTATAAAGGAAATTTGTATTTATTTTTTAGTTGGCTAATACCATGTTTTAGATTCTGTATTCAATATATATTGTGAAAGATATCAGAGTATTTATATGATGTCTAAATGTATCTCCCTAGGCAGTCCTCACCTGATAGTAGAATATTTACATTGTAAGGAGTGTAAATCCTGAACTCTAAGGAATAATTTAATCTCCTTTCAGTGTTACTGAATAGGGATTACTGACACCCTTGTTTGTCCATGTTTGTATTGGAGATTTTCCCAGCAAAGTGTGTAAGCACTAGTGTTTCTTAGTTACCTGAATTATCCTTCATTCATATTTTCATTTAGAAATGTGGGGGGAAACTGTATTTCATTCCCTCTAGTGGTGGGAAAGACTGGAGTGTGGAGAGCTTTGGGGAAACTTTCCTACAACATCTCAGTTTAGGTATATTGAACTGTTTTCTCCTCTTTTCTATGTAATTATGATCTTGTTCAAATAATACATTGATGATTTATGCAAGCACATACAGAAGTGCTATTAGATGGGTTGAATGTTGGATTATTTTCTGTATCTCATGGAACTATGGCTTAACTTTTGTTTAGCAGCTTCCAGACTGTACAAACCAATACATGATAATTTATTTCAATGCTCGATTTCAGTAGACAGTTCTGTCCTCTTTCAAATTTCTTGCCTTATCTCCTCTACTCAGTGAAGTCTTTGCCTTTTTTTGGTAAGTTTCCACTGCTGAAGTAATTTGCAGAGTTCTTGAATTTGATAAAAATATTTTTCTCCTAGCTGCTTTTTTTTCCCATTTTTTTTCAATAACAGGTTTAATTGCTTGAGGTTTTTTTAATGAGTATTTTAAAAATTTGATTCTATATATAGTTCCTTTATAATATATTTCCCTGTGTTTATTATAAATAATGAAAATGTATTTTTAGTGGATTTTCAGTTTCAACATATAATTTCTCTCAGAATTCTTTTTACTGTGCAGTTTGTGGATTCAGAACCTGCAAGCTTACAAAAAAAATGGAGTCCACTTGAAGGAAATTTATATATCGGTGCTCAGGGCTGAAGGAATATTAATTATGAAATCATCTATTGATCATCAACTGAAAAATAAGAATTGATGTTGGATATATTTGATGTATGAAACATTTGAATAATAATAACCTTTGCTTATGGCACTGTTTCATTTTATCAGTAATGTGGAAGGGCAAAGAAAGAAAATTTATTTTCTAAAATATTGTCACATTCTGGAGCAGTGATCTTATAACTCAGTCAGTCACTAAGAATATGTAAAGTATTTTTAGTTCTGGAAACAAAGAGCTTAGTAAGACAGTGTAACTTCTGTATTTAATAGTTATTTTTAAGGACAGGATCACAATTTTTTAACTGGTCCCAGACTGATGTTTACTGAAGATGGAAAGTATTCCTGCCTAAGAGTTAAAATTACAATAGCAATGACATTTTAGATATTATTTAAGATGATATTTTGTCTCAGACAAGGTGTATTAACTGTGTGGGTTCAGGTGGAATAGAAGTAACTTAGGTGCTATAAGTATTCAGTGAAGCTCCTTGAGACTTGGAAGTCTTCAGAAAGCAGTTCTTTGGAGTTTGGGATGAATGGATGAAATACGCAAGGCTGTTCTGTGACCTTCAGATGGGGATTAATTCCCTCACAGAACATAAAGCTTTCAGTTCTTTGGTATTGCTAATAGTCTTCCATGCTAAGAAAACAGTCTTCCTTTCACCCTTCTCCAGAATTCAGGTGCTTTGGCCAATGGGTAAAAAGAGTTCTCATATTCAGTTTGTTGACTGACTTTCTGTGGCTTTTGTACAGCCAAAGGTGTATTTTTCCTCCCACCAGGAAAAATACATGAAGAAATATAACATAGCGTGTTACTGCAGGTGTTGCTTCCTTGTGTTCACTGTCATAAAATGCATTTAAAAGAAATAGTAAAGTATATAGGAATAGCCATTTGGCTTTTAGGTGTCCATTTTAAATCAACTCTTGGTATACATTTGTGTGGCTTCAGTTTTAGTATGTGCATTATAAAGACTAGTAGTGTACTCTTAACTCATACAGATAAGGTTTGCAGAATTTCTTAGGAGTCTTAAAGATCTCAGTAATTCTTAGCTATCGAATCCTGATGGACTTCAGGAATCTGTAATCTGAGGTTCTCACCATGATGTTCACCAAACTATTTTTGCAGCTTTTAAGTTCAAACAAAGGAGGTAGCTTCCCCCTCTCACCGATGAGATTCAAAGAATTTAGAAGTGTGCAGAAGAGTTTCTGTTCTAATAATTTCCCATGTTTTCAGTTGAAGAAAATCTAGCATTTTCCCTATTATGGTCTGAATTATTTGTAGGTGTATAGATTAACTCCTCAGAGTTATATTTTTCAATTTTGGAAAAAGATTAAATTATAGGGAGAAGTATTTTTCTTTATGCTGAATTTCCAAAATAATCACTCCCTATTTTTTTGCCTGTATTTTGCTTATTGCAAATCACAAATACTGTGTCCTTGATATTTTGATAGATTAACTTTATATATAATTCAGCGGCTGAAATATAGAATTTATGTATAGCAAGGGAAATGATAAGTATTGAAAAAATTGTAAAAATCTTCAATGTCCAGTTAGGGGGAACAGTCATAGATAAAACAATGGAATTTATTTATTGGGTTCATTACTAGGACATGGAAGTTAAATATGAACTTTTAGAAATTGTATGAAGTGGCTGCCTAGACTGACAAGAAATAAATAACTGTGCTTCTTTGTAAAGTAAGATTTTTTTTTTTGAGGCAAAATATTTGCTGTGTTTTTTCATAGACTAAGTTCCTCTTCCTTTTATAATAAGTAGATTTTTATCTGCAAGGATTTGAATTGTCCCTTTACACTCATCATGTTAAATGATTACTTTTTTTTAATCGACTTGTTATTTTTTCATTTAATTAATTGTGGATTGGAGCTCCATAACTTCCTCCACCTAGGGGATGACCATTGTCATCAGAAGTGAATAAGAGTGTGAATTAAGGGAAGAGGGTAAGAAGTAATTGCATAGTTGGCAGTGCTTTAAGCACTGTAAAAATAATTAAGTAACTTGTTCCATTCAAAAGACAGGGTTTGTTTAGGTTGGTTTGTTTTGTTGGGTTTTTTATAGTATGAATTTTAAAATGAGATGGGAACAAGGAAATTTTTTAATCAACAGGATGCCTGTCATTCTCTATGTCTCATCTGAACTATTCAGGCGGGGTCAATTTTTTTTTTTCCAGAAGGGGATCTTCAGCGATATCTTTGAGGTAGTTTCTTCCTGTGAGAAATGTTGAGCTTTATGTAAACAAAAAAGTCACTGTATTTCTCCCTGTTAGATGTGTGGAGTTGTTTTCACTCACTCTCAGTCTTGTTGTGTTAATATTGAATAAGCAGAGACAGTCAGACTGGTGGTGAAAGATGGTAAGCAAGCCGGAGGGCTTGTTCTGGTCAGCTTTAAACCTCTGATTGCCAGGTTTTCCTAATTTCCCATTTCCAGGGCATCTCTAGTGTGACCTTGCCTGCTGAATATGATGTTCTGGGTTGCAAGATTCTCACATGCATTTGGGAATGGGCAGCCAGGCATTGTTTACAGGATGCCAAATGAACCGTGCACTCACAGCAAGTTTGATAAACACATATTTCCTCCTTTTATCAGTGAGATTGCAGAATGTGAAGTATGAATTTCCAGTTTTACTCCTTCCCCTCAGACCTTTTCCTGTTTAAAAACTGAATCTCACTAATTGGGTGATGATACATCCTTAGTTTTTGGGTTGCTTTTTTTGTTTTTGATGTTTTGAATTCAGCTTACTGGTCACTGACACTTTATTTCAGTGCTTACCTTGACCAGGTTTGGTAGACTTTCAGAGAAAAGCTTTCCATTTGCTCAGCACAGAAAAGGTTCATCCCTATCAATGTAAAGTGAATGCTAATTAACAGTAATGACTTCTAATCACTTTGCTTTTATACTCCTTTAGGAGCACTGCTATTATCCAATGTAGTTAAGTGAAATGCTTGTATATGTATCAACAATGCTGTATTTCTTCTCACAGCTATTGCTCATAATCAAGCTTTGAATAAATTAGGATAGTAAAATTGGTTTTAATGTGCTCTATTGCACAGGGAGAAAGGAACCTTAAATATCTTGTTAAATATCTTGAATATTTAGAGAGTTATTTATTAACATTTTGGCATTCAGTATTGTAGTTAAATGGAAAAATATATTAAGATGTTTAAGTCAATTTTGAAGACATTATCAAAACTTTTTTCATCATTTGAATTTTATTTAAGTGACATGCATAGACTCAACAGTCTCTGGAGCAGCCCCATTTGGATCCAATTGCATATCTCTAGGAATGTCCTGCAAATTTCTGACTTAAAATGCAATTAAGTTTTACATAGAACAAACATGTACCTTAACTTCAGAACTTCACCTGTTTTAGCCTAGTGACATAGTGTATATATAGGATAATATGCATTTATGCATGTCTTTTATTAAGGTAATGTATCTAAAAACCGGTTAGTTTTTTTTTACGTGCATGCAAGCTGCCTGCCTGCAATCATATACACTTCAAAAAGAGTAGAAAAGTAATACTAGTGAAATTTTTATCAACAACTGGAAACAATAAAATAAGGTGAAACTTTATTTTAGCAAAACTAGACTGCCAGAAGCAATGCTAATGAGAAGAGATTATAAACTGGTAGTATATGTTAAACAATTTTAAAGCCGTTCTTATTTAGAAACAGAATTAACTTGAAGACAGAATATATGTGAATTTGAAATTTAGTGAACTTTTCCACTTAACATTACACATACAGGGCCTGCTTGGAAGCCATAGATGGCAAAATCTGGATGAAACCCATTTCTGACATGAAAATTAGTTTTTGTTTTAATTTCTATTTTAGTAATAAGTTGCTTGAAACAATTACTTAAACCACTTAGAAGAAATTCTAGGTCTTAGTGTCTATGAAGGAACTGGGGGTCTTGCATAGTAAGTATGTTTGTGCTGCCTGGTTTTGCAATTTATAAAAAAAAAATAGATTTTCATTTTCTGTGGCAGTTTCCTTTAATGTAATACATCTGTCTTTGCATGCTTAGAGACAGAATTCTTTCACAGTTACCATCACAGTTCTTATGGATGTGGATGTGAGTGAGTATCCACAGTCACCGTCTGTGATTTTGATTTTGTTTGTTTTGTTCATTCATTCACATAGCTTTAGACAATTTTCTGGTATGTTTAGTTTGCTTGAGCATCTTTGTTAATGTTTATTCTTTGGTTCGTTATGAAGTCATTGCCTAACTTAATTTCAAATTACCTTCCATGTAGCCTTTACTCTTGAAATGCAAATTTGAGTCAGTGTTCATAAAAGTCCTGTGTTCTTTTGCTGTAGGATTGTAAAACATGCTGCTTATGTGGGTTTTCCTACTGGAATGTTGATAAAAAGCAACACCTTTCTTCTCCAAAGTTTCATGAAATGATTGATACCTTCCATATCTTATTTCAGTACTTTGATTTCTTACTAGGCATTTTCATAATGCTTTTAAAGGATAAAAATGAAATATATATTAAAAAAATAATTATTCTGTACTGAGGTTTTATATTCTGTACTGAGGCTATTTTATATTATTTACACTTCTCATTAGGCAGTAGTTATATAACTTTTAAAATTCATTAGGGTTAATGAAATGTAGTTGAGGTTATTTCTAATAAAATACAATCAAGGACAGGCAAACTTTTGTATAAACTAACAGTAAAACATTTATCAAATGTCTTTTCATAAATATTTGTATCTCTCAAGCACATTCTTTGTGTAAAAATCATTTTGCATGGAATTACTCAGTTATTTAGGCTGACTTATTTAACATACCTTCCCCTTTCATATGAATGTCATACATACAGCAGTCTCAAGGTTACATTTTTTTCAGCTGGACATTTGCTGTTTCTGATCGATATATTTAAAGGTAATTCTTCTGGAAAGGCTGGGATTTAATTTGGTTTATATTGCACCAATGTTACTGCTTTCAAAGTAGAAATGATTGATTTGTAACTGTCATTATGAAAAGAAATAAAACGGAACTGGCCTTTTATACTGTGAAAGGGCTGTATAGCGTGAAGATATTCTTTCTGTTGATAAATTCTGCCTGTGGAAGAATTGCATAACAGTCATCCTTCATTTTCATATTGATTATGAGTGGGATGCCAGTAATAGGTTGCTGTTTGCAAAGGATAAGGTGGCACTATGATTAGTTACCTTTTCCATGGAAAGCACGACAAAGGAAAATGCCAAATGTGTGCACTGCAGTATTCCTATCAGCCTGACAGTCTGTTACGTGAACTTTTTTCTCAGTCCATTTTCCTTCAGAAATACAGCTTCA
The DNA here is from genome assembly GCF_003945725.1 of Corapipo altera. Classification (NCBI taxonomy): domain Eukaryota; kingdom Metazoa; phylum Chordata; class Aves; order Passeriformes; family Pipridae; genus Corapipo; species Corapipo altera. The sequence goes on along the minus strand of NW_020884878.1, from coordinate 25,626,574 downwards.
GTCTTTTTACCTTATTATTCTTTTAGGTTTAGTGCATTTGCATGCTCTCCTAACTCCAGATTCTTTCCTTAGTTCATTATTTATTTTCTTGACAATCTTCTGTTCTTGGGCCCTAGTGGCATTATAACTCTTGAAAACTGATACAACAGTGCCCTCTGTAGTTTCTCCTTACATGGTTACTACCTGCAGCTGGCTTTGAGCATTTAGGTAAAGAGCAGGATGTTTAGACTTATTTTTAGCTCAAACAAAAGCCCATTTTTTCTTAAGGAAACATTTTGATTTTTCACTGACTGTTTTATATGGAAGAAAGGGAACAAAAGAGGCTGTTCTGAGTCATCTTCTCGGTTTATAAGATCTCCTGTCATTATCTAGTGAAAATCTGAAATTTTATCAGGCATTCATTCAGGGCAGTCATTAAAATAAGATAGAATTTTCTGAGTTGTTAGGCTTTTTGAAGCTTTTGTTTGAAATGGAGCTTCAAAACAAAAGAATTTTAAACTTAATTCCTTTGTGCTTGCTGCTTCTCCTAAATTAGTTCTTACATGATCTGCCAGGGACTAAAGACATGCTCGCCATCAGAACACCTAAGCTTTATTAACGATGTTGTTTAATTCACACGGTGACTGAAGTAATTGTTGTTCATTAGCATTGATTTGTCTCCAAAACTCATTTACAATTTAGATTTATCTTTTACCTCGTTGTAGTTTAATGTGCAAATAACTTTTTAGTCTGTGTTTTCTGCAGAACTTGTTGGATGGTTTCAGAATTGAACATACATGTCCCCTACATTTGCATACGTGCATGTTCATACTCATACCCTGCCATTTAAATATTATAGACTACAATAAAAAAGCATGACCTTTTAAAAAATAAATGCTTTAACTACAATTAGTTTCTTCTGTAACGGCACCATAAAAGTCACTCTGTGAAAAGTTAAATGGCTTTATTTTATGATGGGGAGTGTTAATGTACATGTAGAACACACTCTTAATGCACTTCTATGAAATGAAAATCATAAGTCATTGCAGTAAATTATAGTTAATGATGTAACCATTGATGGCTATTCAAAACATTCCTGTATCTCTAATGATTTGTGTAAAACACATGACTGACCACATGGCTTCGTTTGTTTGGAACAGTAGATAGATAAATGCACCAACTTTCTACTTCTGAAGACCATTTTTTCTGTGTAACAAGTGATAAGATTTTTGGTGGAGTGAACAGTACATCACAAACCACTTGCAGGATTTGAGATATGGTAATAAATAGAGAAGAAGACTAATTTAATATTAAATTAAGAGGTGAGATGCTTTAGAAATGTAGTATGTAGAAGCTCTCTCTTTTTTTTCTGTTTTATGGGTAATCACTAGCCTCTAGTCGTACAATATCTTTACTTTTTATTGTGGGATTTTTTTATACTGAAATGTTGCTGGAGGAAGCAACTATAATGGCAGAATGTGCACTGGCTAATCCAGAAAATACCCCATATTTACTATCCATTAACATAATTCAATTACAGAACTAAAAATGTTATTTGAGTAAAGCAACTCTTATTCTACAAAACAGTAGAATAAGGCAAAAAAGTAATGTGGTCAAGTAATTTGACAATAAAGGTGATTTGGTCAAAAGTACTTTCCTTCACTCTAAATTTAAACTCTGAATCAAGCCTAATTCTTGCACCTATTGCATAATTATTGTTAATTGTAAGTATTGGGAGGGGAGAAGAGTGTCAATTTTTGTTAATGAGCTTCTTCATGCATGGGGATTTTCTTATGGTAAAACAAGTATTATTTTTTTAAACAGTATGGCCAAACCATGGATTGTTTTTAAAGTGATCTTGAAAGCTTACTTCATGAAGGAAGGGGAGAGATTGAGTATTAGAAAAAAGAGGCAATATAAATTTCTACTTTAAAGTAAATAGCTACTTTAGATATAATTTTAATATTTTTAATGGAACTTCATCACAGTTCAGTCTCTTTAAACAAATCTGCCATACAGATCAGTGGGAATTTTGCTTAGAAAATGAATTCTTAATTAAAATATTTTAATTAAGAAAACAAGTACAGGTGATTTGTTGTAAGTGTGATCTGGTTAGCAGTGAGGAAGGTTTTAATTGTAAGATGTTGTCTATTTGGAAAAATGAATAATATGTGTTTTCTTGCAATGAAACTAGCCAATTAAGATTCAGCATAATTAAAATAGTGATAAATGTCTACTACAATATTGGAGACAATAAATTACAGCTTTTCTGTCTGCTGAGAGCTGGCATAATTTACTAAGACCGGGCAAAGAAGTGACAGATGCTTATAGGAAATGTCCTTTTTAGTCCACATATTTTTCTGTTTAGTTGAAGTGTCGATGACTTTAGCCCATTCTATAATCATTACCTCCCCCTAAATACTGTGCTTCTTTTCATTTAGTCGGGTTATGTGATCTATGTCTGAAATCTTTAATGAAAGAGAATATATGTTTAAGGGAAATTTGTAGTTGAAAATACTTGTTTTCAAATAACTTACTTAAGAATGATCATTTTCAAATGTCCTTTCATAAAATCTAAGCTGATGCAAAGTAATTAAGGGTATTTCTGAAAAGTGTCTTAATTTAATTCCTAGTATTTCTTTGACTCTGAAATACCAAAAGATGTGGAGACTGAATGTTGGGAATGTATTTTATATATAAAATAGTAAATATCTAGTCCAATTTACTTAGTTAACAGTTGTCTACACTATAGCACTACTTATAAAAAGAAAAACAAATGTTGCAATCTAGAATGGAACATTATTTGACATAACAGCAGAACTATTGACTGTTCTCACTGGAGACATTTATAAGAGTCTTTTTTATGACCCTAGGACATATGATTATGCCTTTATGATTATGTTCAAGTTTGTTTATCCTTTTTTTTTAGGATATTCTTTGAAAGACATTTTTTATTTTACTTTCAAGACATTCTTTCTTTCTCTAGAATTCGATCACATGAGAGAGAATCTTTGATGGCATATTATTTTAAAAGGAAAAAACACAGTATTTAGGTTTAACTTGGTTTCTTGATGGCCTGGTTTTATAACTTCAGGAAATATAGATAATATCCTCAAAATGATTGTGAAGCATCAGTAGATACTGAGAAGTTAGGTACTTAAAACAACTGAACACTTTTCCTTTGAAGTATTTTCTTAAGAACCTGTTTCTTCAACATTCCTTAGACATCTTGTTTTACTGTCTTATGTTATCCACCACCCCCATTTTTTTTCTTTTCTTCTGCTGTTTTGCTTAGACAGTGACTTGTTAAATAGATGGGGTTTGACTTTTTTTTCTTCTTTGTGGTGTACCTTTACTATCTATAACAGTGATACCCTTGTATTTCAGGAAGGCAGAGTTTATTACAGATTATGTCATCCAATAGGTGCATTAAACTACCTGGCATAGCTTTGTCATCTTGTCTTTTTTCAAACTCCTTGAGACCTCCTGGGAAGGAGGAAGATGAAGTGTTGTAGTGGTTTGAACCTTGTTTTCCCCCAGAGGCTGAAAAAGTGGTAACCCCCAGGGGTGGAGACCCCTGGAAGTTTTGAAGTTCTGCCCAATTAGCGCTCCTGCAGAAATGTAAACATATCACAAGCACCGGAAGAGAAGGGGTTGTAGTTTGGTTGGTAGAAGAAAGTAGCCATGTTGTGGTAGAGCCACGAGGAAAGGGGCCCGGAGCCCCTCGGGGCCTCTGGCCCCCCCCAGCTCCAGCTGGGGGCTACAGAGACAGAGCAGAAGCGGTGGCAGTGTCCAGAGACTCTGGATAAGAGCCAGGACAGATAAGAACTGAACCGGAGGAAGCAGCAGAAGAGAGAGAGCCCGCAGCAGAACTTCAGAGTTCTGGGGGTAGGAACTGTACCAAACCCCCCAAACTCCTTTAAGACCTCCTGGAAGGAGGAAGATGATGGACTCTTGCTTGAAAGAGCCTTGGAGTGCTACAGCACTTGCAGAGAGGAGCTGAGAAGCTCAAAGGCGTCCTGAAGCTGGACCGGGACGGAGAAGGAATGCGGGGGGGGTTGACCTTGGCCCCCCTCGCTGCTGCTGCTAAGCTAGCAGCCTTGAGACAGAGCACGGAGCTCTGCAAAGGGGAATTTGAATCCCCTGAGGAAGGGACTTTCACGAAGATGCCCCTGCATTTCGTGATATACCTGTGGTGACGCGAGTCTGGTCCCTGCTGGCAGCCCACAGGTGAGGCCTTCGCTTGGACCGAAGGAGAGCCGAGGGGCTTGGAGACCCCCTTGTGTGTATTGAACAGAGATCCAGCTACAACAATCCAGTTACTGCTGCATGCATGAGATGAGAAGACCTGCTGCCTTAGAAGAAGCTGCTGCCCTGAGAGACTGGAAGGGATCTGTCCTTCTTTCCCTCCTGGACTTTTATTTGGAGGGGAGAAGAGATCTGATCCTTTGTAGATACATATGTCATGGTAGAGATAGTTGTGATCGTGTGTATAATGTGTTATAGTATTTATTTGTACAGTCATTGTAATATATTCCCTTTCCCCCATTCTGAGTCTGGTTGTGTTTTGTCTGGAAAAAAACCCATCTCACATTAGGTTGAGATGTGGGAGGGGGGATGGAGCTAGGGAATTGGATTTTGGGGCTATCTCAAACCATGACACCTGGCCAATGTACCAGCACAAAGAAAGGATTAATTTGTATATATATAATATTTTTTAGTACTTAAGTTTAAACTTTTCAGTTTTTACAGAGCTGGATAACAGTTGGTTTATAGTTGCTAGGATTAATTTATTAAACTTTCTTGTTCATATAGTCATGTTTCATTCTGCTACAGTTTGTCCAGTATTTTTTTTCACATACCCTAACTTTCTTTTAGACCTTACAAATTTTCAGTAATCTGAGTGGTTTTGTGATATAATAGTCCTTTTGGCCACCTTCAGGGTTATCTTTATCCTTTGGAGACCAGTCCCATGTTCTCTGAAACTCTGCCAGTCATTATTTATTACCCCCTTGTCATTATGACTTATTCATTGCTTACATCACCATTCTCAAAAGTATTACTTTACAGAAATGGTGAACAGTGCTGTGAAGGGAAGATCAATAAATGCTTTCAAAGGAAGATTTACCCTGAGACTTAGATTTTCTTTTTAATACTAATCTTCTTTTTAATAATAGATCTTCTTTTTAATAATAATCTGTGCTATTAGTTATGAGATGGTTTTAATATTTTGACATCAAGTACCCTGTTTCTCAAAATGGAAAGATGCTATTGCATTAACTAACTTCTGTGGAGCAGCATGACTTGGACAGTTAAGTTGTATAACATACAATTTTCCAATTTTCAATACTTTGTGGTTTTTCCCGAATGCTTATCTTGTGAGCTAAAAATAAGCAGTTTCATTCCTTAAGCAAAAGTGATAAAACATTTATATAATAAACACTTAGAAATATTTCTTTGAATTTTAGTGATACTGTTTTGTGTAACTGCACAAAGAGAGGAAAGGGCTTCTTTGAAATCATCAGTTAGAAAAAACAGAAAAAATTCTGCTTCTCTCCATGTCTATTTAAATTGTTTTGAGAGCTTGATGACCCATGCTGTTTTTCCAGAGCATCCAATTTCATGTGATATGGTGACTCTTGACACTTTCTTGAAAGGTAGTTGTTCTAGAAAGCTATGTGAATATGTAATATTAAATTTATTCTATTAGTTGCAAATTCAAGCAGCTGAGAATCTGAAAGTGGCAAATGCATAATTTCATGCTCTCCTTTAATTGTCTTCTATTTCAAATATGCTGGAAAAGCAGATTTTAATCATATTATATTAAAAATTATATGAGGAAACCCACTGGAGTGAAACTAAACAAAAAGGTCATATGGATGTGTGATGTTTCATAAATTTTTACTTCTTGATTCTGCAATGTTAATTTTTTTCATTATTTTTGAAGTGAAGATAAAAATTTCTGTAACAAGTGTGCATACAAATGTGGACCAGACCGATGAAGAAGCTGGAAACCTAGAGTGTCCTTCACAGTAGAAACTTTTGCAATGTAAAATGAGGGAGTGCCACATCTAATTGGCAACCTGCTATTTCATAGGTAGAGAACATAGGTTTCATGGGCTAAATTTTTGTATTCATAAGATGATTGGGGGTTTCACTGGAAATTTTTGTTCAGCTGTTTTGTTTCTTTTTTTACCTCATAGTTACTACTCTATCGGTTGGTAGAATCCTCAGTGCTGTTTTATTGTCAGTTACTCCCAATACAGTTATATCCATGTCGTTCCAGCCTTGGAATATTCATGTTCTCAGTAATTATTTTGCTAGGCTGTCAGGATTTTGGCTGCCAGAATATTCCTGAGAAATACAAACTAAAGAGAGGGTTTGTCACATTATTTAATGTGGGTATAGTGCAGTGTAGAATAGGAACTGCTCTTCCCTTGGCCATTACTGCAATAGGAATGCAAAGTAATATAGTTAAGTGTTTTGAAGGATGTGCTCTCCAGTCTCAAAGCATTAGGCAGTCCTATAGATAGTGTATGTTAGCAGACTATTAGAGTAGCCTGCTCTAGTATTTATCTTTTCTGTATTAGCAGTTAACCTACTTCAGACTTAAGCACGAGTCAAAGTTGCAGAAACATAAGAGGTCTTCCAGGGATTACATTTTCCGTATTTGATCAAAGCAGTGTATCATGTTAAAGAAAAAATAAAAAAAGTAAAATCCTTAAATATCTAAGAAATTCAAAAGCAGGAGGTTCTTGCTTCCAGGCTTGTTTTCAGTCAGTAGTCTGGCATGCTGGTTTGTAGCTCAACTTGTAGTTCCTGGGAAGCTTCCTTTCCCCCACTTCTGAAGTCTGTCGAAAATCTTTTCACTTCCTTAATTGTGGAGTTTTATCTGTATGAGGCAAGGGTTATCTCTAATGCCTAAGTTCTTATTTCAGTAAAATGTAGAACTCATCCTCTTTGGTCACTTGTGTTTCAGTGCCTGGCATGTTTGACAGGATGTTGCATTGTTGTTGGTATGTACGTTTAAAACACATGAAGTAAACTCAACCTAATTTGTTAATTGTATCTTGTTAAGAACTGTGGACTAAGGCCACATTTGCAAGTCTCATTTTAGTACTTCAATTGAAAATGGGATTAGGATCCTTTACCTCTTCCTCCCAAGCATACAGTCACGGTGCAACAGTGTGATAATATGCAGTGTGAACAGGAGACACTGGTTTAAAATATTGAGACCATGAAAACTTCTCATTTTAAAAACTGACATCTGTCAATAAAACAACTATTCAGGCTGAAAGCTTAATATATAAATATTTTGCTTCTGCTAAATTAGACAAAAATATTTGTGGGAAGGCCACACTAACTTTGAAATGGGTAAGAAAGCTCAATAATGGACAGCCCATTGTGCAAATGTCTGCTCTGGGAACTGGAAGGGGACTGAAATCTTAGAGAATGTGATTGGCCCTGAACTTCTACCATCTATAAACATTTCTAATGTCCTTGTCCCTGCCTGGCTGTTTTATTTTTTTTTCTTGAAACTATCTTTTTGTGTCAGTCAGTTTGTGTGGATCTAGACTCGGAGACTGTTACTTGTCTGGTAGATTCTTTGGTGAATAAAAATACTTCTGCTCTTATTAAAAAGCTATTTTCCTTTTCCTGTTGTCTTGTTAGTACAGTCCACAGTCACATATACCAAGGGCTGTGGTCGTGATAATTTGCAATTTGCAATTTTATTCTCCTCAGTCCTCTGAAACTTCAATTTCTGCATTAAAAACCCTCAACCCACAGTGAATAATTGTAGCACCATGATTAGAGAAGGTGCATATGACTGAGAACCCACAGTATAGAATTAATGCATATACCTTCCAATGATAAAACATTCTGGAGATGCTTTTTTTTTTTAGTTTAGGCAACAAACAATTTGGGAAGTTCTTATTTAAGCAACATTGTCTTCTAAATTTAAATAACCCGTTTGTTCTTAATCTTGGAGAATATCATAACAATCTACCTGCAGCTGAGGAATGAGTGAGGGTAGATGATAAAGGAAAACATGCATTCTCTTCTATGTGATGCAGTTACATACTGGCAATATCTGAAAAGAGTGTTCAGCTTGCTTTGGTACACATTTTCAAAGATGTGGAATCTGAATTGTAAAGGAAATGCAGTTGGATTTAAGCATAGAAGGTGCTAAAGGGATCTTTGATGCTCTACATAAGTGATTTTCTCTTCTTTGCTACCATTTCCTATTAAAACAGCATGTACATTAATAATACACTTCAACAAGATATTGTTTTGATTGTACTGTAACTCTGAAATAATGTTTTTAAATCTCAATTAAAAAAAAAAAAAAGAGCTGACCAGAGGAACAGTGATCAAATGTATAACTTGCCTTTAGATTTTTTGCATTTTCTTGGATTTATATTTTTTTTTAATATTTACTTGTACCTAGGATGAGAATAGAAGAACTAAGATAAATAATGGAGTTTAAAAAAGTCAAACATACTTTGGAGGATATTGGAATTTGAAAGGAGTAAAAAAAACCACCTTAGTCTTTCCTCCTTTCTTGCTCAATAATGACCCTACATCGTCTGTTCTTCTTTGCCTTCGAAATAGGTTCAAGATCAATTTAATTGACAGTATTCTCTGACAGGGTTCCTGATTTTTCTTCTCAGTGTTCTCTGGACTGCACCTGTTCCTGATACTACTTTTCAGCACTTTTACTGCTTTTACGTTGAAATTCCTTTCCTTAATTTCTCTCTCCATTATTAAACATTTGTCTGCATTTAATCTTCTGGTATCACCCCACCAAGCTGTATTTTTTTTTCTTATTCTCTAAAACATTGTGAATTTGCCAGCCTGTCTCTCTTCTTTACCATGCTTTCATGTTCATGTACCCTTTCTGGTACTCTTATGGTGACTAAGGACATGTCTTCCTTGAGTAAGGAAAGCTTTACTTGCACCTAATTGCAAGTAATAAAATAAGTATTCCTCTCCCCCATATTGAGATACACATTTTCTTTCAGATTTTAAAGGGGCATAATGGGTACACTCTGAGAGCAACCTGATACTACAGCCCTGTTGACAATACGAGATGTCAGAACTTCACAAGAAAGAAAATACATTTCAGTGTAATGCAAACTAATAGAATAAAGCAAGATGGAATAGATATTATGGTAAGATTCAGTTTTTGGGGAATTTTGTGATTTTTTTTTTTTAATGTTAAGCATTAGCAGAAGGTGGTTTTTTCTATAATTTTTTAATCATCATTCCTTCACAGAAAACTCCTCTGAAAGTTTTACTTTGCTATATTTCTCTTTTGATTTTACTATTTCTGTGTTGATATTTTTAGTTTTCTCTTTCACCATTTCTTTGGCACATTATCATCTGCCTTTCCTTTCTGTTTCTTCCAATCTCCTTCTAAACATCCTACTTTTGTATTTCTTCCTCAAGGATTCTCAAGCTGCCCTTTTTTTCTGCTACCCGAATTCTCTCTACCTTGTAGCAATATCCCCTAAAGTGCGGTCTTGTCAACCCAGATTGGGGAAGCATTGCTTGCATATACTGGCATTTCCTGAAGGCTTTCTGCTTACAGCTTTACCTGGATTTAGGATGAGTTAGATTTTAACATGAATGTGATATTTTAGGACTTGGTTCATACTTGTTGCTGGCATAAGGAGTATTGTATTTTGTTTCAGAAGCATCAAGTCTGTTTAAAATGGGAAAGTTGGATCAGATTTGCTTAGAATACTTGTACAAGAATAGATGGTTTCAAATATCAATTTTCAATGTGAAACCTTAATGAAGTTTTCAGGTTTTGGCCAAATGTTTTTGTAGAAAGTGTCATATTAGTGCCTTATTGTGAAGCTGGTTTGCAGTCAACTGACTGAAATGCAGAATCTCCATTCTGTAGGAAAAAGATTTACAGAGGTTTTTGGTGAGAATCTGGAGGAAAGTTAGATACTGTAATATCCTGTGAGACAAACAAAAGCAGAAAATTGAAGATTTTTCTCTCTTCCTGGACTTAAACAGATGGTTCTTCTGAGAAAATGGCTTTGGGTGTTTTGTGCCATTTTTTCAGGATCCTGCCTGCAGGCTGGACATGGCAGAACTCTCTTGTCAGGTTGGGGCCAAACATATAGGGAAAGTCTGTTCCTATGTTCACTACAGTTCACCTAGGAACAGAAGGAGCAGTGCCAGTAGTTCTCAGAGAGGCCGGGATGATAACCGCTGACCAAGCTTGTCACTGTCTTTAAAGCAGAATTTAGGATGCTCTTGTACCAGGTTACATGGAGAGCCTTTAATTTTCTGGTCAGTTTGTAGAGTAGTTGGCTTTTTTTGAGTAAAACCAGATAATGAAGACAGGAGAGAAAGGTAAGTCCTTTCCAGACACCAGAGTAAAATGTGTGCTAAGGTATCCTCTTAAAAAACAAACCCACTCCTTTTTAGAGGCTTGTGATTTCAAAGTCTCAGCATAAGTTGCAAAGTATTTCTTGTTCCAGGCATGTACACTTGATGAAGGCAAGTCATTAGGAGTTGGAGCATTTGCTTTGAAATTTGTTTCCTCATGCATTGGGCATAATTGCCATATCTACTATCTTAGAATAATTTTCTTAAACACCCATTTAATCTTTCTCATAGGACACTTGCAAAAAAATCTTTTAGGCAGAATAGTTAGAAGTATCTATGGATAAGAATCCTCTTTCAAGGCAAAATGGATTTTTATTATCACTGTTTTACCTGCCAAGCTTTGATTTGTAGGTGATTGCCCGTGATGCTGAATACAAAAGCCACTCAAATTTCTCTTTCTGAAGCCTTTGCAAGACATCTCATTAAGTGGGGTTCCTCTGGTGCGGGGGCTGGGGTGGTGGTAGCAGTGCTCCTCCAAACTCTTATCACCAGTTAGCAATCTTGCTTAGCTGTTCTTTGTTATTGAAAACAATGGAAGTTCTTGGTTAGGAAATGATGAATAAGTTTGCCTATGTTTGAATGTGTCTGCTTTCAGATTTGCTTGAGAGGATTAATATAATTTAGCCTTGAATATCTAGAATTAAGTACTACAAAATGTCAAGACACTTTTTAAAATCACCTCTCTTTTCCCATGAAGCTTTTAAAGATTCCAGTGATGTGGAATTAACTGAACAGTGACTGAAGGCAGAGAATAAGAAAATGTAGCTGTAAATATTATGAAAGAATAGTGATAAAATGACTAATACACTTGGATCTACTGTACCATTGGTCCTGTGGTTTAGGGTAGCAATCCTTAGGAATGGATGCAGGGAAGGGTGGTTGTGTTGCTTACATTCTGCTTTTTATTCATACCTGACAAAGAACAGTAAATATTATCTCTAATGATGAAATCATCTGTATTGTAATCATCTGTATTGTAATCACAAATAATTAGCATTGCACTGGTTTCACAGTGACTTTTCAAGTATTGACATACCACTGGTTATTCAGTTAGATTAGTGTTTCCTGTTAGTGCATACTGTCCTACATTAGAGAGACAGACTTAGTAGTCATCCCAATTGATGGTGCCTTCCAAAATTTATCCCATAATTCACATGCAGCAGGGATAGCAGTGATTACTTAGCACATTCAAAGAAGTCTGATTTTTTTAATGTTATGGTGATACTGTTATTTTCAATAAAGCATCCAATACCCAAGTAATTTGGACACTATTCCTGCTGTTTTATTGTATTGTAATATAAACATAAATGCAGTGTTAAAAGCTATACCAATGGTGTCAGACTCCTTAAGGACTTGAGAAAACTGTCATAACTTCTAAAATAACTGATAATGGTTTGTGGGTCAAAAAGAGCAACATGCTGTATTGCTTAGCTTTCTGATTTCTTTTTCTCAAGGTTTGTCTGAGATTTAATTTTATGTGAAGTACACAAAACACTGTCAGTGAAACATTATCACTTTGTAAAAGCTGTTTAGAATATGGTCTGGCACAAAATGTGCAGAAAATTAAAAAAGAATACTCACAACTTTTTGCATAGAGCTGAGTTGTATATATTATTTGAAATTGTGACCCAAGCTAGTATATGTGATGTGACTGCATCTCGATATTTGCATCATAAGCCTAGAGCTAAAAAATTAGCTTTTAAAATTTAAAATTATATACATAAATATATATGTATAGAACTAAATATGTATAAATAAAATTCCATATATGTGATTTCCTGTGTGTACATGTATATGTGTGTATATATATGGAGCTCTTTACAGATCTGAGGGGTTTATTTTGTCCTATCCATTTCACAATATTGCTGTTTAAATGGGTATTTTGATTTTTCTTCTGGGACTAGGTGGAAAGCCTTTCCATTACACTACTAAAAGAATAATCCACTTTACCACAATATTTCTCCCTAAAGGGATGGTCTTGTCTAGTCATGTGATATTTTTCACAGAGTGGTATTAACATTCATGATGTAGTGATTTTATCTTGATTCAAGATATGTTTTGTTCTGGTACTAAAAAGATTAACAGTATCTTTTGTATCCTGCTGTTAAAAAATACCTCAAAATCACAGAAATTTGAAAACCTCACAAGCTCAACAATACCTGCTTGTTCTTTGTTAATGATGAAGTATTAGTAAAATTCAGAGTACAAAATTTAGAGGGGATAAAAATACGTGGCACATTTGTAGAGTTTAAATGAAAAGAAAAATTACATTCCAAAGGATGGAAATTGGAAATAAAATAATACTTTAACTTTGAATTTATAAACACCCTTGTGTGCAAATGTATCTTTCAAAAAGATGCACTTAAGAAAAGGTGTCTTTGTGTTCATGGCAGGGTTTCCCACAACTGCAGAACTAGTTGTTAATGGTAGAATGGAAGTGGGTGGTAATTTTGAATTACATGTCAGAATTTTGCTTTAACAAATGATCAATTTATTTTACATATGTGTAAGACTTACCAGAGTTTTAATTTTTCATTCTAATTTGCATGGAATGCAAGTTACACCGGTATCACAGAAGTACTAGAAACATTTTTCTGTAATCTGATACTATGCTGTGTGATATTTGTCTCCTATGGTAGATGATTCCAATATAACTTAATATTTATCTTCCATGAATTAAATTGATTTTTTTGATAAGTTTAAGCAAAAACATGGACCTGTTTTGAGGCATTAATACTCAATATCCTTTAGTACTGGTTGAACTCCACCACTGACAATTTTGATTACCTTAAAAAAAATTTAAAAATCAGATTGGCTTTTTTCTTTTCCTCCTGTAAATCCTGAGGAGCTTATACCACTTTTCAGTACTACTGCTGCTACTTATCCACAGAAGCATGATCTGGCAGCCAGAATGTTGCATTCTGGAGTCTTGCATCCTGACCTTCTTGCCCTGTTCTATCCCTGTTCCATGACTCCAGCAGAAAAACCAGGCTGGATTGAATTGTACAGTGATCCAGTCCATTTGAACTTCTTGAATTACACTTGTACTCTCCTAGTAAAATGATTATGTTCTTCATCTGACTGAACTCTATCTTGTATGCAGCTGAAATTGGTGATTCTCTGCTATTTTTAGGATTTTTCAGACTACTTGGTCTCTTCTGTTTTATGAGAAAAATTTGTTGCTGTCAACAGATTACTTTGGTTTAGAACATCCAGGCAGGGCTGTATTCCCAGAATATTTTTTAGTTACAATGATACACAAGTGATTTAAAAATTAAAAGGCAATGTTCTGGAAAGAAAATGAGGATCTGTCAGTGGGAAATAGCCCCACGTCTTGTATTAAAATGAGTTCCTCATTTTATGGATCACATAGACTGTATTGTAGGAGAAGACAAGGCTTGGAATAAGGGAACTGCTACCATGTTTCAGAAACATTACCCACTGTGAAATATTACACTTCCTATGTATTAGAAAGCAAAAAGGTAAAATTAATGCAAACTTAATTCTGTACCATTCTTCAATACAGTGAAACCAGTGATGATAACTTAAAATCAGACTCTTGCAGGCATTAACAGTTCAAATAAATCATTGACGAAACAACTTTTTAGAAAATGTTGACAACTGAATGGAAAGTGTGGTCACTGCTCAACCAGACTGCCAGATATGTTAACAGCCTTAGTTTGCATGGTTCTTAATATAGGACATCCTCGGAGACTGTTGTTTTGTGGGATTTTTTTTTTTTTTGTGTATGTGAAAGTGCTAAAGGAAGAAGTCATGTTGTAAACTGGGTACTAAATTTATTTGTGTATCTAATAGTATATTCTTTTTTCATTGACGTTGATGATTTGTGCATGTCTTGTGTGCCTTTTTCCAACCTCAGATAAGTACTTGAAGAGGTACTGAGTGCTCAGTTTATCTGATAAATGTTTTTTATTCATTATTTTTTTTAAGTATGTGTCTGTTGAGTTTGAATACCTTGAGATAGTCGTAAGGGAAACCTATCAGATTGGGGTTTTTTTTCCATTGATTTTAAGAATATTATGCTTAGATTAATGCAACTAGGAGTGAACATGGCTTGGTTATTCTGTCTGTGCCATAGTTGTGCTGTGTCTGTTGTGTGGTACAATACTATACGAAAATAAGGTTGTTCTCACTCATTTAAAAAGTGGTGAATTCTCCCTTTTAAATAAGTTGCAAATACTTTGGAAGAGCTTCAGAAGATGAGGGAGCAAATAAAAAGAGCGAACATGGGCCAGTGAATATTGAACTCAAACAGGAGATTTAGTCTCATCACAGCTGTTGGTAGATACATCACGGCTGTTGGGTCTGGCTGAGATGGAGGGCACAGCAGCCCTCACAGTGCTGTGCTTTGCATTGGTAGCTAGAAAGGTGTTGATAACATACCAGTGTTTTGGCTGCTGCTGAGCACAGCTTCAGCACTGTAATATTCCTCCCCCAGTTAAGATTCTGGGAGAAGACACAAGCAGGCCAGCTGACCCAAACCAACCAAAGGGATAATCCGTACCCTATAACATAGTTTAGATATAGAAGCTGAGGAAAGGATCAGGAAAGGGGGGCATTCATTGTTTACAATGTTTGCCTGCTGAGCAACCACTACGTGTGCGGAAGTCCTGCTTCCTGGGATGTGGCCGGACACAGCTTGCTAATGGGGAGGAGAGAATAAACCTTGTTACTTTCTTCTTTGCTTATGTGCACAAAAACTTTCACTTTTGCTTTAATAAATTGCCTTATCTCAACCTGTAAGTCATTTTCCATGTTATTCTCTCTCCCTTGTCTGGGTGGGAGGGGGAGTGATAGAGCGGCTTGATGGGTACCTGGCATCCAGCCAAGGTCAACCCACTACAATCCCCAAAGAACTAAATGCCTGCATGGGATATACAGAGACATGACATAATGGACTGCATTAAAGTTGACTCTGTCATCCCCATATCACCATTGGCGAATCAGAGCTCAAATCAGTTCAGCAGTTTAATTACCTAGGTCTCCTCGGACGGTAAGATTGATGGAGAGATAGACAACAGGTTAGCAAAGGCATATAGTGCTTTTGGAAAGCTTCATAAAAGAGTTTGGTGAAATAAACACCTGAAGAAAAGTACAAAGATCAATGTATACAGAGAGTGTGCTGTCCACTCTCTTATATGGATCCGAATCATGAGTCATCTACCGCCACCACCTGCGTCTCCTAGAACGCTTCCATCAACGCTGTCTCCATACAATCCTAAACATTCACTGGTCAGATTATGTGACCAATATATCTGTTCTAGAACAAGCAGCAGTCACAAGTATTGAGGCCATGTTGCTGAGAACACAGCTGCGTTGGGCAGGGCACATCTCCAGCATGAAGGACCACTGCCTCCCTAAGATCTTGCTTTATGGTGAACTTGCCACCGGCTGCCGCAAGAGAGGAGCCCCGAAGAGAAGATACAAGGACTCCCTGAAACAACATCTCAGCCTTGGCCATATTGATCAACATAACTGGTCTACTCTGGCCTCCAATTGGAAGGTCTGGAGACACACCATCTATAACGCTGCTGATGCTTTTGAGAACGCACGCAGGATCACCCTTGAGGAGAAAAGACAATGCAGAAAGAATCGTGTCTTGCAGAATATACCACCTAAGGAGTCTTTCTGCTGTGCCTTTTGCAACTGGACTTGTCTATCTCATATTGGCCTTTTTAGCCACCAGCACGCTTGTAACAAATGTGGGTAGTGCCTTTCCCAAATCTTCGTTTGTGAAGCCCAGCCATGATGATGATGATGATGATGATGAAGATGATGAAAGTTGACTCTCATAGGTCTGTAGATACATAGCCACAGTGCCAACATGAAATCATTGCAAAAGCAAACAAAGGTATTTTAAGGATAGGAATAAAACAGACTGTATGCCCTGCTGAAAACTTCTTTAGGCTATTTGTCTTCATTATTGGTAGAATATGTCTTTTCCAAAGAATGAATGGTGTTACTTTGCAGAGCTTGCAGAAAGTATTTGACCATTATTATCCTGGGCAAACCACAGTTATGCTGTCTTTGGCTTTAATGGAGGGTACCAGTAAAAGGTACTAAGAGGTAGGAGAGAGACAGTCTAACACAACATTAATTTCAAGAATATATTTCCAGCTTGTCACAGGATGTAACAGCAGAGACACTTTTTCTGTATCCTCGATAACAAGTCAAGCCTAATCAAACTATATGTTGAAGAATTGAATAAAGGTTTAGAGAGAAGCTACCTGATCAAATTCTCTATAGAGCAAGAATCTGTTTGCATCAGATTAAGCACTTGGACCATTCTGAGAAAATTAAATTTCTCAATTCATCTCATGAAGTGACAGCATATACTGTTGCTGAAGAATTCCGCACCTCAAGTAATGGACACACATCAGTTCACTGCTCAAGACGCAGATTGTTTTTTGTATTCAGATTGCTACATTATGTCCAATCAAAGATCTATAAAAGTTGTCTGCTATTAAAAAGGTAGAATACTTTCCTAGTATGGTTGCTTACATGAGAGTACTTACTAGTCTGCCAGATATTGTGATAGATTGCCATTTTCACCAATAAGAGTAATTGATGTCATAGATAAGGAGCATAAAATAACAGTGTTTTCACTAAGCATGTGCAGAATTCTGTATCTTTTGCTCAAGGAGTTTGAATCCTCAATGACTTCTTGTTATGAGAAGTACAGTGTGGACATTGCAGTTCTGAAATAGTAATTATTGTGCTAAAAGATCTGTGTCAATGCTTAAATTTGAAGAGGATTGCTGTTTCAAAAATTAGCAGAGAATGCATACCATTGTAAAAAGTGGTGGTTTTATTTTTTAAGGAATATTTTATCAGGATTGCTTTAAGTTTGTAAAGGCCATAGAAGAATTTGACAATCATGAGTATGCCTTCTTTTAATTCAGTTTTATTCAGTGCTGTTTTCTCATCATTTGAACATAAAAATTTCTAGGATCGGTGATATTTACGCAAAAAAAAAAAGGAACTGAGCTATATTAACTTAATTTGATGAAAGAAAATTCTAGTGTTGCATTGTTGAGATTCCTAACAGTTTTAAAGAATTTCCAAACGTTGTTGACTTTTGGAGAAGTAACAAAAATTGTTTTGAAGATTAAAGGAGGGTTTTTGTACTGTTCCAAGTACAAAAAGAAAGAGGCCTTTCTTTTAGGCTTGTGTTTCCAATAGACTGTTTTCCCTCAGCAAAATCTTTTAGAAGTTCTGTGTTCTGCTTTTATATAAGGAAGACTGATGACAAGATCAGAAGAACTGATTATTGGCAGTACAGATAATAAGAATATTTCTGGGAAAGTTTATCTCAAATATGTTGTCATTGGGAAAAACTGAAATTTGCAGTATTTATTAGAGATCTTGTATGACGTTTTGTATATGGTACTTGAGTCCATGCCAAGATTATCTACTCATAGGTGTAATAGCAACATAATGACTTAATAATTTGAAAATGTGTATATGAAGTTCTGAAGGAATTGTTACAGTCATACAATTTGCAAACAAATGTCCACGTATAGCAGAACAAGTGACATTGTTTCATACAGAAAAGGTTGAATGCTTACAGAATAGGGTGGTTTCCTAGTGACAGCAATGGGTCAGTGTAATGTAAATCTTTCCTTTAATTCTCTTGTGTGTATGTGGGTGAAGAATAATGTTATTAAAGCTGGTGAGGTTGTGCTATTAGTATCACAGTAGGCCACAGCTGCCTTACTCCATTGCATTATGCAAATAGAATTTAAGGGTTAGATTTCTCCAGTGTCTTTAAGAAGCAAGAAAGATGAAATTGTCAAATAACCTTTAAAGGAAAGTATCCTTAGCTTTGAATATAATGTTTTATTATTATTATATGTATTAATCTATACTCCTAGAATGTTTTCAGGTGAAAATTGTCCAGCTTTCCTGCCAGCTGACTTTGGTTTGTCCGTAGTGACCTACAGTTTCCCATTAGAGTAATACAAAATTAAATATAGTAAATCTTACTTTCTCAAGCATGCCTTTCCTCTTACACATTCATTATCAGATAATTCTATATTTCAATAACTTATGCCAATATAATAATATTTGATATACTTATTTTATATTAAAAGTAGAGTTTGGCACTTTGAGAGAAGATACACTTTTAAACTTAGAAACTGTGGAGGCAGTCAAAGCAACGGGGTTTTTTGTAAGTTGTCCATCAACACTTAATTTTGAATTTATTAATCAATTAATACTTAATACTTGACGTGTACTTTAGCATTATAGTTTTTGTAACAATTCAGGAATGATTGCAAATATTTTGAATGTTCACATTATAAATTAGTTTAAATGTTCATGTTATCAGGGGACATAACTTAGCATAGAAGTAAATGTGAATTAACTGTAAAAGTCTGAGTTAAGAATCTTCGAACTTACTGGTGAAATTTCTGCTTTTTCATCAAGGGACTGTGAGGTTAAAACTTTGTTTTTCATGTCCGTCATATTACATATTTTTTATTCAAGTACTTCAGATTACTGAATGTGATCGATATTTCAGGCAATTGGTAATTAGCATTTTTGAGAATGTTTACTTGACTTGTTCAAATATTGCATTGAATAATTTTATATATTGGGTTAACCTTAAGTGAAAATTTGTTTCCCCTTATAGAATGGGATGTTTTGCTCCAGTACAGTATGCTCCAGATGCTATTTCTTCAAGGCTAGAAAGCTAAGTTTGACAGCTAAATTTTGGCAGAGAGTATGATTTATAAATACTTTCAGTAGCTCCTTCTTACAAATACTGGAAGTTTCGAAAGTCTAAACATTCAGCATTATAAAAAGATTTACTCTGAGAGGTAAAGGTTGTGTACAGTTCTTTGGAGTGAAAGTCATAAAAAAATATTAGCAAATTGTCATATTCTTAAAAGTACTTTTCCTTTTAAAGTAACTAGAGTTCACTGGCAATGTAAGAATGCATGTGTATCTGTGTGTGTGCCTATTGATGCACATCACATAGATTTCATAAGTATGAAGTGCAGATTTGAAAGATGTTCTCAACTGTAGTCCATGGGAGAACGAGTTATCTAAGTGTATGACAACATATCTACTTATCATACTTGTTAGTGACAGTAAAATTGACTTCTTTAATCTGAAATTCTTATATGATTTAGAATGTGTTAAAATAAGCAGACAACTACCTTAATGTCACATTGTGACATCTAAGAGTTAATTTTAGAAAAATAATTTATTTATTTTTTTTTTAATATTTCTTTACTCTCAGAGAACTTTATTCTTTACAAGAAAACATAAGGGTGGAATAGAACATTTGTTTCTAATGGACAAAATAGCTCATTTTAATTTAAGAGATTTTTCTTCCATGGTTCTGAGTCTTGCCCTGTTGCATGTGATAAAAGGACTACAAAATGAAAACTCCATATCATGTCTTGTCATGCCTAAAGTTTTTCTTGCTCAAAAAGGACTGTTTACTTCCAGAATTACTAACAAAAATCAAATTACTTATGTACCTCAGTATTTGCTAGCACAGGTTCTGAAATACCTCATTAAATAACATTTCTTTGACAATACTCGAATAGAAATAAATGAGACTAGACAGTTAATTCTTGTATGACATTTTCCTAGAGAAGCTTCACTGAGTAGAAATCTGTTAATGAGTTGAATGATTCAAACTGTGTTGTACATCTCAGGTAACCGGAGCAAACTGTAGAGTCTGTTCAGAAAAGTCTGTTTTGTAGACGCTGTTCTGGATCTGTGTTTTGTTGGTCTTCATTGTAGAGAAGTAGATTGCCTTTAGTGTCTAGGAGTTGGTCTGTATGAAGGCTGTGTGGTTGAAAGCTAATGCAGAGCCTGGAAAAAAAGACCTCGTGTTTACATTCAAGAACTTAGTTTTTCAAGGCCAACTTTTGACTCTTATGGTTTGTTAAAGATAATATTTAAAAACAAGAAATCCAAGAGTGAAATTCTGCTTGTCCGAAGTTAGAATATGATGCAAGTGAACTGAGTTGCATTATCTAAATCATGAATCTTCTCTTAACAGGAAAATACAAACTAGTACTAGTAAGTGGTTTCTCTTCAGCGAGACATTGATCTGACACATAATAATATAGATCAGTACCTGCCTTCATAACACAAATACTATTTTTTAATTTTTTTTCATTCTGAAGAACTCACACGTGACTGTATATGTTGGTTTTTAAATCTGATCACAGTGTTTGACTATTAATTCTAGATAAATGTGATTACTCTTGATTGCAAAATAGTTACACTTACAATCACCAATACTTATAATATCCAGTCTAACATGGGAGCAGAAACATGTATGTTTGCTTAACTGTTTTGTAGTTGTTCATTTGCATCTTGTTATTATGATGTAATATCTTTTATTCCATCTGGAGTTGACTGTTCATGTTAAATTTAATTATTAAATTAAGAAATCAGTCTTTGTTGAGGTAATTTTGTAAATAAGATTTCCTGAAAGAAGTGTCTGCAGGCAGGTTCACTCTGCAATTATTTGAATATTTAAGAGTTGGAAGTCCCAGAGGTGAAGCAGACATTTATTTGGCACCAGATCTCTGAACAAAATGCAATTTAAAAAAAATTTTCAAAAAATATTTTTTGCTCAGCTGCAGACTTTTGCTTTAGTGTCAGACTGTAGCTTCTGTGGATGGAATGTAGGCGTCAGTTAACTGGTATAGAGAAAACAAAAACTCACAGTTCTGCAGAAAAGTCCTTAGGTAACCTTCACAATACTGCTTTTGTGAAGTCTCTTGATTTTTATTTTAGTGTTCTATGGGTTTTGATAAATATATCTTAGTATTCTGTGTTTTTAATAGGTATATCTAACTATATGAAATGTTACTAAATGCACTGGTTTTACTATGACTTTTTTTAATCGGGAAAAAATAAATCAGTCAAATCTACATTAAATAATTTAGAAAAAAAATCTTGTGAAATAGTGTGGTATCTACAATGATATAGAAACTTCCTTGTATTCTATGAAAATAGTTACTGTATAAGATAGTATAAAAATTCATTAATAATTTATAATTACTAAGACTAATTGTTCACTTTATAAATGCAGGTAAATGGAGAATCAGGATGTCAGGAAAAACTGCATTTATGGTGTGGTGTATGGCTATAGTGGAAGGTTTTCCTGGTTTTCTGTTTCTCCTTTTTAAAATATAATTCTAGCCTTTTGAATTGCAGTATTGTAATACACTTCTGTTTGATATTAGACATTGAGAGTGGTATTTCTGTCTCTTTTGCTCTCTTTCCTTTTTCCTTTGCTGTGGTGTGTGTGTATGTGCTTATGTGCAAAGAAACATACCGCTGCACCATCTCCCTGAATCTTTGGGCTTTCTAGGTAGCAGGAAGACTATATACCAATTAGATGTGTTTATTATGAGATTATAATCGAATACTGAAGGCTCTGACTGAGAGCTGAGGAATACCCCTACACTGAATTAATAGATTTTGTGTGTGTTTGCATGCAGTGTTTCAGTAGTTGCATTTGCAAAACTCTTGAAGTTAGGCCATCAGTTTTGCTTAAAGGTGGTAAGGTACCTGTCTGCATAGGCAGGGCATTCATAAAAATGTATCCAATTAGCTTTTAAAGTGGATTAGTTACATAGTGTTATGGTCTTGTATAGATACTAGTATTAAAAAGTAATTTACTTCTCAAACCAGTTAAAATAAGCCCACTGAAGACTACCGAAGTTCATAATGAGAGTGTTCACACTGGGATTTTATGTGAATCCACATTAAAATAATTTACACTGGTTTTGGAACTACTTCATCCTAAGGAATGAAGGTATGAGATAAACGTGCTTTGAGGTCCCTATGTAGAAGACAGAAAAGTCTCAGATAATGTGTAGTGATCTACAAGACTATGTGATTCATAGCTAATCTGCAGAACCTTACCAAACAGTGGGTTTTCAGTCTGACATAAGAGTTATTATATCCTTATGTCTCAGGGATATTCCCATACTGTCTTTGATTACTTGCAGCTGCATCTGACAGGCATATCAAAGCTTAGAAAAAATCACATACTCTGAAATCACTATAATCAGTGATCTTAGAATGTTTCACAAATTATAAGGCAAGCTCATATTTAAGAATTTTCCACTCAAATAATTTCAGAAGCCTAAAAGTCCTGTTACTAAGGTATATATTGTCAGTCACACACCTGCAAATATGTTGTGTTTTAATTTGAATTTACTCATACAAGCTTTAAGGAGGATAGTAATTGGAAAGACAATTTCATTTAGAGATAATATATTTTATATCTTGGTCATAAAAATGAACTCTTGTGGCAAATCTGTGAAGCAAATGTTAAAAATTAAATCTAGTTTAACCTTTCTTCAGGTATTTATACTTCAGTTTCTTGCGAAGATCTTTTCTAAACAGTAAATTTTTAGGGATATTTTGCATTTTTCTGAATGGCAGCATTCAAATTTTCTTGCAATACACATGAACAGACATATATAGGAACAGGTCTACCACCTTCCTTTCTTTGTTATTATTTTAGCTGTTGTATGCAATATTTCATATAAGAGAGACATTATTAAGGTGGTGAATAGTTCTGTGCAGTGATATGCTTAACGGTAACCTTTACTCATAATGTGATATTGTCTGGATGTCTTATTTTGTTCAGCTTTCTCTGGCACTGATGAAGCCTAAGGCTGCTGTTTCTTTGAGTTGCTGATAATTTTTTATCTGATTAACTGACACATTTAGTTGAAATCCGACACAGCCCTTAGGCTGGGCATGGATTTAATTTAAAAAGTATCAAAGGTTTGCACTGTGTGCTGTTTAATCATCATGTTTATCAGGCAAAGAAAAATTACTGGAAGGACCATAGGGAGAGGGTTATCATAAGGAGCAGTAACTTGGGAAATTGATAATAACTCTGAGGTAATTTACAGCTAACTTTTATGTTCATTAATATAACATTTCTCACTAATAGTTACAGTGCATGTAATACACTAATTAAACTGAAAACATTATCACTAATTTTCTTTTTTGCTGAACTCTGAGAGGGTCAAGTAAAGACATTAAAATGTGAAATTAAAGAAAACCTCGGTACTAATACAACTGCAATACATTTTTTACTTACTAGTAGAATACTTCTGCCAGTGTTGTATGCTACAATGCATATGTAGACGTTTCCTCAAAATAGGCAATATCCCTAATTGAATTTCAGTCACTGAAATAAAAAAAAATCAAAATTGAAACAAGAGTCTGCTGGTATAAATTAATCTTAAATTTCTGTTTATGTTTTACTTTAGCTGTGAAACAGTATGTTAGAATTGTACATTGGTATAACAAAGCCACCTTAACAACCACATAACAGTAAGCATACCCACTGCAGTGATGTTCTGGAGCTTTCGCAAAAACGTTAAATTTTTTATAGTATTTTCTGACGGGAAATGCAGCTAAAAGTAATTTATGATATGCAAAGAGCAGCAATTTTGAATTTTGCGATTCATTAAACTGTTTAAAATAATAAGTAACTTTAAAATTAGGATGCTTTAAACATAAATTGTACATTTTAATACAGTTACATTTGCAAAGATCAATTTGGTATTTGAACACAGTTGTTCGTGAAGATTATTTTTCTTGTCCTGTGCACAGGAATAAATTAATGGTTATAACAAGATGTACAATTGTAATTTACAGTTAAAACATAGCTAATGATTATCTTAGGTACATTAAAAAAAAAGCTACTGAAAACTTTGTGTTATTTAGTTGCTTTTTAAAAGTTTATTTTTATACCTGCCTTTTGAAATTAGTAGTTTTAGTAGTTCTGAAGGGGAAAAATAAGTTCTAAGATGTCATATGAAAAATAAAAAGGTTGTTAGCATCTGTATACATCTGTGTTTAGCATCTCTTTTTTTGTGTATATTTCATACATTGTGTTGTCATACTTTGTGACAACTGTCAAAGTGTGTACTGTAAAAGTGCTCTTTGTATTATCCACATATTTCAGAGAAGCAATTTATTTTTATTTTAGACAAGCCTATTGCACTAACAACATACTAGTAAAGTTTTGCATAGTTTAAATAATCTCATAAATTTACAGTACATGATGTTTTTTATAATAATAATTTAAAAAAATCCACCCAAACAACCCAAGGAAAAAACACTTCCTTCTTTATTAACTTTCCTCAGATGTTTTTCTGGCCTCTGTTACTTTTTACATGATAGAGCATCTAACATCTTCCCTTCTGAATTTCCCCAAATTCTCTTCCTTGGCTTTTGAGTTCAGTGCAGATCCCTGATATTTAGCCTGCAGATGTCAACTTGCTTTATACGTGCAGTTTTGTGAACATGCTTTTTATGGGACCAAACCTGATCAGATTCCACATTAAAAGGTGAAGGCACTATTGATTCTGGTGTGGATTCTCTCCTAACCGTGATCAACTCTAAGTCAAACAAAAATACTCTCTGTTTGCAAGATGTCCAATAACTCTTTCCATACCAAAGAGTAAATCCAGCGAGGAACAAGTTTTCAGTTAGTACTCTTTGCGTGTTTCAAGTGCTGAGCTGCATACACTGTGTGGCAAGGCTTTATGTAAACTTTGTCCAGTTGAGGAGTTTATGAAGGTAGTTAGACCGTAGTTTTTTCTGTTCCACCTCATAGTCCATCCTTCTTCCTTTCAAATCTTCTTATTTCTTGAATTTGTGCCACTCTAGCCTTGATTTATTGAACTGGACAAAATAGGGGGATTGAATTTATTACATTTCATAGTATGTAAGTATATTAACTAGTTCTCCCATTTCAAAGCATGTATTAAGTATATTGATGTTTCTCCTTGTGGAATCTGCTGTCTGGAAATTTATATTTGCTCTTTACCATCAGAAGAACTAAATGAAAAGTGATGATGGTGAATAACTTGCTGTGAGAATTCTTTAAACACAAACGCTAACCACAAGTGCAAAATGATACTATCTACTGCCATTTCAAAAAATGTTTAAACCTTATGTATTATCAAAGGAAATAAACTAGAATAAGTGCAGACAATCTTGTATGTTATTATTTAAATCAGATTTAATGTAGGTTTTAAGCAAGCAACCAATGACAGTCAGTTTGTCAGAACTTTAAAAACAGAATGAATAAAAAATATTTTTATGACTCTGTGAGCTTGTTAAAAAAAAGTCAGTTGCCATCTTCATGGAGGAACAGGAGATTCTGTAAATCTGTGTATTTGGGAAATTACAAATTAAAGTCCTACAGTTATTATGAGAATACTTTTTTTTTTTTAAAGTTTGTTATATAGTTACTCTTGCATCTCTGATCCACCTATTTATTTCCTGTTCTTAGAGAAAGATGACTAAATATGGTGGAAATATATATAATGGAGTATAATGATCTGCAATGCATTGCAATAAATATTATCATCTTGTGACATCTTATTTGTTTTGATAAGAAATGTGTGTGTTATAAAACAGATTACTCAGAAAAGTTGTGGATGCCTCATCATTGGAAATGTTCAAAGCCAGTTTGTGTGGGGCTTTCAGCAGTCTGATCTAGTGGAAGGTGACCCTGCCCGTGGATGAGGGTATTGGACTAGATGATCTTTAAGTTCCTTTACAACTCAAAACATTTGATTATTCTTTCATAAAAAAATGTGGAAAACTGTGTATGATATGTGTATCTATGTAGCCATGGACATTAATCTAATATCACTACAGTATAATTTTGAATAACACACCTTCCGCATATTTTTATTGATCAACTGGAAATTAATATTAAATTCAGTACCTCATCAGGCACAGATGGATTTGATTTTGAAATTTGTAAAAATGGTGTCGTTTCACTTGGGCTGCAATTCAGGTAAATCATTTACCAAGACTGACAAGGATAATGGCTTATTCTTTGTTCCCCACCTTGGCCGGGCAGCTGATGTGCATGTTACAGTCAGAATTGTTCCCACCTTTACCATGCAAGGCTTACTGGTAAGGTCAGGGAGGCTTCACCACCTAACTGATACACTTCACTGCTCATCTTGCTCAGTCATGGCTTAGCAGGAGCTCATGAGATCATAGAGCAGGCTCAAGGAGAAAGGTGTAGAGCAGGATGCATATGTATATAGTTGAAATTTTTTTGGTGAAATTTTCAACCAAACTTCGCAGGATTGCAGTCTAATTGAGCAGGTCCAGAAAGTAAGTCATATGTTGTAGTTATGATCAATCTTGGTTAAAAGAGGAAAACAACTTTTACTGAAGTCTAGATGGAGCAAATTTAGGGAAATAAAATAAACTCAGCATGTTGATTGGGACTTAAGCAATTTAGAAATGCAAGAGCTCACATAATATTGGAACTGTGCATTTTCAAATATTGCATTCTCAGTGTATTTACAAGAAAACAAAAAGTGCTGTTTGTTGGCATAGGTAATTGAAATGAAACAGAGAAAATGTGTCTTGGAAAACTTGTTTTATAGCAGAAATTTTAAAAGTGATGTTGAGTTAGTTGCCTGTGAGTTTTCTTGTTCTGGTGTCAGGATAAAACGATTCATCGCCCAGCCTCTTGCCTGTGTACAGTGACAAATGGCAGCAGTTTAATTAATCGTCATGATTGTATGTTGCTGATAGTTATTTTTAGGTGAGATAGCTAATACCTCACTTATAGTGAAAAGCTGAAAGGAATTTTCAGCATGTCAGGAAAACTTTAGGATAATCTGTTAAATCCGATACTTTTCAGTTACCTTGGTTATTTCTTCAGTAAAATGGTACTTGGTTTGAGTAATTTACTGTGTTAGACCAAAAGTAGGTCAGCTGAGCTGCTCTCTTCTGTTCAAGATCTGCATTCCAGCCTATTCTGTTCCATGTACTGGACACCGAAATAAAAAGTCTTATTGGCTGGATTTACTAGTGGAGATACTGAATCTCTACAGCTTAAATCATCATTACTATTCTATGTCTCTTTTCAGGACAAAGAAGGAGTGGAGGGTGTATCTGTGGGAGCCATTCTTTCTGACTATCAGAGAGTTCGAGTTGAAGATGTGTAAGAAAATATTAATCTTTTTTAATATACATATTTGGGAAAGTGCTTGTCTGTTTTCTAACTCAAATTTGGAGCAGAGACAGTTGCCTTATTTCTCATGTTCTATGACACTCAATGCACTAGATTATTATTGGCATCTCTTCTTTTTCTCTTTTTTTTTTTTTTTTCTCCTAAACCCATGTGTTCATTAGTAAAAATCTAGAGGAACTGTACCAGATTTTTTGATTACTTCTCAGGTCTCTCTCTAGATCTGTTGAAAATACTCAGAGTTTTGATATGAAAATAATGGAGTAGGTTCAGATCCTTGATTTCAACAGAAAGCTTGCTCAGTTTGAATGACTACAGTGTTGTGGTCAAGTACCTCTATTTTTCACCAGAGTTTTAATGTAGAGGAACATCCTGCTATCAGGAATTAAATGGAGAGAATCCTTATGTCCATATCTTCCCTTAATTCCTTAAAATCTGTAATCTGTTATCATTAATCAGGAGCTTTGATTTGTCATTTCTACTGTGCACACTCTAAAGTCAAGATAGGTTGTAATTCTTTTAAGAGTCTTAATTAAAAAAGGGAATTATGTGATGGAAATTGTGTCTGTTATATAGGCCAATTCTTTTTTTTTTGTATTAGACTTAATGTTTATGCTGAAATATAGAAGAAAAATTATTTAAAGGTAGGAAAAGAAAAATTTTCATTCATTTTACATGAATCATGCTGTGTAAAAGCATAACACTTGGCTTTATCCAATTTTTTGTTTGTTTTTAAGGTGCAGAAGGCTTAATCTTCAGCCTTTAGCTTACCTTTGGCGTTGGAACCAGGAAATGTTGCTTAAAGAAATTATATTATCTAACATTCAAGCCATAATCATAAAAGTGGCAGCTTTTGGTATGTATTCAGATTCTGAGCAATATTGTCTATTGAAACTTCCCATGGACAAATCCACAACATAACAGAGAAGAACAGAAATTTTTTTCTATACTTTAGGATATGAAGTGTGAATATGAAGAAAATTTAAAAAAAATTACATGGCTCAGTAACAGTCATCATGTCTGAATAATTAATTTACCAGGATGCAATTCATTTTTAAGGGAGACATGGAAAAACTGAAAAGTAATTTTTCCTAATGTATTTCCTCTTGCAATTTTTTGTTCTAGTTTGGTTTTGATTTGCAGTATAAAACATGCATAATTCAGTGGTTCACTGTCATTTATAGATGATGCAAACTGGTGACTAGACAATACTATAAAGCAAACGCAAAACTTTTAATAGAAATGCAACAAGTTAGTATCAAACAAGATGTAATTATGAGGCCAAAATATTTTGTATAACAACAGTCTTTGAGTTGGTAAAGCATAATAGCAGACAGAAATAATTCATCATTAATTCCAAAATGTGGTATTTACAGTAGTGTTGTTTAGCATATCAGAAAATCAACGTCTTTTCATTGTCAGATATGTTAAATGAGATTTGTGTAATGAAGCAAATCAATAAAAAAGATAACATATTTGTTTATTGCTTGAATGTAAAGATAAGGTCAGATGAAGTTTTATAGGAAGTGTTATGGAATGATGTGCTCTAAAAGCCAAAGGAGCAAATGAGAAACATGTTAATGGTACAATGTATTAATTTCAAGCCTCTATGCAGTTTCCTATTTAAGAGTATCAAATGAGTTTCTAAGCCTAAAGTGTGACCAAAGGACCTTTTCTTTCTGGGTTGACTATAGATTTGTGGTCCGCTCTACCAAAGAATGTATCATACAAGTGGTATCAGTGGTTAAAGATGTATGTTTGAAAAGTAGTGTTGTATAATCTTGCATTAGAAGTCCAATGGTTGATTTCTCTGGGCAGTGTTCCCATCAAATACCTAATGTCTGTCTCCCTCAAAGAATGCTTTATAACAAAGTAATTTCTCCTTAATTATTAATGAAGAATTGAATTATAATCCCTGTAGATGGGATGAATTCCATTACTTTTTAGAAATTAATTATTTTATTTATTTTATTTATTTATTCCTCTTTAGGTGGTATAGTTTCTAACTAATTTTGACATTATCACTATGACAGTCTTGATGTATTGTTCTCTAGGATCTGCTAGGGCTGGTAGAAGGATTAGAATGATTAGAAATACCACGTTCCCTCATTCACTTATAAGTAAAAAGCAGTGTAATTTAATAGCTTTTTCCTGAATTTTGAAAGGTCAGTTACAAATGCATAGGAATTGAATGCAATGTTTTCTACTATAAAACACTCATTTTAAATTAACACTCAGAAAAAAAAAGTAAAACATTTTTAAAATAATAGTTTTCAGGCCATGTAAAGGACATTTATATATTTCTGTTATATTTCCATAAAATAGAATACTTTCCTTGCTTATACTAACATGAAGAAAAAACATATGCTTTCACATCATAATTATTTTTTAAAGAAAATATAGGGTTTAAATAACAGATAAAGCTATTTCCAAAGTAGACATCATTGATGACCTGTCTTATGCCTGATGCAAGATAAGCTTGTCTTTTGTATTTGACAGTCTTAAAAAAACTTAAAATGAGCTAGTTAGTGCACAAAGAGTGCTTTTGTGGGCTATTCATTGTAAGAGAGAATGCCATAAATACTTGTAGATAGCAATTAGATAGAAAATCAATCAGAG
The DNA here is from genome assembly GCF_003945725.1 of Corapipo altera. Classification (NCBI taxonomy): domain Eukaryota; kingdom Metazoa; phylum Chordata; class Aves; order Passeriformes; family Pipridae; genus Corapipo; species Corapipo altera. The sequence goes on along the minus strand of NW_020884878.1, from coordinate 25,596,534 downwards.
TTATTTTTCCTTTTTATTTTTTTGGCTACAGGTAAAAGAAAGATCTTATCAGAGTCAATTTCTCACCTGCCTCAGGCAGACATAATTAGATGTAAGCAAATTTAATGGAGCTTTTGTGCTCTGGGGCCATTCTGTAATGCTTTAATAATTGCATGCCTTATTAAAGTGGATTTAAGGTATGAAGGCTGTTTAACATATCAAGTGGCAAAGAAGATAAGATACGGTTTAACTTTTTGCCTCTTAGATTAATAATCAAAGCTAAACTGCAATGAAAATATTTAAAATAACATATTTAAGAGTCTGAAGTGTAATGCATTAGGTGATACTTTGTACAGATCTTAATACAAGAAGCAAATCTGTAACCTGAGCTTGACATTCCTCAGCGCTGGCCTACTTGTGCACCCACCTTGTCCTGTTTTCTATTAACTTAGGGCCAGTATTGACAGGGTAAAAGCCTGTCATTTTATGCAGAAAACACATAATTATGCAAGTAAATGAGCATTAGTTTAGTACATTTCCCTATATCCACCATTACAAATTAATACCATAAACTTTGCCGGTAGCAAGAGTTTTCTATCTCAGAGTAGTGTGTTTTTCCAGATGGGATGCCAATTGCTCTCACTTTCATGCAAAAGAAGTATTGTTAGCAACCTTTTTCACATGCCTTCTGTTGATCTGTAAGTAGATCAGCTTTCTTTCTGATGAGAGAAAAACATTCCATGATCTAGCAGCAAACCTGAGCACTATATATATACATATTTATATGTATATAAGCTACTCATGCATATTTATCTTCAGTACCATTTTCTTGTTGCTAAAGATGCCTGTACAATACAAGATACTTTTATCTTTGAAATATAGCCCTCTTCAGTGGAAATCCCAGAAAGTCAGAATGAGGTTTCTCAGATAAAATTGAAGCTGTTATTGATTGGTTTTAACGTGTGTGTGCCCGAAAATCCGGTAATATCCATTGCTCATGTGAGACAGTGTAATAAAGCACAGTGTAATAGAACAGAGACAGTGTAAGAATATTAAGACTAGAACAGACACAATAAGAAGAGGCATTTTTGATCTCCTTCCTCCCTGGTTGTGTTTTATGGATTAATTTAACTTGCAAAGTATGCATATACCTTTAAATCTTAGTACCTTTATATACTAGTCTTACTTGTGCCACATTCTAAAGCAAATTGCTTCCACTGCAGTACAGAGTGTAGTACACATGTGGAAGTGAGGAAAGTAGGAGGGTTACATTTGGAATGAATCTTTGAATTCCTCATTGAATGATCCTCAGTAAAATCTGAGCATCAAGTTTTTTAGTTTTACTTTACTTATATAGTTAACTGTATCTAAATCTTGTTAAGTATTAACACTAAAACTTAAGTGCCACTATAGATTTTAAGAAGTGACAAACTTCAGTTCTCATATATATGAGAATATACTTGAAGGTGATTTTATGTCATTCAGTTAAAGCAGTTTGTCCTCAGTGATTCTAGTTTTTCTTGAAGTTTTAAGACTAACATTAACATTCAACAAGTTTTATAAGCTCACACTGACAACTTGAGAATATGGGGGGGAAATTTCTTTTTCAATGTTTCAGATAAAATGAGAATATAAGATCAAATTCCTATCTTTTTGGAGATTAATAGGCATTATTACTTTATAAATTGCAGCTTCTTCCCAGTTTGGTTATAGTAAACTAATGATTTATTATTTAGTTAAATATCTTAAAAATTGTTATTATGAGATCAGATAATAGAAATAAGAAATTGAAAAAGAAAAACACTATTATGGTTAAATTAGGTTTCTAACTTGTAGCTGCTTTTTGGACCACAGGAGAGAAATAATACCATAATGTTGTTCAACTGTTGGACAATACTAAAAGCTGAAAATTTGAATCGGGACTGATTAGCTTGTGTCCTCAGCCTGCATAGGAAGTGGAGCTCTTTTATGGAATGGCTGCATCCTTTATCTTCCTGGTCCAGCTGATATGAGTACTTGTAGACATTCTACATGCTCAGCCATGGGTAGAGTTGAAATTGCAGGGTCTGTGGAAACCTAAATTTTGAGATGGTGGGGCCCTACTTACTTAGTCAGGCTGTTTCCCTCTGGCAATGGAGTAGTGAGTGGAGTACTTAGGAAGCCATTGCCATCTCCTGTCTGGCAGGAAATCCTAAATTCCTTCTCTAAAATGAGCTGTCTGAGGTATATATATTTAACTTGAGTTTCCCTTGGTGCAAGAAGATCTTGACACTTGCCTCACATGGTCAAGAAAATTGGTATACTGCTGCTATTCACGGAGTCCTCTGAAAAGCTGATAGTTTAAGGATGCATATGTTTTTGTATATGAGTTTTTACCTGAAAAAGAATGATACTTCTCAATATAATGAATCTATTATTTAAGCCTAACGACCTAGGTGTCTGTGTTATTGTTTGTTATTTGTGTACCACTAGTGTACGGAAGGGAAATCTTGACTGACTGAAATTGATAACCATACTCTCATTAATTTTCAGAGAGGTAAGATTTACATATAAAGTAGTACATTAAAAAAGAACTAGCACCACCCAGTTCCAGGTTAAGCTCCTGAGGGTGGAATTTAGTATTACAGACAAACTGATCTAATAGTAAGTTGCTGCCAAAAGGTCAATCTTTCCTTCCCATTGCTAGCTGACTCTTCCAAACCACAAGTCTCTGCTTGTTTCTGCCCCTCTAAAAGCTCCAGTGATTGTGTGGCTGCATCTGGTCTGCCTTTTTGTGAGTGCAGGGAACTTCCTCTGTAGAAGCCGCTGCTGCACGGAGCACAAAACCCTCTCTTTCAATAGAAAGCTTATTACTAAATTAGGTTGTCTGTAATGTCAAATCACAGTAAAGTTGGTGGTTGTGAGTTTTATCTGAGTATATCGTCTGTGCAATGGAGAAGAGCAGTGTTCTTTGAAAATACATCTGTAGCTTTTAGTACTGAGCCAATTTAAAATCATTATTGAGAAAACGTTATATCATCACAGGTGAAGATATTTGTTTCCTCTAAATATATTTTAAAAAATTCTCAGACAATTCACAAACATAACAGAAGGAACTGAGTAACATTTTGTTAGGAAATCAATGTGAGATCCCATTTATTTTTTTACACATTGTATAGTAAGGATTGTTTACTTACTTATTGCTAAGTAAAAAAAACATTGGCATTATTCTTAGCTAGCTCATCTTATTTAGAGGTGATCATTCCATTGTTTTTTAATTTGGGCAGTTACCAGACACCGGAGCTGTAATAGAATCTATGACAGTCTTCACAATGTGTGGTCTTGGTAACATTTGTTTTTATTAATATGAAAAAGATTTAGAATCATAGAATCATTAAGGTTTGAAAAGAACTCCAAGATCATGCAGTCCAACCTTCAACCAAATAACACCATGCTCACTAAACCATATAGCAAAGTGCCACATTTACTTGTTTTTTAAACACTTAGTTCATTCTTTGAACACTTTTTCTGTTTATCATAATTTGAAGTAAAACTTAAAATAACATAATATTTTTCCAAGTCCTGTCAAATTTTAGTGCTTGTCTATTCTGTTAGGGATAATTCTAAGTATCCTTAAACTTTTATTAGAAAAATTATCCCTGAAAAATGTTAAAGGATTATCTTTAACATATGATCACTTTTAATTAATTTTAGTTTTCATTTTTTTCTGATTATAAGTTTGGTAGATTACCTATGATGTGCCTCAGGAAAGATACTCTTATTAGTCTTTTACCCTTTCTAAATCTTGTTTCCTAGCTAGCATATGGCATTGTCTCTGAATTTTCAAACAAAGCTTCCAAATCTTAGTTGGCCCTTTAGAGTTTAAGTGTATTTGACGCTTTTGCCCTATACTTGTTCCCTAATGTATTTGTCTACTACCTCATTTATTTGCATCATTCATGTTAGTTATAATAAAAGGTACCACACCTGTTTGTTCAACAGACATTGTATGAAAAGACTTGGAAACAATTATGAAACCACAGGAGTCATTTTAGCTAAGGCCATTTTCTTTTTCTGAGGGGAAAGATTCACATGGGAAAAGATAAACGTAGATAGATAGGAATTGTATGTAAGACCAGAAATCAAACAAAAGTAGCTTGGGATTTAAGAAGAGTGTGATGCAAAATAGATGAGTAAAAGAAAACAGAACTAGGAATGGACTTCAAGTAAAGAAAGGTTTTGATTCAGAGCATAGTTAAAAGTTTAGGAAAATAAGATGATAAATTAATCTTTGCATTTGGAATGTTATTTTCTTTGATGCTTGTAAATGAGTGACAGATACTTCATTGCCAGTGTAAGATTATGTTTTGGAAAGATATTTTAGTGCAAATATAATGTATAAAGAAATGTTTAAAAATAAAGTGTGTTACAGGAAAAGAGGGAAAAAAGATGAAATGAGATTTTGGGTAAGTCAATTTAGGAACAAGTTAGAGAGAAATATGATTCCCTCTTTGGAAAATGGGAAAAATGTTGTTGTCATAACAGATGACAGGAGTTAGAAGGAAGAGTGCATGTGCCTGAAAACAGAAAAATAATTGAAAGTTGACATTATTGAGTGCAGTGCTTCTTAAGGAGATGTCAGAGATAAAGTAGGAGAGACGTGGATTAAGAATGGAAAGATTGCTTTGCAGTTTGGGTAGATCATATCATCTAAAGGAAATTTTGAATGAAAATAGCATTCTAAGAGGTTTCTGTTCCTAAAATGACAGAGCTAAATTGCTTTGAATCCTGGATCTAACTAGAACACAAACAACTTTGATGTTAAAAAAAAAATCACAAGAGATTATAGAAAAAAATTAACATTGCTGCTGTGAAGACTTTTAGATCCTTTTACCTCTTAGAATTCTAAAATTTTGTGACATCAGACTAACCTAGTTTAGAACATACTTGATGAATGTTCGAGAAAGAAGATAAATTGAGGTCCTAATTAAACTGCACTGAAAATATATGCTAGAACCACGTCTTATAACTTTATCACTTATCTTGGAAAGAGTTACTATATCTTCAGGTTCCATCGCTGTACAATTCTCACAGTGGATAAATTACCCCATAGGAAAAAAAAAAAGAAAAGAAGCAGAAAAAAGCAAAAAAAGAAAAGCAAGGGGGGAAAAAAAGTAGATACATAGTTGACTTGCATGAATTTTGCTCTTTTTTACAATTAATTAGAAGTATTTTCATCTCAAATCTTTTAGAGGTGCAGTAATACCCAGTATTTATTGCACTTTTCTTCAATTTTATAAAAAATATTAAGCAGCTTATGGCAGTTTGAGACCCCCAAAAATCCAATTTCCAAGCCCAAGCGCCCCTCCCACAATTTGCTTCAGTGTGAGAAGGTTTTCCAGACATAACACAAGACTCAGTATGGGGGGAAGGGAATTATATTACAGTTTATTACTTAAATAAATACTGTAATACATTATATACACAATCCTAACTATCTCTCCTATGGTAAAGCAGTATATTTGCATTAGATAAAGCCCCTCCTTTCCCTCCAATAAAAGTTCAGAAGGGAAGAAGGAAAGATCCTTCCCACTTTCAGGGCAGCAGTGTCTCTCCTCTTCCAGGCAGCAGTCATAGCTGGATTTTTCATATCTGGAAAGTCTCTCTCCATTACAATACAGGGGTTTTCTCTCACTCCTTGACCCTTCAGCTCCAGCAAAGGTCTCTCTCCTGTGGACTGTGAAGACAGGGACAAGGCTCGCCTCAGCACGCTCATATCACGGAATGCAAGACATCCCATGAAAGTCCCTTCCTCGAGGGGTCGAGTTCCCTTGAGTCAGAATGTTTAGGGCAGCTCTCAGTTAAGTCTTTGCCCCAAGCATTCTACCAGAGCTCCTTTGCTCTGTCTCAGTTGCCAACATGGCAGCAGGGGGGGCAGGGCCTCTTCCCCCGCATTCCGTCCTGGTCCAGCTCCAGAACATCTCTGAGCTTCTCAGCTCCTCTCTCCAGAGCTGCTGCATTTCAGGACTCCCTTCAAATGAGGTCCCTTCTAAGAGGGACCTCCAAGGGTTTGGGGAAATAAAACCAGGCTCACCCCCAAACAGCCTCTGCTGAGCTTGGTCCCCTCTCTCTCTGTCAGATAGCTCAGCGTCTCTCAGCTTGGTTCTGTGCCATCTCTGCTGCTTGTTATCTCTTTTGGCTCTCGGCCACAGTTCAGTACTGCTCTGCTGCCACTTTCAGTGTCTCTGGCTGCCCACTCACAGCAAGGAAACTTCCCCCATCTATTAGCTACAGTACTATTCTAACTCCAGGGGAAAACACTTTTTACCCCATGACACACCTTTTACCATTTTTTTTATGTTTTCAAGAAGGAAATTCAAGGAATCTATCCAGTTCACCAATCTTAACGCAGCCTTTCATATGTGAAAGTTATGAGGGAGTTAAGAATCAACTATGAACCTGTCAAGTTCTGCTACCAGACAAAAAGTTCACTTCTCAGCTCTTCACAGAAATGAAATCTAAATATGACAACAGGAATAATTTGCCTCCAATTTAAGGTATAGGTTTACAATTCATGAATATCTGTGTGGCATGTGCATTTCTACTTGGTGAAGGTTATCAGACATTCCTGCACTCCTACAGAGTAAGCCTGTGTTACCAACTATTACTGTTGTGTCTGGGCTTTTCCTGTGCTAATAAAAACATACTCTTATATTCTGTACTCTGTAAATAATAGGGCTTGATCTTCCTTCTGAAAATCACTGATTTTTTATTGTTTACTTAGAAAGAAAAACAAAAAGGTACATTTAAAGTAGAGGATTTTACCTCCAAAATTAGTTCTGTTTTCTCTGTTCCAGTTCTAAGATGGGTGGTTGCATTTATCCTATATATTCTTTGCTTTCTATACATATTTCTTTACCTTAGAGGTGCCATCACCTTATTGGTAACCTCGTTTTCTTTATGATAAAGAAACTGAGAAGAGAGAGAAAGAGATTAGTTTTGGTTCCAGAAAACCGAAGTTTTTCATTACCTCTTATTCAAAATTCTAAATAATTCTGCTCTTGATGAGCAGCCAATTAGTATCTTTCCAGAAACCTTATTGTGCATTATATTACCCTACATCATCAGAAGTTAAGTCTTTGTCTCTGACATTCGTAATGATGGCAGTTACTAATCTTGTCAACAATATTTATCGAGAAGTCAGGAAAAAAAAGAGATCTTCAAGTTGCTCTAACTTTAAAATAGGTTCCATTTTTTTCTCCAAAAGCCTATGCTAGTTCTATGAATATGATATTTCAAGAAGATTATGATAATATTAGCAATATTGGAGATTTGTTTTTAACCTTATTTTATGGAAGAAATCAGCAAGTAATAAGATTTACTTTTTGAATTGTAAGGTTGGTTAGTCAGGAAAGGATAGAGGTTTTTTCCCTGTTAGCAACAGATAATACAGTTAACTCATATTTTATTGATGTGATAGTGATTCTTTTACAATCTGTTCATGTATTATGGGTTAGAGTTTGGTTAAATGTAGCTTTTAGAAGAACTTTTATGTACCACCATTTTATGTACCACCATTTCTTAAAACCAATAATTATGATTTATTTTTATTTATTTGACATTTTACTTAGAGGTAAAAATAGAATTTTTTATATTAAAAGACTTCGTTCAAAATCAAGACTATTTTGAAATTCTGAACATGTATAAGACATGTTCTTGTTAGTCAGATGAGGCTCTAGAATATGGATTTTATTAGCTGAATGTAATACCATGAAAATGTAGCATGGTTTTCTAATGGTCTTGATAAATGCACGTAATATCACATAGTTACCCCTCAGGTGAGGGCTTTATACTACACTAATACATATGTACAAAGTGAACCATTTAAAATACTGTTCCTTTGCATAACTTAACAGTAGTGAAATGCCTTTTACTAATGTTCTTTTTTTCACTACAGAACAAAGCCCTGAATTTCTGCCCCAATCTTTTTGACATTGCTGCAGTTATCTACAGCACTTGTCTTGTGGAATTGCATAAAAGCATTCTGCAACCATGGTTGATGTCTTCAGGAAGGAGTTCTGCTCCTGTCAATGAATTTATCAGGAATTACAGATGGAGTAGAAATTACTTGGAAGTGATTATACCATTTGTGCTATCACTTACCGATTTTACAGTAAAACTAGTCTACAAAACTGGAGGTGAAAGCACAATTTGTTAAAAACAGCATTATCAAATCTTTTGAGATGTTTCTGTCATCATGTACTGGTCTGTCTCAGAGAAATAAAGCCCCACTTGCTCTCTTGGCAGCACATAATAAATTGACGGATGTAGTTCAGTTGGGGAGTTAAAATGCATTGAAAATAATGGTTCATAACATTTTAGGGTTAACATTTATTCATAGATGATGCAATTAAATAAAACAGGCATTAACTTCAAGGTCAGTCAGTGAAGTAATAAAAGTGAATATTTTAATTGAATTGTAATTGCTTCCCATTGATACATGCAAGTAAAGTAAAATAGATGTCAGTGCTGCAAACTATAGTTCCTAATTAATTTCTTAATTCTACATAGAGTCATCCAGGCCCTGGACCTTGTTGTTTTTTTAACCACCCTTCCAACTTACTTCACATCTTCACATATTCAGGAAAAATTTGGAGGTTGTAGTACTAAGAATTTGCAATACATTGTTTTTCTCTTTAGTCTCTGCCATTTTAGGAATCTGAATCAATCTACTCCTTTGTTTAAAGAAAAAACGTACCAAATAGAACTATGGATTTATAATAACAGTTTTGTAGGTATGGTTCTAGATACTTCATTATACTAATTGTAGCAGCAGACGTACAGCTGTATCTGTGCATGCATACTGTTAGGGATTTGAGATGTGGATTACTGGTTCTGCAAATTACAGGTTACATTAGTTCTTGATGCCTTTACCAGGTAAGGCACAAGAATAAATTATTATTATTATTATTGTATATCTAGCACACACGTTTTAGTCTGTTAATAAAAAGCAATAAACCAATATGAAAAAGGAATAGAGGGGGGAAAAACCCTCAGTCTTCTTTGACTTTAATTATTAAGCAGTTCTAAAAGCATTCCCCTAGATAGTGAGGGAATTTTTAATGTGCATTAATGAAATATTTAAAAACTTTCCTAGTGTTTGGAAATCTCATTCACTCTTAACTTGTTTTAGTTTCACTGGAATTTAAATATACCAAGATCATGATTGTAAAAATTAAGACATATCAGCTATTTTAGCTCACCAATGCCTTTATATAATAGTGTACTGAACATTTATGAAACAGCTTTCATCATCAATGATCTAAAGCGCTTTACAAGGTGTATACTTCAGAAATTGCTTCTGAATTGAGTCATTCTGGTGGCAGCTCTTTAATGATACCTATTATTGTAGAAAGCAGTTGAGTAGGAAGAGATGGGGAAGTGTTGCTATCACTACCAGAGAAAGGTACAAGCCACGATAACTCAGTAGTAAAAATGTAATAACTGAAAATTTTCCAGTGTTCCTTCACTTTCAGAAATTATAATTTTGTTTTTTCTCATTTAGTTCATATGGTAAGACTTTTTGACCACTTAGTGTCAAATCCAACTAGCATACTTATTTGGTGGAAGATATCAGCTCTTGAAACAGGTGTTCCTGGATGTTTTTTATCGCACTACTGATTTCTGCCAATTATTTGATTTATCCCTGAGAAGTGACCATTAACTGCCATGAGCTGACCAAACTCAAAAAGTCAGAAAGCTGAAATAAGAATGCAGAGGAGCAAGTTAGAGTAGCTATCAAATGTTAATAGGGCTTACATTCTTACAAAGAAAAATAAATCAAAATGTAGGTATCATACACAATATTTTGTGGTGGATCAAAAGGTGCAACATTCAAAACATTCTGTAAGTCTGAGTTTTCTTTGTATCTCCATCCTTTTTAATCTTAAATATTTGTATGTGGGTAATACACACAGAGAATGTGATTTGGCAGAAAAATATGGAAATTATTCTGTGTCCCTTTCAGTTGCAGGATCTATAAAAAAAATTAACTTGTATTTGAATTTAGTAGATATCTATAAAGGTAACTTCTGACTCAAAGAGATAATATCTGTATAGTATTGCTATTACCATGGACCTGTGTGTTTACTTCACTGTTCAATGAAACTTCTAAGAAAGGAAAACAGTAGCTTTTACAGTTGACACGTAGTGAAGTGGTAGTGGGCTTTATTTTTCCACAAAGATGGAAAGTAGTTGCCCAGAGGGGATAAGAGAAAGTTCTGACTAAATGTGTTTTCTTTAGGATAGAAATTATTTTAGATACAGTGGAGTTTCTAAGGGACATGTTCTGTATTAAAAAAAAAAAAACAACAAAACCTTTCTTGATGTCATAACAGTATTTCATAAGCAATATTTTTACTCTTTTGGGGTTTTTTGCAGGTTTGGATCCAGATAAGCATCTAGGAAAAACTCTAGATCAAATGGAGCCTCTTCTTTTAGAGGTGAGTATTACTTAAAGGATACTCATACAGGTAAAGTGGTAATTAAAAAGTAACACAGGCAGAAATTCTTTAAAATTAACCTAATAAAAATTTACTTTCAGAAATTAGGTGCTAACCCAAAGCTTATCTTTGTAGATAGAATATAAGCCTCTGATATGCACTTTCGATATGAAAAAATATTATTTCTTGACATAGTTCACAAATGGTCTCAACATCTTTAAAACAAACTATAGGCAAGGAACCTCAATATTGCAGTAACACTAACTTGTATGTCAGTATGGTAAAGCTAAATAATTGCAAGCAAGTTGGAGATTTTCACAGCAAGAAATGGTAGTGGTAAAATCACAGGTGATAAAGAACATCCCCAAAGATATCCCTATCTGGAGGTTTCCTACCATTTACATAATCAGACTTCATAAAGTAGGGCCTTTCAAAAATTAAATAAGAGCTTTATTCCTGAGGATGTACTTAATTGTGTGCAAAGGGTTATGTGGCCCAAAAAGCAGGAAAACGCTTGGAGGCAGAGCTAATAGACTCATTTAAAGAAAAATAATTTAACTAAGGAAAAGGAAAAAGATCAGATTTTGTACTTGAGTCTTCTTTGAGTTTGATGTAGAAGCATCAAACATCAAGCTACGTAAAGTTTAAGAGTAACAGTTCTGAAAGCATGTATTTACATATTATCTGTAAGAATGCCAGTTTACCAGAATTCCTTGTCCTTGAGCCTGTTAAAAACCCATAACTATTTTCTTGTTTGGCTATTAAGAGAGTCTTGATGTAACTTTCATCAGTGTAGGCTGTCTAAATTTCCACAAAATGATCTTCCAATAATACTTTTCATTGTTAATCTGGATGGTTACCATTCAGCCTGGCTTCATAAGTTATTTTTCTGGAACACTTAAGGGCATGGTAAATTTGCAGAAGAGAAAGAGAAAGTAACCAGATTTTGCTACTGAAAGACAGTGGAGTTACACAGCAATTATATCTTAACTCCATTTTTTTAGTTATTTGCATGGCTGGAGAGAAGAAGATAGATAATTGATGCTTGGCAAACTGAAGAGGAAGAATTAAGGTCCATAACATTCAAATAACCTTACTTGAAGAGATTATGTTGGTCTGTTCTTAGCTTGAGGTTTGTTGCTTCAGAGCTGGAGGATCTGGCCAGAAATCTTCCCCTCCCCCTCCCCTCCACTATGTAAAGTGTTTGATATAAAGAGCCCATTCTTTATCTATTTTTTGTGAGTCTTTCTTCACTTAGTTCTTTAGATCATCTCAACTACAGCAAAAATTCAAGGAGTAGGAAGGAAAGATGTTTTCTCCTCCTCCAGAATAAGTGAAGGAAGGAAAGTAGGGAATTAAATATCTTCCTTGTAGTACAGGTAAAAAAGCAGCAGTGGAGACATACAGTAGGAGTACACAAAAATAAGTGTACTTTAACTATATATAAAATATTTTTGATATTTTACCAGCAGCAGACATTTTATTTCAAGGAGTGATAAAAAAGTTACATTTAAACCAGTAAATAATTGCTAAATCTAGAGATATCTTTAAGATACAAGAATAGTTAGAAGAGAGAGTGGATTTATCCTGGAAAGTATAGATTGGATTTCTACCAGAAAAGGAAGGAAGAGGGAATGAGTTCACTACTTCAAACATCACTGAACTTTTGGATTAGGTAATGTAATCTAATTGAACACTGAGCTAGTTTGGGAAGCTGTATTAGCATAGCTGTTTGTCTCAGCTAATGAGCCAGTAAGAACCAGAGACCACAAGTTTCAGTTCACCACTCATGATAACGGTTAGACTGCTTCCAGCAACCTGACTGCTAAGTTGGCAGTGCACTGCATGAACATGGTGCACTTCAGACTTGGTTGCAATTCACATTTGTGTCATAGGCTGACTCTGACACTGAGATGCTGTGTAGTGCTTTTCCGTTGCTGTGGAAAAGCAGTTGTACTGACTTGTGAAGTCACGTTCTGTGGGCCCTGTAGAAGTGACCACTGATTGATAAATTCCCAGAAATGGAAGATCTTTGGAGTCACAAAGATCTTGGAAGATCTTTGGAGTTCCATGTAAATAATACATAGTTTAAGAATATTTATGTGCTCCTCCCCTAGTTTGTTACTGCATGTCACTAAAGCAAAGTTTCTGTTTCACAGAGCTCTCTTTCTTTAAAATCTTATTAAATGACAGTTATGGAAATATAAAATTTTATAATCATGAAACAATGAACACCTTACTGTGGAATAGATTGAACAGAAGCATCAACGTTGCTGTAATATCAATTCCATACTGGTCAGTCACATTTGGATAAATTAATACTTATGTGGGACAAGTTATGTAAGCCAAAAGGAGGAAAGTACTGTCCCTGCATTCACAGAAAGCTTCTGTTACCAAAATTCTTGCAACTTCAGTGGGGTTCAAATGGATAGCTACTCACCTCAGTTGAATCAGCAGTCTTGACTTTCTTTAAAACTGTAGCAACAAGTATTGCAATTTTAGCTGTGCTAATAAGAAGTATTCTTCTGCATTTGATGTCACCATCCTTAATTTTAAAAAGAAAATAATAAACTATGAAATCCAAAGCTACCTGGTACTTTTTGTGAATTAAATGTATTCTTCATGGTGTTTGAGGGCTCAGTTGAAGTGATTCTTACTTACTTGGTTTCACTGAAATTATTACTGTCGTGGCTTAATCTCAAAACCCATATTTGCAGGTTTTATCTGTTATTGATACAACGGTAAATAGATTTTGGATTTGTGGGGAGTATCTTTTACTTTTGGCATGTGTTCACAAAGTTCAACCTCTCTGGTACTACATATCAGGAAATAGAACTTAACTTTTTGTTGTTGTTGTTTTTAATTGTACTAAAAGTTTACCTTAAGGAACAAGCAGTGAGACCAGAGTTGACTTGTATTACTATAATGTGCCTGTTACAGTTTGTCTTTTGGATACATAACAAATAAACATGAAGTAATAGTTTTATTTTTAGAAAAAAAACTCTAGTTGCGTTATTATAAGAGACATGTTAATGTTAATTGGAAAAAATAACCCCAACAAACAAATAAATCCACAACCCACAAGTTCAAAAATATATATTATCACCTAAATTTTCAGTCTTCTTATTTACATTAGTTTATGTGTACAGTAGAAATTATAATAACTACTGACATAGAGGTGAGGAATTTTGCTGCTGTAGTAGCAGACAAATGGATGACTAATGAGTGGGAAAAACTTTTTGCAAATACTATTCTACTACATACAGGATGTTGAACTTATGAGCACAATGATGATCTACCACATACTTTTAGCAGGAGTGACTTTTACTGGCTCAGGACATGGGCATTGCGGAAAGGAGAGTTTTTAAATTGTAGCTTTTTTCTAAATTATAGGTCTTTGATTAATTATTGAGGAGTGGTTGCTAGATAATTTCTAAATTATTAAGTTGCTTTCATGTCCCAGTGTTTCCTCTGTAACAGGAGTCTTAGCTTTTTAAGCTAAAGAATTTTCTGGCAACTTGCGAAATCTCAGAGGGTGCTTCCACTCTCCTTAGAATTCGTTAACAGAATGGTAAATGGACATTATGATTGTATTTGTCCATACTTCTAGCTCTGCTAATAGACAATAGGAAAACGTTTGTTTATATGCTTGCCTCAGAAGTTGATGAGAATATCTTGATGTAAAGAGCATTTCTGTAGTTACAAGAATTTACTAAGTATTGCAATTTCTGTCTAGGAAGAAAGTGTTCACTTAAGAAAGGAATCACTTCATATATTTATCTTTGATTACTGAAGTTAAGTGAGAAAATCAGTTTTAATCACTGTTTTCTTCCCGAGATAGGACTAGACTGTTCTTTGGGTAATGTTTGAGCTAGTCATTTATATACATTGTGTCTCATTCAGTACTTAAGATAAGTTTTGTGTAGTCTACAAGATGTTTTCTTCATATACTTCTTTTGCATTCTGAATTAGACTTGCATTACTTGCAATTAATTAAGTGTAATTTGTAAAATTGCAGTTTTCTGGCTCATCTGAACAAGAAGGCAGATTTAGCAATCATAAAATTTATATTAGAGTCCAAGTTGTCGTATTGTTATGAATATAGCATCCAATTTGCAAAACAAAATAATTTGTCTTCAAAAAAATGTTAATATTCTAAATTACTAAAAGGCACAGTTCTGATGTCATTGATGACATTTTAAAAATATTGCTGACTTTGTTAAATGAACATTAAGAATCTGTTCTATGAGCTCTGTTCCTGTTGACATTTGTGGGAACTGAAAATCCTTTAGCACCTTTTATAATTGGTGTCAAGAATGATGCTGAAGCCAGTGACATTGAAAATTAGGATTTCTCACAACAAAGATAGGAAATAGTATCACATCTTTTGAGTATTCCATGTTAATTTACCAATAATTATTCTAGACACAAATGTTTACAAGCAGAGCTACAAATTTGAAAGTGACTTGGAAATGGTCATTCCTAGTATTCACCATGGAAAGATTACATTTAGAAAGATCTTTCCTGGTTTTCTCTCTTTCATTTTTTAAATAGTTTTCTTAAGTTTTTTTGCAACAAGAGTAAGAATAAAAGGTTTTGACTAACTGTTTTATAGGTTGTCCATTCTTGTTGCATCAACATTAATTATTCTTGATGTATTTGTCCTATAGAAACCTTGTTGCCATTGTTGACAGATGGAGTTGTCTTTTATGTCAGGAGTATAATTTTTTAATGAGCACTTGATTAAACGATTTCTTTTACTCCTTTTCTTTGAAAGAAAATGGGAAAGGAAAAATGAAAAATAACTCTCATAACAAGACATTGAAAAAAATTTTAATACATGTTTCAAAAGACATTTAGATTTTACACTGCCAAACTAAATATTCACATAGAGCATCACCAAGGTATTGTTTTATCAGAGCATTTTCCTTTTTTTTTCAATTTAAAGGCTAAAGAGTTTTTAGGCCTTTGGTGTAAGTAACTAAAGTTATAAACATTCTTTGGAGTTTTAAAATAAAAAAAAAACCGCTTTGAAAGAGAACTGTAAAATAACAAACTGTGCATTCAGCTTCACTAATAAAAATATGGTATCATTTGAATATATCAAATAGACTTGCTACACAAATATTCTGGTAACCATTTAAAACATGGAACCCACAATGTATACTATAAATAATCCAGTCTCATGTTTGCCTAAAAGGTAACAAACAACAGATTTGGAATTATTTTCTTGCCTCCAGACAGAGTTTTTCTAACCCTCTTCAACATGTTGTGGAGAACTGCATTGCTACTTCAACTGCAAAGCATCATGGGTGGGCTTCTGCTCCTTTAAGGAAATGCATAAAAGAGTTAAATAAATATTCCCAATACTAACATTGGTGTTTGCAATGGAGTTGAAGACTGCAGTTCAGCTTCTCTTGACCTACTTAAAGCAGAATGTTAGTACTTGGGATGGGACTTGGCTTGAAGCAGCTACCGCTGTGACGCTTAACAAGGTGATATAATGTGGTGCTGGAAAGATGTATTTCTCCTGCAAATACTCTGCTGGTTTTGACATTTTTAGCTCTATATGTTTAATAGACTGCTTTAATGTAATACTTGTGTGTTTTAATTTCCCTTTTGTGCTAGCTCTCCGAGAAATATGGAGTCCATGTTTGTGGAGAAGGTGGAGAATATGAAACATTCACTCTGGACTGCCCTTTATTTAAGAAGAAAATAGTTGTGTAAGGAACAGTTTCTTCTATTTCTTTATATTAAAGTAACAGGTACATATCAAAAGTTTATCTTGAGACAACTAGAGGTGGTAAGAGGTAAAACATGGCATTGGCAGTGGTAACATATGTTCTCTAAATTTACACACACTTTGTTTAACCCTGGCAAAGTCCTCTGAAAACCTAAATCAATACTTGACAAGATGAGGCCTTCAAAGAGGTCTATAAACTTTTAGACATTTGCTCTTTCATTTACTTGCTGATTATGGCTTGCAGTAAAACTGATACCTACACACTGACACTTTTATGCTTTCAAGAAGTGCAAATTGCCTGTAATATTTATCTTTCATTACAGCTAAATTTGATAAACTGCCACATCAGTAGCCTGTGGGTCCCAATAATTGTGTGTGTGAGTGTGTGAGTTTAGCGGCTTAGAATGATAGTGATAAACATTTTTCTTCAATTACTACAGGATATTTTAAATACAAAATTTCCATGAATCCATCTCAATTACACTGCGTAGTTTATTCCTTTGGCATAAATTACTAAAATCTGTGTAGTGAAATATGGCAAATCATAGAATCATAGAATCACAGAATCAGCTGGGTTGGAAGGGACCAGCCATCAACAAGTCCAGCCCTTGATCCTCTACAGCTGCAGTTGCTAGACCATGGCACTAAGTGCTACATCCAGTCTTATCTTAAAAGCCTCCAGGGACAGAGAATCCACTACTTCCCTGGGCAGCCCATTCCAATGTCTGACTACCCTCTCTTTGTGTCTTGATGCAAGTTTCTTATTAGCCTGTTAAGTAGCTAAGCCTCCTTGCTTCAAGTGAGAAACTTTGACTGCTGTTTCTTTTCTTAACAAGTAAACAGACTATTAATCATGTATTGGTGATTGATTCTCAGTTGTCTTAGTGAGGGTCAAGATTATGGAGCATATAGACATGATTAAGGCTTTCACAGTGAAGGTCTATTTGTTTCACTTCAGTGTAAGACTGGGATCTGTCTGTGTAAGCAATAGAGAACAAAGAACAGTTAGCTCTGTTTCATTGCTTGGCATTTGTGAGGAGATCAATAGACAAACTGGTAAAAGTGTTGGCAGGTAGTCTGGCAGATATCGCTGAAATACTGGTTGACTGTACCCTTCATTTGAGATCAACCAAAGGGCAGTTTAAATACGAATGTATTATAGTATATTTTAAATGTATTTCATGCTATGAGTGGTTTAAAGACAGGTCAAGTAACTAGGAAAAGCTAAAACAGAGGTGGTGTGACTGAGTTGTTTTTATTTCTCTTGGTGATACTCCAAATAATAATAAAAGTTAACAATAAATGCACAAAATTACATAAAACCCAAATATATAAATCAACGAGTATTTAATAATAAATATATGGCTCAGTGGACTGATAAACGGTTCCTCAACTATTTCTAAATATACATTTCCATAATGGAAACTGAATAGCTGCATTGGCATTGTGTGTCTCTGGCTACATTAGTCCTGCTTAGCTCCTACATTATTCATGTAATAAAGACGTCCTTTGAGGGGCCATGCACATGAAATCTATTACTTTATGAACATGTTAAGAAAAATATTTTGTAGTTCCTTTGTCATTAAATAAGTTACAAGTTTAGTTATTTTCTACTATCTGTTCTTACTTTTCGTATACACTGAATCTAAACAGACTTTGTTATCCTGTTAAATCTGCTAGTATAGTTTCCAAATGTTTAGATATCCATGGTTCAGGTATATATCTGCTCTGCTGTACTGGTGAACTGGGACATGCAGGAAGCAAGTAGGGCTGCTTCTTTTACTTTGAAGTTAAATATTTTTTTTCCACATTTACTAGGTGTTCTTTAAATTCAACAGGCACATACAGTTAATACCTAATTTTTTTTCGATCTGATATCAACTTTTCTGTTAATTAGTTTTAAGTAGTAAATTCATCACTGAAAAGTACTAAATTTCCCCTATATTGGGCTTGAGTAACAAGCAGAAAATGTTTATTGAGAACGTATTCAGACACAGAGGATACCCTGGTATGAGGTACTACTGGAGTCTTGGTGTCTGGTTTTTTGTATTTTTAACGATATATTCCTGTTACTAAAGATTTCCAAAGTCATTTTCTACTGATTTTTGTTAGAAGACACCATGGTCATTTGGAAAAAATGATTTTAATCTTAAGGAACTTAATTTAAAAGGTATCTTATGTTCATATATTAAATATAAACAATATTTTAATCATAAAAAATCTTGCTAATTACTCTGAAAAATGAAACTGAGGCATATTTATCATAATACTTTAAAATTTTGCTTAAAGGGAAGTGGACCTTCTTATGTTAAAGGTATTTATAATTATTGTGCAATATTTTATTATTTTAAATCTCAAAATACATTTTCTAGAACGGCTATTTCTGTTAATTTTACTCTATAAGGCACTGGGATGTGGCCGAGACTTCAACTGGTTTGAGTTTGCCTGGGTTTTATGTAACATTACTAGAAATCTATCTATATGATCTCATTGAACACTATGAAGGTACGAAGGGCACTGTGGTTTCAAGAAAGTTATGTGTTCTTAGTCCTTATTTACAATGATTTTGGGATTTTCTTGTACTGAGCTTGAGTTTCTTTAATGTTTTCTTTGCATTTCTCACCTTCTGATGTTTGTTTCCTAGAGCTACCTTTTTCTTGAGTAGTAAAATCATGCAGATGGATATAACAGATACTGCCTCTTGTGAATCAGTGTGACAGATTGTGTCTGTAAAAATGAAAACTAAAACTAACTAATTTGAATCAGCACAGATTAAGTTTATCATTGTTACCAACAAATTTGGCATTAAAAAGTTGTGTCTAGTAATCTTCAATATCAGATGCAAGATGATTGAATCAGTCAGTTTCTCAGTGTGAAATATTCTGTGTTGTTAATACTTCAAAAACTAATCCCTGGAACATAAAACAATGGACTTCTAAAAAAATCTGTTGGTGAAATTAAAAGATTGCTTTACATATTAGTCTCTAGGATCTAAAACATAATGTAATTTATGCTCCCATAGACTACAGCTAACTGATTCTCTCAATATTGGTCTGAAAGTGTGGGAAAAACAAGGGAAGATTGATGAGCAGAATTGTAAACACACTCAAGTGGCTTGCAGTTGGAGTGTCAAAAAATACATGTATCATACTAATTGTTGTTTGACCTTGTATGTTAGATGAGTAGAATATCTGTGTTTAGATAACACAGGCCTGTGATAAACTTAGGGGCACCCTATCAAGCAAAAAATCATACTTGAGATTCCTACCCTGCTGTGGGAAAGATCAAAGCAGAATATTATGCCTGTGCAAATTTCTGAAGTACAGGCAAACCCAGCAGGTTTGGTGATCCCCTATCAAGGACTGAGACCCTGCAGTGCCTGTGTCCCTGCTTTTGTGCCTCTGCTTGAATGCTGCTTTGGGGACCCCAGTTGGAGAGGTAATGAAAGCAAATTTACACTTTGCATTTCAGCTGTGGTTTTGTAGTTGTTCATGCATCCTGCCAGTGCCAGTTGACACAGGAAGTGTAGTTTATTCCTTTTGAACATTGAAAATTCTTGAAAATAATGTGTATGTTTGACAATATGATTTTATATACCAAACTACTTTTTCTTAATTTATATGGAAACACAGATAAGAAATTAATAGATTTTCAATTAGTTACCTTGGAGTTTGTGTTATACAGAGGCTAAGTATTGTCTATATATAAATTATATACTAATATTTGATGAAAAACATTTTGCATTTCAGAGATTCAGCCAAGGTGATCGTGCATTCTGCTGATGCATTTGCACCTGTTGGCTACCTTCATTTTTTAAAATCACACCTGGAGAATAAGGCAAGTAGTTTGAAAATGTTATCTTCCTTTAAAGATATATGCATGCTTTCTATTTTTCTGTTGCTTTGTCCCAATTTGGAATGAACCTACATTTCTCATGTGGGTGTAATTTCAAATAACAATGTACATAATTTCAAATAACAGTGTACATATTTCATTGAATTTCAGAACTTATCATAAGGAAAGAATGAACATAAATGCTTCCTTGCGTCGAGTATATTTGACACAAGGAAGTATAGTATACAGGTAGTATATTTGTGTGGCATTTTTCATCTTGAGTCCTCAAGGTGCTCAGCCAGCATGGTTCAGTCAAGCACATATGTAACCTGTGTTGTACAGGTAGTTACACTGTAGAACACAACTATATTAGGAAACTGTATGAACAGTGTTGATTTGCTGTGAGGTGGCATCTCTTCTTGATGTTTCTGATGTAAAGTGGAAGATTTAAAACCTCACTAACCTTCAAAAGCTCGGGTTTTGAACATACTGAATTTTGTTTTATTTTTTCTCTATGAAAGATACATCTAACGAATGACTTACGATCATGTAGAGGAGATCATCTTGGTCAAAAATTTTAAAGGAATCATTAGTTCACTGGGATTAGTTCTCTTAGTTGAGGATTCTATAGAAACAGCAGAACAGGAATAGGAATTCTGGTGGTTTAAAGGTTGCAGACTTTCATATTAGCAGAATAAAGGTCAAACCAGAATTTATTTTCTTAGTATTTGTCATTGCTTTTCTGTTTTTCTTTTTACTATTTTATAGGGAAAATTATTTTTTTTTCCTCCTGAATCTCTCTAAGTTTTAATATTTTGTTGAAGAGAGTGTCTCATGATCTGTCTTCTACTGTTGCAGTCACCTTTTTATAGCTCTTCCTACGTTTTTCTGTACTTTGATGATCTAGGTGCAGAGATTGTTATAGAGTGTTATTATATTGATATTTCACATTTCATGTCTCTTAAGCAACTACATTTCCTGAATGTCTTTCAATAGGTCATGCCTTCCCTCTTCCCTCCCTTTTTTGTTTTTTAATTTTATTTTTCCAAACAGGTAAAATACCTCTATGTTTTTCTTCCATGATGGCCTCATTCTTGCCTTGGAAAGTAAATTGTATTTCATCCTGTCAGTTTCTAGTTTGGTATTTCTTTCAAAACTAAAACATTAAATATTTGTGTGGGTGACTGAAAAGCGAGTCTAACTATGTGAAGCAAAACCAAATAAGCTGAATAAAGGAATATTTGGGAATTGGGCATGGTGGGGAAGAGTGATAATATATTAATATTTCTTTGGGGGCACTGACTTTATTGCTCATGGCAAACTTGATGCTAAAATGCACCTTACATCACTACAATGTGACAGGCTAGGGAAAATGAAAACCACAAAGCTTTACATAAATCAGGAAAAAATCATATTAAAATGCACAACATTTTATATAAGAATCAAGATTTTCCTTATGTCTGTTCAGTAGTTATTTTCCTCCTCTTATGTAGATGTTTTAGGTTTGGTTAAAGCCTCACCCTTTCAGGCATTGTTGTTGTAAATCGTATTTCCAATCCATTGTAGACAAAGCTGTCACACTTTGTAAGGGGTAAGGTTTGCAGAGGCTTACCCTGGACTTTGGTATATAAACTTATGTATTGTAGAGTTAAAAGAAAAATAGTCTAATTTCTGCTGTGGTTGTCTCATATAGGGAAAAGAATTGGAATCTTTTGGCCATAGATTATTTTATGTCATGATAAAATAAGCTAAATTTCTGAGAATTTATGAGTATGGAGAACTAGTAAGCATTTCAGAGTATGACTGTTATCATAATTTAACTACATAATGATAAATGCATGCCTTCAAGATTGATATGGCTGTAGTACTGTACTTTTTGTCACTAGTTGGTGCTAACCAGCCCTACAGAAAATTTTAACTATCAGTTAGTAAGTCAGCACTTGAAATCCAATCCTATAATAACAAAGTACTGCAGGGGAAAACTGCTTTAGAAGGAGAACTAATTTTAGTTTCAGGCTTTCAAAGGATTGCCGAAAATTAAGCAAAAAGAAAATGCACCTTTATGAACAATATGTAAAAGTAGTCACTTGTGTAAGCACTTTGAAGAAAACATTAATAGACTCCACAGTGAAGTGTAATTCTGATAAGTATTATGACATCAGTTCTGTTATCATTTCAGCTATGAGGTATACATATTTTTAACTGTATTGTATATTAATTTTTATCATTGTTATGTGCCACAGTTGTTAATTTTACATTCTTTGAATTTACTTTTAAAATCATTATGCAATTATAGCTAGTGTAATCTTAGTCTCTGCTGTCTTTCCTTCTCTATAATGCATTTTCTTTAGCTAAATCTCTTCATGTTTAACTACAAAGCCTGCCTAGAAATTTGTTTTAAATTGTTTCTGGCAGCAAAATGAGCCCTTATGCCTAGGGGAACATAACATTTTACTCACTGTTCTGGTTTAATACATTACTGTGCAACTTCAAGATGTGTTTTTGCATAATAATTGAAGCTTTTTTTAACACACCCTCTTTTCTTTTTTAAACAGAGATACAGAATAGGCTAAAGAGATAAATAAATATAAGATTTTATTAATAAAATATTATTAAAAATTTGGTAAATACTTTTTATAGGCATTTTATATATTAAGAATAAGTAATAATGGTAATAAGACATTAATGTTCAAAACTTGGGAATGCCTCATTTACTTCAGGGTAAAAAACAAGGTCACCACTCTAATATAGATACCTAGTTTTATCAATATTTTACTTTGCCAATAAGACAGTCACTTCATACACTTACAGTGCAGAATGTTTTTTTTGTTCAAGGGAGACAATTTCTGAAGCATATTCCAGAATCTTTAAATCAAGTGTATTGGCTTTTGTACTCAATAAAAAATTAATTTTGAATATTTTTAATTAGGAAAAATACAACTGTGAAACAATATTTTTACTTTGTCAGCACAGTGAACTTCCATAAATTTTTATTTTCTGCATATGGACTGTTATTCTATTGTGTTGCCTTTTAAGTGATCATAAACAGAAATTAGAGTTGTTGGAGCCTCTGCTGCTGGGAACATACTTTTGATGACAGTAGCGAACATATTAGCTATTGTTCATGCTTTCAGATTTGCTCTTTCCCTCATTTAATAAGGAATACTTTGTTCCCGTGTTCCAATGAGTAGGAGCACTTGTACATCAAACAATACAAGCTGTGAAACTGCAACCCTTTAGGTTATGGATAGTCCAGAATTAGAGGGAGTCATGTAGTTTTCTTTCTACATTTGGCAGAAGAAAGGATTCTGTTTGCCTATAAGAGGTGCAGGAATCATACCTGCTGCTGCTTTTTCTTGTATAATACTATTGCATTATA
This sequence comes from Corapipo altera, assembly GCF_003945725.1. Lineage (NCBI taxonomy): Eukaryota > Metazoa > Chordata > Aves > Passeriformes > Pipridae > Corapipo > Corapipo altera. The sequence continues at coordinate 25,573,118 of NW_020884878.1, read as the reverse complement.
TTACCTCTCATCAACTGATATTGTGTTTTCCTGTTTGTAAATGATCTTGACTTGTGTGGGTGGAACACTTTTCAGAAGTGCAAGCAGTTTGCCCCTGTTAAACATCAGGAAATCTATTTCACAGGTCAATTTGGAGATAATTTTAAAAACACTTGTAAAGTTCTCTAACTTGTAGACTCATAAATTTAGAGAAGGTTTTCAGGAGATATTTGCATGTCATATGTACTAATGGTGCGTGATCCTGTAGGTTATATTTGATTTAACATAGTTCCCTGTTTCTGTCCAGTTCCTTCAGGCCTGAATTATTTAGTTAATCTACATGCAGGACTTTAGCTGTAGAATTAGACTTTATGAGTGATGTCAGGGAAAATAGGAAGGAATTTCAAGTTGCAAAACATGTTTTGCTGGTGTCATTGTGGGTAGCATTTTTTGAATACTTTGTCATCATTGAATGATACTTCTTCTACGTAACCTTTAGTTTCCCTTCTGCATCATAAGAATGTAGATAATCCTTGTAGTTTTGTTTTTTCAAAACTTGGTAACAAATACTGCAAAATTTTTCTATATGCTGATTTATTTCAAACACTAAGATAGTAAATAAAGGATTTTCTTTCCTACTCCATTTGATTGCAGGTTTAGTCCAGTTCTCTTAGAAAAGATAATTTTTAGTACCCTTCTCATAATGAAGATACTTTATTTGAAAGAATTTTGGAGTAAAAGACTTTCTTTCCTATGAGTCTGTGTATTGTACTTGAAATACTGCAAGATGTATGTGGTCTCTCTCATTATATTTATTTCAAGGAGTTCTGTTACCAAGGTACATCAAAAGAAATAAAAAGATTATCATAATCTTATGCCTTCTGAGATCTCTACTCCACTGTATTGTCATTGCTGCTCAGTGGGAGAGTTATCAGTTTTAGAACTGTGTTGTGATAGGTTTTTATACCAGTTTCTGTAGCGGAGGATGTAAGCTTTTCAAGAAGGCAATCTGTTGTTTTCATAAAAGACCACTGCATGGAATTTCAGCTATATCAGTCAAAGTCCTAGCTCCAAGGCTTTTTCAACAGGAGAATTTGGATCTTGTAACACTCGTGCATTTGCTTAACTTCATTCTGAGCGTGCTTGCATCAATGACATGAGTTATGTGAATATAGTTAAGCGTATGCATACATGCAGGCTCTGATCCAAAATTAGATTGGTATCACAATGTACAGTGGGTGTGGGAGAAACTGTGTAACAAATGAGAAAATATATTGCTTCTGTGAACTAACATGAAAATGTTATGTGATAAAATAGGTTCTGTAAGATTTAATTAAAATGTCATTATAGCAAGCTCGATGTTTTCTTTTTAAAGTGATGAGAATATTATTCAGGGAAAGTTAGTCTATTTGTGGCAGTCTATAAGTTTTAGCTTCTTAGATTACTTTCTCTGTTGAGAGGAATGGAAGACCAACATTTGTATGAGATTTGAATATAGCTACTAAACAGAGTCTGGCAGCTCTACTTAGGCTGTCATTGAGCCTGCTGTTCTCTGAGTGCCAGGGTTCCACACCTAATGCTTTTCTGTAGCCTGTCCCTGTGCTGCTGCAGAAAGCGATTATTTACCCATGGTTTTTGAGCATTGTGGGAATAAGCCTTTAATGAGTCATTGTGATGTGTCATAGATGTTGACATCAACAGTTGTCTCTAATTATTGTCTATAATTATTTTTGCAATTACATAAGAGATATTGCAAAATTTTCTGATATATCATAGTAATTTCCAAAAATTTTGCAACTGATCAGCTTTTTATTATTTGTGGAAACACAGATGTATACTTTTATTTATCTCCATGAAACAATATTGATATAAACCTAATTATTTATAAAATATTGTTCAACTTCAAGTGTTCGATGATGGTATTAACTATAAAATTGTCACTTTTGTGCTTTAATTCCTTTGTTCACTTAGTTTATACTATTTTTTTAAAAACATAGTTTTTAAAAACTCCTGTATATAATTGTGGAATAGCATTACTTCATCATATTATTCTTTCTGTCTCTCTTCTTGAGTCTCATAATTTTCCATATCTACTGTCCTTACTTACTACTAAGTTTGCACTTTTCTTCCATATGATATGTCAACAGGAGTGTGTTAAGTTCTACCAGTTTCTGCAATCTAATGAGAAATCGTATGCTATTCTTCTGTGAATTATTCTAAGATATATGCCTGTTGAGCTATAGTATTTTTTGTAATTTAAACACATAATTTGATAAAATGTGCTGATTTCATACTGCTTGGCATGCTGTTTACTTGCTTATTTTGTAATGTTTATCTCAAGCAGGAGGAATCTTCAGGTACTTTTGTGGTCAATAGCTGTTCTTGTGACATAAGCTGCACTGATGACGATATTTTCCCTTCATCAGAAGATGATGAACCACAGAAAACCATTCCAGTCATCTGGAAGCCTTTGAAACCTAATTTTTTGGATTTCAGTGAGTTTTGCACAGCTTTAAGAAAAAAAATCAGAAAAAAAGATTGAATATTTCATACCAGGTGGACCATGTCAATTAGTATACGAACATTCCTGAAAAGAATGTACTCGACCTGTAATAACTAGTCGGAAAAAAGAGAATCTACTAGAATGTATTTTTCTGATATGAATTAATAGATCTGTAGTTGTGAAGCATTTTGAGTAAGGTTACAGGAGCATAACATTTTTTCCTTCCTTCTCTCACTCTCCCTCTCCTCCTGGGAGTACCACAATATCACTGTTATACCATGTACAAAGGTGGATAAATTTTCTGAAGACTGTTTCACAGCTAACAGTGTTTAGTATTGAATAGTGTTGAGGTACTTGGTATTTCTTGGATATTAATAAGTGCCTGGTGGGCTTTAAAAATGTCTAAACGTTATGAATTTGCAGAGATTATCAGAACCAGGTTAAGCACCTAACTTCCATTAGAATTTGGAGTACAGGTTTGATAATCTGTTTCCATGTTGCTTGGATACTTTTGAAAATTTTGGTTTTTCAGTGTCACCTCTTGTGCCAAGTCTGTAAACAAACAGGCCGAGACATTGTAAAAGATCAGCAAAAATGTAAAGGAGAAGAGAAAGTAGTGAAATTCTCAGCTAAATGTTACTTAAATGCATATTTTCTGAAGGCAGTGTTGGAGAAGAATTTGTCAAGTAGCATTTGGAAGCTTTGCTACCAGCACAATTTTAAATTTTTATATCTGTTTGTAAATATTTTTGAACATGTTTTTACAGTTTGTGATTTTCTTTTCCATAGAAGTTCTTCTTAATTAAACAATTTAAAATATATCCTAGGTTAATCTGAAATCTTTCATTATTATAATCATAGTTCTATTCTTTGTTTCCCATAGCTAAGACATTTACAAGTTCAGGAAAATCCCTGAGTGGTTACCAGTGGTTTTCAGGTATCACTGCCTACTTCCTTCCATCAAAAGACACAAATGCTCAAGATGCAGCACGGGAAGCATTTTCTTCTCTCAGAGGTGATTTAGTCAGTTAATACATTATCTGCTGTCACTTAATAGTGTTTTTAATATGGTATAAGGAAGAATCTGTATTGTCATGTGGTTTTACAACTTTAAATGTTGTGGTTATTGGTTTGCCGTCTCATTTTGCATTTGATTCGAATCTTTGATATAAAGACTGCCAGCTTTGATATTTAACACATCATAATTTTACTGACTTTGAAGGCCCCGGAAAGCCAGAGTAGTGTTTGTATCACTGTAACAATACTATTTCCACAGTACTTGCCCACTTTATAGCTTTCTTGAAATATATACTCTGTGTGTGAGTATGTATGTGTGCTATGAATGCTGTCTACTTGCTAAAACAATTTTGTAGCTACCATAATTTTAAATTAAGTTTTCTTGGAAGTTGTTGTGCGTTTTGGCGTCTAGGATTAGGTCAGGAGCAGAAAATCTCATTTATATTCCTAATGTAAAGGAGATATTGCTATCTTGAGAATCATGAAATCCAGGTTCCTCACTATCCCACTCTTACAAGATAGTGACATATAAAATAAAATGTTCATGGTTTTGTTTTGTATTTTTTCATTGAAAAGTTTAAGTGAAGTATGTTTATACATGTGTCATTCATAAAAATGAAACTAATTTTCAGTATCGAAATGGTTAAGCTCATATTCTTGTTTATGAATTTGTGTAAGGTATTGTCCTATCATATCATATTTTTTTACATGTGCAGCAGAGCATTCAGGATGCAATATAGCATGGGGGAGAAACCCTAGAATTTTTTTCGGAAGCAAATTTATATTTGGTAGATGGTCATTAAGCTAGTTTTTGATTGTTTGGAAATCAGCAAGGTGGATATGATCAGAAGTTTACTAAAAATGACAATAATTTTTATCTGCATGTAATCTATAAAGTGAAGCAAAAGAGTTGTACAGTGTTTTATTGTGTTCTTATTATATTTGAATGGAAGTCTACTTGTACATACAGCATGTATTTTTGCCTTAGCATCTGCCAAAAAAGATTTGTCTTTGACTAATGCAGTAACCTATTGCTTTCAGCAGATTACTTGCATTACCTGTATTATTGCAAGGAAAAAAAGTAATTTTCTGATCCTGTGTGGAAAATATCAATTCTCACATTTATATATTCTCTTTTTGGACGTGGGTGTGGAAAGCTGAATGACTTATGGTTCTGTCATGGCAAAAGAAACTATTTGTTTCTGAGAACTTAATCTACCAATGGCTTTTTCTGAACTCGTAATCTGTACAGCAGTTCAGTCTTCAATGCTGTGAGAATGGAATAAGCATAGTCCTTTTAACCTCTTTGTTGGGTTAACTAGTTTAATCACCTCTAAAGTAGATGAGTGCTGACAAAAGGATTTGGAAATGGAAATTTATTGCTAGATGCTATGAAATGTTGTTCAGTAAAATGGATGGAATTTTATGAAGCCTAAAGTGGGAGGGAATGTCTTATATTACTATTTATACATTTAGTTTCTTAAACTCTTTTGTTAAACTTTTTCTTTAGATGTGATTAGAAGATGACAAAGATTGCTGTGGTTTATATAATATAAAGCAGCTCTGGTGAAGTTTTACCATGGTGAAGTTCCATAGGCTTGAAGGAAACTATATGGATTTTTATTACACATGAAAATTTAGTCTAAAATGCTACTTGCTGTAGACAGTTTGAATACTGTATTTTGTGGCTCTATGCCTAAGGATGCTGGATAACCACTTAATAAAAAAAAAAATAAAAAAAGAAGCTGTACTTCAGCCATTGTAACCTCTTGGGTTAGTTCTGTTTAGGCAGTTCTGCTTAAGTAAGGGTGAGTTTCACCTGATCATATTTCATAAATTATAAGAAACCATGAGTGTCTTGAAATTCAAGAGAAAGGCTATATAGTTTCCCTGTATATCCTGGAGATATGCTATGTAAGATTCCTCTTCCTGAGAAACAGAATTTCTTGTGAAGAACCCAAGTAAGACTGGTAACCAGTTCACCATTTATGCCTTTATACTAGAGTGAATGCTTTGGGAGTCAATTTTATTCTGATTACAATCCAGGGAGAAGTTATTTTCCACCATTCCTCTAATTCATTCAGGGAGAAAGGGATTGTACTTTTACTTAGCTGATTTTTTTAAATAAAGTCAGAAATTATGAATTTATCCAAATCACTGCCTTCAACTTGCTCTGTGTCCACAAATTAGAGTCAGTTTGTTGGCTCCTACATTTTAAATTTAGACTGAGTGTGTTTGTGTGTGAGAAGCTATGTGTTAGTTTGTTGGGGGTTTTTTCTCCCTCCAGTATTTCATGTAATGCTTCAGAACTTCTAACTGCAGTCCGAGACTCTTTCTTCTTGACTAAAATTCTGACTGGAAATTTGAAATTTATCCTTTTTTCCTCCTTAACTGGTGACATAGCAGCTGGTATTGACATAGTGATTGCTGTCAGGCAGCATTCAAATACATTTGTATTTTCAGGCAGAATTACCATTGTGTTTATCAGCTGATTTTTCTGGAGATGTATTTTGACTTCACTCTTGTACTTCTCAAATGGAAAACTGATATATAAGTATATACATGTACACACTGTAACATTAAAGGGCAAGATCCCCAAAATTACACTGAGAAGAGCTTTACATGACTTATTTAAATTAGGTGACATAGTACTCTCTTATTATATATGTTCTATATTCAAAGAAGCTTTTGTCTTCATTTAGTTTCTAATGCTCATGAGTTACAAAAGATCCGCACTGCAGAGCAGATCACATATCTTGTTACATGATTGACTATATAAGAGTAATACATTCTCCCTGAGTGCTATGGCTGGAATCTTCTATGCATACACATTCAGATGATCTTGACTTCCTGGTATCTTTTCTTTAGCTGTCTGTCTGAACTTTCTTCTGCTCTCATCTTTCCTTCATTTCTCTTGTGGCCACTTCTGTTTCCTATTGTCTGTCTTGCCATTCATAACTCTTTTTTTATGTGAAGATTATTATTGCAGTGAGAGTCTTTAAAAACAGCTTAGACAAGCATCCCTCTGGAATAGCATATAAATATTTGATCTTTTCTTTGAAGAAGGTGATGCACTGAAGGACCTCTTATTGTCCCTTTCAGTTCAGTCCTTTTGTGATTCAAAGTCCTTTGTAGATTCCTAGCTGTCATAAAATGAAGCTTCTGCCCCCCACATGGAGATAATAAAACTTATGGATACAAGTAATTTGCACTGTAACATATCTGCATGCATGAATGCATGATGTGTTTTCATGGGGCAAGAATTTACCACTGTTTAGATTATTTTGTATTCTGTTTTTGTGTATTTGGAAAACTAACATGAAAGAATTTAATCAAAACAATAGCTTTATATTGGAAAAAGTATATTGCAAAGTATTCAGTCATATTATTACCAGTTGGTTTTGCTGAACAAAACCAGGATTTGTGTCTTTCTACACACATTTAAAATATTCTCTCTCTAACAGCCATATTATTTTTATCCTGCAGCTAATATGACTTCAGAGGGATTGAAACTGAAGGATATTATTTTGGTTCATCTGTATATGAAGAGCATGAAACATTTCAGTGCTATAAACTCAGTTTATGAGACAGAATTTGATTTGTGTCCACCAGCAAGGTAAGATTAGACTACTACTATAGTATATTTATGATACACTGTAATGCACTGAATTATTGTTGCCATATTTGTGAAGCCTTTTACCAAATGTTTGTGCCTCAAAGACTTAGAAGTAGAGTTTTGCTGCCTTTTGGAGTAATCACGTCCCAGCTTCTCAAGTCAAAAACACTAAGGTTAAAAATTCTTACCTTATTATATATCATAAGGCTTACAAATGCCCCCCCCCCATTTGTACTTACAGAAGGATAACACATTGTTTGCAAGTCTTAGTTTTCTGTGGATTGAGTGAACTGACAACTGTTTTATATTGCTGGGATTTTATTTGCTTTTCCTTTTCATTTGCATCCCATGACCTGCTGGCAGTGCTTCTCAGAATGCATCCCATGATATCATCAGCCGTCTTTGCCACACGGGCACATTATTTGCTCGTGTTCAATTTGGTGTCCATCAGAAACCACCAGTCCTCTCTAAAGCTGCTTTTGGACCAGTGGGCCCCAAAATACACTGGAACTCAGGTTTCTTTTTCCCCACTTGAAGGACTTGCAGCTTCTCCTTGCTGAACTTCATCAAGTTCCTGTGTGCCTATTTCTTGAACCTGTCAAGATCCATGTGGCTGGCAACTTGCCAAGCGTACACTGTGTCCCATCATCCAGATTATGAATGAAGATGTTGAGCAGGACTGGATCCAGTATAGGCTCCTGCATGTTCACCTGTGAAACTTTGTGCCAGTGATCCCACCCTCTGGGCCTGGCTGTTCATCCAGTTTTCAGTCCACCTCACTGTCTGTTCATCAGGCCCTTACATCAACAGCTCTCTTGGAGGATGTTACAGGACACGGTGTCAAAAACATTACTGAAGTCCAGGCAGACAATATTTACAGCTCCCTCCTCACCTCCCAAGCCAGTCATTTCATCATAGAAATTCAGTCTGCCCTACCTTCGTACTCAGCTCCTCTCTAAGTCTTTGCTGGGTGAGGGACTCTCTGCTGAGTGTGTCTGGGTGCCAACAACTGCAGTCCCATGTGCCTGGGTGGCAGCGACTGGAGAGACCCAAGTGAGCGAATCCCAGTGCCAGCTGTGGGTGTGTGTTACCTGTGTGTGTGTGTCTGTGTGAGTGCAGGGTCTGCACCAGTAGCTACAATGGGGCTGCAGCCTCCTCGTATGTCCAGGAGACAGCAACTGGGGAGAGGGGGATCCAGGGGCAGCTGCTGTGCAGAGTGTCTGAGCTGGGCTGCTGGGCAGCTGGGCTGCTTGGATCCCCAGCTTGGGATCCAAGTTGTACGTGTGCATGTTTATATTGTTTCCGGTGCAAGTCCCCCCTGCGCAGCCAGGGAGGGGAGCGGGCTGAGGCTTTTGACGATGTCTCGGTTTGTGTGAGGGCTCTGTGTCTCTGACTGCATTGATTGGTGTGGCTGGCCAAGGCTATTTGTATGTATGTGGTGCATATGTCTGATCTGTGTGCCTGTACCCACTGGCAATATGTCTTGGCCTGGCTACGGGTTGGAGTGGGTGAATGGAGCTGCGACAGCCTCACGTCTCTCGGGCTGTTTGACGCAGCCTGATTGGTCCTAACTAGTAAGAATATGGAACTGCAGAAAAAAGGAAAACAAAGCACTGAGATAGAAAGTAGAAGGGAAGTGAAACAATGCAAAAGTGTAGGAAAGCTATTTATTTCAGTTTGTATTATTATATGAGGCCTTTGCAAACTGTAATATCCTTATTTCCACATTATTATTATTGCAATTTGTAAAGTGAAAAGGACTCTGCCCAGAGTCTTGAGCAATGTGAAGTGTCCCTTTCCCACAGATCTTCCTGTGTCCTCAAACAAAATAGGAAAAAGAAGGGGACCAGTATAGCTCCGTGATATTGCAGGGAGCCCGTTTTCAACATTTATGCTTGTTTGAGTAAAGAGTATGAAATCTGTGCAAAAAGTAAAATGGTTGAACTGCCTTAGATGTATGTTTAATTTAACAGTTCCTAGTTTGGAGAAAAGTAACCAGTATTGCCAAGGTTTAATTTGGCATCCTTTTTCAAGCTGTTACATTTTTTTTTCCAGAATTTGAACCTTTTTCTTAAACTTCAAAATTTGAAAGAAACTTGCAGCAAGGAAGGGCTTTTGATTTATTCTTCTAGAATGGAGAAGCAGTCAAATAGTTATTGAAATATTTGTTTTCTAAACAAGGTTACAGGGAATTAAGATGTCAAGCAACCACACTTGCAGGCATCTCCATTACTGAATTTAACCTGTTTTTCTGAAAAGTACTCGAGGTAGGGCAGGGAAGCCTGTAAATCGAAAAGAGAGTAAGATGAAGCAGAGAGAGCTATGGATGAGTGAGACCTCCAGTTTGACTGGTGGTGTTTTCCCTTCCCGAGAGGGAAGACCAAAGCGGATTAAAGATGAGCAGGTTCCAAGTGATTAGTTCAGTTTATTACATTCTCAGCTGAATCCTTCTTTGTCTGTGTGCTTGCCCAGCCTTCCCTCCTGCTCAGAGACTCAAAAAGTTAATTACTGTAATTTGCAAAATGTACATACAGTGCCTTAGTACATGGAAATGACGGAGGTGGGTCTGAAACCCTGCAAGACTGCCTTGGCACCTCACCACCACTTTGCCATCCTTCCTGGTTTCAGCTCTGTGCGATGTGTCTGTTCACAGTTCCGTTGTTTTCTGTGCGAAGTAGAAAAGGTGGCTGTTCCTAATTGTCTCCTAGCTCTACACACAATTTTTATTCCTGTGTCTTTTGTTTATTCCCTTCCTTCTGATTACAGAAAATCATTCTGTTCAGAAAAATTAGCTACCTTCATCATTTAGCTAGCATTCAGGAGGCTCAGCATGACAGTACTATGAAACAAAGATGCTTTATTTTCTCTATACTGGTAGTTAACTAACTGTATTTTCATATTGAGATGGAAGTTCATAACATTTTCTATTTTTCTGAGTTCTCCATTGCTCCATGGCAGCTTCTGGCTGCCGAGCGATTTTGAAACTCTGGTCGTATGTAAGGGAGACTCAAAATTTTAGAAGTACTCATATAGAATACAGATATTGCTATTTTCTGAAAATGTGAATTTATATGGAAGTTGAATAAATATAACAGTGGTTATTGTCATCATATATTTTTCATTTTATTTATCAGTGATACATCTGTGCTTTCTGGATATTGGATGTTACTTGATAATAAAATCCCATTAAAACTGAAAGATTATTGCAGTAATTACAAAGCCACCACTTGCTTGAGATTTGTTTCAGGATTTTTATTTGTTTACTTTAATTTTTATTGGCTAAACCTATTTTTCAATTACATGCAGTCCTTTAAACATGTAAATCCAATTTAAGATTTTGGTTATCAATATGTCTTGATGCAACCGTGGCCCTCAAAAGAAGCGGTGAAACTGTAGATGTTTAAGTGCTAAATAGAGATTAGTTTCAGTTGTGTAGTGGTATTAAAGATGTTACCTTTAAAATATATTGAAAAAATTAGCAGTAGGTGAAAGATCCACAAAGATACCGGTTTTAAGCTTCACTTTGAAAGGCTATCCCTTGTTAGGCCAAACCAGAAATTTCTATTCCATCTGTAAGCTTTAGTCTGACTTCCAGATCAAGTGCCTATAAAATTATAATGATGAAGTATAAAAAGCTTTAAAAATTTAGCACAGTTTCACTCTTTTTCAACATTAGTAAAATGTGAGAATTGGGATATTTTTGAATTATTTGAAATATTTTAAATATATTTATTATTTTATTATAAGAGCTGAGGCATACAGATGTAACATTTCCTTAAAATTAAATCATACTACAATCTACTCGTGTAGAGGTTAATTTATTACCATGGATAGTTTCAAGAAGTCTGTGTTTGCAATTAAAAATGTTTTATTAGTTTAAAAGAGATTCCTCATAGCATTCACTTAAAATAAGCAATTAAATGTCTGCTATAGGTCTAGATGCAGGTGAAACTTCCCCATGGCACTGTACTAGGTAATGCCATAGTTATAATTTTTGTTCCATTGTCTGTGACTATTTCAATTTTTTGTTCCAGTTGGAAAAGTATTTGTACCAAGGACTGTTGCTGCAGTGGAATTGAACCATAGGACTACATTCAGGCAGCACGCTTTAGGCCAGGTTTCTGCAGTTTGCTCTCTTTACTCTTGGTGGCAGCACAGCTCTCTGGTGTATCTGCTGCTCCTCCCAGTTCTGTATTATCTTCAGACTTGCCAAGCGTACACTGTGTCCCATCAACCAGATTATGAATGAAGATGTTGAGCTGGACTGGACCCAGTATAGGCTCCTGGATATTCACCTTTGAAACTTTGTGCCAGTGATCCCACCTTCTGGGCCTGGCTGTTCATCCCATTTTCAATCCACTTCACTGGATATCTGGTCCATACATCAACAGCTTCTCTTTGAGGATGTTACAGGAGACAGTGTCAAAAGCATTACTGCTGCCTTAGTAGCAATGATTATTAAGTCTTCCTTTAAGAGATTATGTTTGGAAACTTCTAGGTGTTTGTGACAAATGTTACCTTGTTCTGTTTATTTTTTTAAATACAAACCTAAAATAGTTAGCTGAGGAGTTGCTTTAGATTTGCATCATGAGATGTGATCCAATGTGGTTGTTCTTAATTTCTTGTGTTTCCATCAGATAATCAGTTTTAGTGCACTTACACATTCAGTAAGAATGCCAGTGCGAAAAGAAATTACACTGATGCTAACACTTATTCATAGATTCCCAAAGCATAGTATTTTTAATATCTGTTGTACAGAATCTTGTATGTTGCATCCAAGTCTACCTCTAACATTGCTTGATGGTCTAGGTGTGCAGTATGCAACTCCTGCGTTATTTGATTGTGGTGGGTTTGTTTTTCATTGGAAATTGGATAACAAACACCTAGCTCATGACATTTTTGCTTTTTTTTTTCTAGTTGTGTGTTAAAACTAGTTTTCTATTTGTGTTTTTTTTATTCCCTTTGTTAAGAGGGCTTGTTTCTTTTTACAGTAATTTGTGTTCTTATGCATCTGAGATAATATGCTGAGAATGCAATTGCTACAGGTTGAAAAATTCCACTTGGGTCATAGGTTAATACAGATCGTAAGGGACCTCTGGAGGTCATATAGTCCAATCCTGTGCTCAAAGCAGAGTCAACAGTGAGGTCATACCTCTTATCTTCTTCATATTTTTAAAACCAACTGTTTAGCAATTTTCTAATATAAAATACTACATTTTGGACTCTTATTACAGAATATAAAGTGTAGTAGAAGAATGAGAGTTTTAAGTATAGCAAGACAAATACTTGAAAGACATTGTTAAGATAATCGTAGATTGACATTCTCCTACACTGTCTGGGTGTCACACTCAAAGAGGTCAGGAGGAGGCTTCTTCAAGATGCTGATTGTAGGCCAGGATTACTAAATCACAGAGGAATGAGAGTGTTGGCTGTATGTACCTTCAGGGAGTAATCAGTAGCCAGCCATATAGTCTCCCATCAGTAAAATGACAGGTAGAAAGATTAAAAAGTTGCAGGAAAATGGCTTTTTTATGCTTATTTTTATGTAACAAACAAATTTCATAGAATCATAGGATATCCTGAGTTGGAAGGTACCCACAAGGATCATCAAAGTCTGGCTTCTGGCCCTGCAAAAGACAACCCCAAGAATCACACCATGTGACTGAGAGTGTGGTTCAAATCCTTCTTGAACTCTTGCAGGCTTGGTTCCATGACCACTTCCCTGGGGAGCCTTTTCCAGTGCCCAACCACCCTCCTGGGTGAAGAGCCTTTCCCTAATATCTAACCTAAATCTCCTGTGAAAGCTTCATCCCATTCCTTCAGGTCCTATCACTGGTCACCACAGAGAAGAGATCAGTGTCTGCCCTTCTTTTTCCCCTCGCGAGGAAATTGTAGATGGCAATGAGGTCTCCCCTCAATCTCCTCTTTTCCAGGCTGAACAGACCAAGTGACCTCAGCTGCTCGGCTTCCACTCAAGACCCTTCACCATCCTTGTTACCCTCCTTCAGGTGCTCTCTAATAGCTTAATATCTTTCATATATTGTGGCACCCAAAACTGCACACAATATTCAGGGTGAGGTGGCACCAGTGCAGAGCAGAGCAGGACAATCCCCTCCCTCAACCAGCTGGCAATGCTTTACCTGATGCTCCCCAGGACATGGTTGGCCCTCCTGGCTGCCAGGGCACTGCTGACTCATGTTCAACTTGCCGTCAACCAGGACCCCCAGGTCCATTTCCACATCATTTCATCTATGTTGCATTTTTGTTTATGTCACATATTTATTTATGTTGCATTTTATCCTGAAGAAAAATTATACAGCAGTTTGCATGGTTGCATTATTGCATTCTGCACAGAGACCTGGTTGTGGGAGTTCTCACAAGCAGTATGCTGGAAGCACTGACTCAAGAGTGTGGATCTGCACTAAATTAGCAAAACTGTCTTGAAAATTTACCAGCCCAAGCAGAAAATCCATTCATCCATGCCTATGCTAATAGTAATGAGGAAAAAAATATTATATTTGCATGTGAGAGATGAGGATAAAAATAGTTTTAGAAGAAATAAGCAAGAACATAGCTTGGAAGAAATAAACAAGATGAGAAGAATTTTATAAAGCTATGTTACATGATATGTAAAGACAAGTAATTTTTGGTTGGATTCCTGCTGGGAGCTGAATGGCTTTTTTATGCATGGACTGCAAACATAATTATTTTTCAGGCTTTGAAATGTTGATTTCCACACACGCACCCTCAAACTCACTGCTTTTTCACTGACCACATGCAACAGACTGTCTGTCTGTCCATCAAGGCACTCAGTCTTCCTGAGAGGAAACAAAAAGGAACTTTATAAATGAGTGCTGAAGCAGGTTTTCAGCCCTATCATATGTGTGTATTGGTCATGCAACTTAAAGTATAGCAGAAAAATATGCACAGTATTACATGATAACATGTGAGAAGGGTGTAAAGGAACTTTAAGCTGCTGCTTTTTCAGACAGCTTTGACACTGTCTCTCACAACATCCTCACCGACAAAGTCAAGAAGTTGCAGACTGAATGAGTGGACAGTGAGGTGGGTTGAGAACTGGCTGAATGGCATATCCCAGAGGGTCGTAGTCAGTGGCACAGGGTCTAGTTGGAGGCCCCAAAGATCAGTGCTGGGCCCAGAATTGTTTGACTTACTAGTCAATGACTTGGATGACAGGATAGAGCCTCCTCAACAAGTTCTTAGACAATAAGCTGGAAGGAGTGCTCCAGAGTGCTATGCAGCCCTTTGAAAGGGACCTCAACAGGTTGAAGAGATGGGAAGAGAAGAACTGTCTGAAATTCAACAAAGGCAAATACAGAGTCCTGTACCTGGGGAAGAAAAACCCCAGGCACCAGTACAGTCTGGGGGTGTACTTCTGGAAAGCAATTCTGTGGAGAAGGAGCTGCTCGTTCTGGTGAACAAGCTGTTCATGAGGCAACAGTGTGCTCTTGAGGCCAAGAAAGCAAATGGTGTCCTGGGATGCATTAGGAAGAGCACTGCCAGCTGGTCAAGGGAGGTGATCCTGCCCATCTGCTCAGCCCTACTGAGATGCATCTGGAGTGCTGTGTCCTGGAGCATGTCCAGTGGAGGGTGACAAAAGTAATTAAGGGAATGGAGCGTCTCTCATACAAGGAAAGGCTGAGGGAGCTGGGCCTGTTCAGCCTCAAGAAGAGACAACTGAGAGGGGACCTCATCAATGTATATAAGTATCTCAAGAGGAAGGAACCAGGCTCTCCTTGGTAGTGCCAAGCAATAGGACAAGAGACTATGGGCAGAAACTGATACACAGGAAGTTCCACCTGAATATGAGGAAGAACTTCTTTGCTGTGCAGGTGACTGAGCACTGGAACAGATTGCCCAGAGAGGCTGTTGGAGTCTCTCTGACTGGAGATATTCAAGAACCATCTGAATGCAATTCTGTACCATGTGCTCTAGGATAACCCTGCTTGAGCAGGGAGGTTGGGCCAGATGACCACTGTGGTCCCTTCCAACCTTACCCATTCTGCAATTCCATAATTCAGTGAAACTGAACCTCTAGACCAAACACTGGAAGCAAATTCAGTGACAAATGTCAAAAAAGACTGCTTTGCATAACTTATCTGGCATTTCCAGAGTAGTGTGGTCAAGGTTTTTTTTTAAAAGAGCTGATGAATTCTTAATAAAGTAATACACATTAAAAATAAAATAAAAATAAATGAGCCATTGGCTATGGTGCTAGTTTCTCCTTGGTAATGGAAGTTTCTTGCTGGAAGTCTGAAGCTGATCATTATGTGGAGAGCAGATAACTGTTAATCGTAGCAGGTTGTTGTGATACCCTGACTTTTGTTATATGTTCTTGGCAAAATTTCCTAACATACTGTCCAGACCGAAAAAACATGGAAAATCAGTGTTGAAGGCTGGTGCAAGCAAACTTACTGTTTGAAAAAAATAATTCTCTTGTGTTTTCAGAGTATGTGTTGAAATCCCGTTACCTGATGGAGTACTGTTTTGCATTGACTGCCTTGCACATAAGTACGACATTGCAACAGATGATGTGTTACATGATGAAAAGCTGGTCATGCATGTACAGAGCATTTCCCACTGGGCACCTGCTAGCATAGGACCTTACAGTCAGTCCATCAAGGTAGGGAATTTTTGTTACTTCATGGGAACTATATGTCCGTTTATTGAAATGAATACAGTTATAAAGTCTCTTTCTCCCCCATATGAATGTGCAAAAGAAAATGTGTAAAAAAAAGAAACCAAATTAAAAATGAGCATTTTGCATTTATATTTTTAAAACTTATGGACAACTTAACTCTCATCTGTCTTTTGTTTTGTGATAACAAAACTGGTTAAAGTATTCTTTGCAGAGAATCTCGAAAACAGCATACTTCTGTTGTATATTGTAAATAGATAAAAAAACTGTGTCGCATATATACTTTTATAATCTACCTAGGATATAAACAGAATTTAGGAACAGCTGAGGCTATTCCAATGTCCTTGTTAAAGCTCAAATTTTTTATAGGTAAGTCAATCCTAAAATGCTTATTTAATGAAATCCTTGAGGTTTGTGGTACTGCCTAACCATTTAAAACAAAAGCAAGGTTGAAGGACTGGGGTTTTTTTCCAAAATAATAACAAACTGAACAGAATATTACATACTATTTAGAAGATTGAAAAGGAGACAGTAAAGTATCATGGAAAAGTGGACCAAATTTGCATAAAAAGATTTCCTCTTAATATCGTATTTCTTGTCCAGCTAGTACCATTCTGACAACTAGTGAACTGTCTCAACCTTTTCTGTTGCAAAATATATATATGTTCTTATCTTACCAATACTCCTCTTGAGTAATACATTGTCGCGTCTTGTGCAGACTGATCTAAGTGACATGGTATGACATCTGTTTAAATTTCCTGAAACTTCTTTGAGTCTGCAAACCCACCTAGTATAACGGCCATGAAATTTTACTTTCTTTTGTCTTTGTACTATTTTACAGAAAATTTCAGGAATAGTATTTTGCTTCAGAAGCTCATGTGGAATTTGTTATATTTTTAGGAAGAAATGTTGGTGGATTGCTACTCTATGAATTCTGTTCTTATAGGAGGGTGGGTTTTTATCACCTGTGTATATCCATTTTTCTTGGTTTATTAGACTTTATTCCATTCAGTCTTACATCTTAATGATCATAATTGTATCATGTCATGCATAATCCTGCAAAGATAAAATTTAATAAGCTTTGCATCTTTGTTATTTGGAGAAACTCTTCTAATACAACATTGCAACTAATCTGTATGTCCTGGAACTGGCATCAACTAAATTTGGAAAAGGGAGTGAACTGACAATTGCTTCAGTAACCCAGAGAACAATCTTATGCTGCAAATGGACAATAAGTAGACACTGCCAGATCTTCTGGTTAGCATACCCAAAGGAAGGTTCATATCTCTTCAAATATAGTGTAACCAGTAACATTGATCAGCAAATCAAACATTAGGGAAAACTTTCCACTGGTGTGTTTTGTTTTGCTTTATTTTCTTTTACCCCCAAAGGAACATTTTAATCAAGCAATATTATTTTCCTTTAAGGTGTAAAATAAGTATTTTTACTTTTAAAAACTGATTACCACAGGAGTAAAGTAACAGTAGTGAAAAGTTGAACTTCTACTAGAGGTTCACTCACTTGTCATCGTTTATGGCTATGTTCTGTCTCTAGTCCATAAACACATGTATGGGGAATGGTAGGATACATGCCAGCAGTATTTTTAATTTTCCTTTGCAGATTTTTCCTTACTACTACCAACAATGCATTTCATTTGAGTATCGATATTAAACATCCCGATTTTGTCTTGCTAAGAATCTTTTGACTTTTTGGTAACATATTTCTATTCTGCAGAGCTTGATCCAATATGTGTCAAATGTACTGGAACAAGTAAACATTTCAGTAAAAGTTTTTAATATTTAAATGTTTTTCTTTCTAAAATAGCATGTATAGGATATAACCTGTAAAACCTTTTCATAAGAATACATCATAGAAGAGTACATAAGCACCTAAACAGTGTATTTGAATTTGGAAATTTATTAATGGAAGAGAGAGGTTTTGTATCTTCTTACACATGAATTTTCCAAAATTAAAATCTACTTTAGGTGTGTTTTTAGAACTTCCTGGGCCTATGTATGGACAGGTAAATGTTAAACTCTTAAGTTCACCAGCGAAGTAAGCACTTCAGTATATTTTAGGAATGGAATATATTTTTCCGAATAATTAAGGAAGGAACAAAAGTCAGGCTTTTAACTTTATAATAAAAAATATTTCAAATTATAATAATTTTATGATGATGAAATGTTTATAATTTTTTTATGTTTGAGGAACAGAAGCTTAATGATCTTAAAACAGTAAATGGTTATTACCCTTATGTTGTGTATCTGTAGAGTTGGATTATCTTTTGTTTGACAACAATTGGACAATTAAATTTTTGTCTTTTCACTCCAATATGAAGTTTTCTGGACACTGGGAATCATCATGTATTTTTGCACAGTGTTTTTGCTGAGTTCAGAATAGACCAAAGACTAATTATTCAGGGTATTGCAAGTTGGGATAGATGTGCACTGGCATGTAAGAGTGGAAAGAGGTAGGTAATTCATGCAAACTATGAAATTCATACTTCAAGCTCAAAAATCACTCAGCAGAACATCATTTCAATTCTGTAGGGACCTTGCAGGATCCTGCAAAGAGTGCTATGGGAACAAAAAGTAAAAATTTTAAATTTGCCTGGAGAATGTCCTAACCTTAGTCTGATAGACACTAAACAACTGTGGCAGAACGAAATTAGGATTTTCAAAGTATTTATAGCAAAAATCTTCCTCTTTTGGGATTAACATTCCTTCTCTTTTGGGATTAACATTCTTTAAAAACATCTTCAGTGTTTCTACTTGTAAGAAGTAGACAGGAACTGTTCAAATATACAATAAGACTGACTTTCTTATAAAAAAGAAAAACCTGAAATCATTTAATATGATTTTCTTGGTCCAACTCCACCAGTCTTAATGTCTGTGTCAGCAACTGGAATGTAAATTACATCAATTCTTGTAAAGGCTGATTTCTGTTGATTTCACTAATGTAAAATAAGTATTCTGATTACATCCTTCTAATAGTAGTACCACAGGCTATCCAGGCTATCCAGTCTGGGAGTACATGATGATACATGGTTTGTCTTCCTCCAGATCTTTGCTCTGCAGTGAACACCAGCCCAGTTTGTGCTGGTCATTAGTAGGAGCTCGGTATTTTTACTAAAGATACTTTATGTTATCGCTGGTTTTTATCACATGATTATTTTATTTTCATGATTTGATTCTGTTTTACCAGCAGATTAGAAAATTTATCAAGACTAAGCAGTAATTGGTAGCTTGTATAGAAAAAGCTTCTTGCTATCTTCAGAAAAGCAAACAGCACAACTCTATATTAGTGAGTTAAACATGAAGATGCACTGCAAAGCAGTATTTCGGGTGAGAAATTTATACTGAAACCTTTCACAATTATTTATTTTGTGAAAATATCCTTTGAACATTTGTGAACTGTGAACATAGTTCATTTAAAAATAATTTTAAAAAAAGCCCACGCAGCTGAAGCACTAACCACAAATTGTTGCCTAAGAATGCATGGAAAGTTGACAGTGTTTATACCAGATGTTCTTCTAGTATGTTAACGTAATTTAAAAGTCTCTTCGCACATACAGTTGGTTTGCTTTGAAAAAGTTTCTTAATGTTTTTCTGTCTAGAAATGAACAAATAAACTACCACAGTAGAATTTATCATACCTCACATTCTACAATATTTTTTCATGGTGACATAATGTATTTTATTCACATACCAACATATATGCATCTATTACTTGATTATGTCTGTTGAATCTTTTAGCTTTTCCTTGTGACCTCAGCTCTTTCCCTCTGAGAGCTGTCAAATCCCAGTTTAAACAATCCTTCAGGCATCTTTTTCTCAATTTTTAACTCTACACTCTCTTAACTCAGTAACTTTCTTCCTGTCTTTTTCCTTTTGTGATTCAACAAAAGTATATTAAGTTATACCATATCTAGTAATATGGGGATAGAATACCTGAAGGTTCCAGTCTAAATAATGTTCCTCTGGGATTGATACTTGGGATGATATTGTTAGCATTTTAGTCAACTACTTGGACAATAACATGTCTAGCAGGATTGTGGATGACAGTAATTTGGATAGTGCTTAATGCCTTGGAGGGGCAAGGCTGTCCTTTGGAGGACCTAGACAAGCAACCAATAACAAAAGCCTCATGAAATTGAACAGAAATAACAGAAAAGTCCTGCAGCTAGGACAGAATAGTCCCAAGAAGCAACGAAGGAAGGGGACTGACTACATAGTAGATCTACAAAGAAGTAACTAGAGGTCATGATTGCCAGCATTCTAAATGTTAATTGGAAGTTCACCATTGCAGCAGTGAAGGCTAACTTAATACAAGGCAGCACTGGCAGGGTTGTAGCAGTCAGGTCTTCAAAACCTGACTCACAAGACTCTCAACAGACTGTTCTAATGTCTTAGTCCTCCTCTAAGCATAAGGTTGAATTAGGTGACTCTAGCAACCTTTTCCAACCTAATTTTTTTTCACATTCTATGCTTAATATTAAAATTACAGATTTACTGAGAGAGTAACAGAAAGGAAACATCATAATTATAGAAAAAAAGAAATCCTTAGTATAAAACTTACTCTTCAGGAGGTAGAGGTCATTAAAGGTGCTGTATGGAAGAGTGCTTAGGACACTAATATTTTGTAGATGAAAGCAAGCAAGTTGTACTCCAGTGCCACTGGCATGCCCACTCTTGTGTATGAAACCTCATCACAAATATAAGAGTTATTGTTGTTGCCTCCCTAGCCATTGCCAGAAAAAAATATGTATAACATTAGGGCAACTTGGAGACTGTTCTAAATTGCATGTAAACTGTAAGTATGCAAGTCAGGAAACAGTGGGGCAAAATTGAACTCTGCATCTTTGCAGTTCATTTTTGTTATGTGTCATATGCTTCTTAGCTGAAGATTAACAAACCTGACTATAAACATTGTATTTAATTAGTACCATTGGACAAAATGTGAATTAAAGCTGTCTGCCACCACTGAGGGATGTGGCATACAGTCACACCCAGTATCACAAAGTCCACCAAATAGAAGGGGATAGCTGTATTACCTCTTGGAGGGTGTCCTCAGCTAGATAGTTCCACTGTAATGATGAGACATGTTAAACAGAAATGTTAGGAATAATTGAAACTGCTGTTTACTTTTAAGTAAATTCTTGTTTCCATTAGTAATTGTGGTTCAGGCCTCAAGGCATGTGAAAATGGAAGTCAGTTATTGATAGTGATGTTGAGAATGGGATCAGTCATCCCTGGTAAGACTGTCTGGTGCTGTTAGAGTATTTAAACTGGCTGTTTAAGAGAAAATTTATAATTACTTTTTGAAGGTTTGGATCCAAACTTCTTGCTTTCTAAGAAGCTGAAGTATGAAGAGATAACTAGAGATCTGAGGCAGCAGATAGCATGAGGGACACAGTGTGATTTTTTTTCTTTCTTTCTTTTTGTTTGTTGGTTGTTTTGTTTTTCCACTTGCTGGGAAGAAAACAAAGGCTACCATCTTAGTCTGTTCCAAGACATATTAGTATTAATTAAAATTATTGAATTATTACACAAGTGTATAGGAAGTGATGTTCTACA
>NW_020884878.1:25411768-25549268 GCF_003945725.1 Corapipo altera | reverse complement strand
CTTAGTTCAGTAGTGATTTAGATTTAAAAATATGCAAAGCTAAACCATGCTCCCCAGAAGACCTTAAATATGAGGAAAGGATAGCAGTTATGTTTTGGTTAGAAAATGCAAAAATTAAGTCTGGGTCCCCTGCAACCTGCATCAAGAGCTCCTAGTTCCCAAATCTTAGTCTGCAGGGTACACTGAAAGGGTACTTCTTCCTTCCCTAGTTCAAAGTTATGGTTCAAAAGGTGTCAAACTTCGGTGTGGTTAGAGTTTATTCAGGGTGAGTG
The DNA here is from genome assembly GCF_003945725.1 of Corapipo altera. NCBI lineage: Eukaryota > Metazoa > Chordata > Aves > Passeriformes > Pipridae > Corapipo > Corapipo altera. The sequence continues at coordinate 25,548,996 of NW_020884878.1, read as the reverse complement.
GGGATGTCCTTACTCTCTGGACTGAGTTTTGCTCGTATATACAGCGTGTCTGTAAAGTGGAAGATGTCTCCTATGTGCCAAGTTAAAGGGGCCTACATTTCAATTTTTTGCATCCTGAAAAAGTTCTCTATCTTTTGCATTAAGGTAGCAACTTCATCTGTTTCTTCAAGTGTAGTGTGAAGGAACAACTCTTTGGGTTTTCTTTCAAAGGAATGATACAAACACTGGAATTTCTTCAGTCCTAGACTGTGACTTAGCATCTGACTTAGAGTCTGTCCATCAGACCAGAATTTGACTCAGAGTAAAGACAGTATGGTGTATTTCATTCTTCTAATTGTCTGATTTAGAAAGCTATGCATTCACTGTGCTTACGTGCATCCTAGGTAAATTTCTAATTCAGAACTGTGAATTTAACACCAAATGAGAGTAGCTTAAAAGCTTCCTCTGTAGATCTGTGAGAATTTTTTTAGTTACTTAATAGCAAATAACCTTTCTAAAATAATCTCAGAAAGCATTTTTCTTTACCTAAGAGAAAGAAGCCTTAATGTTTCTGTGACTGGGATTTCTACCTTCTTCTGTCAAGTCTCAAGCCCTACTATATGCTCAACATAAGTAATCTTATGTTTACTGATAAACTAAACTATTTTTCAATATGCTAATAAAACTTGAAGCCTGTGATTACTGCCTAATTATTGACAGATATAAATGTTTTCCTGATAATGACAAATGTGAAAGCTGATGGTCTGCCATTTAGCAGTCTTATGGTAATGTGTTGTTATTGTACTAAGTCTATGAGCAGTTACATGTGAATTACTTCTGTATGTGGGAGGAATCCCATTAAGTCCTGCACACATACTTAAATTCTATAATTTTAATTATGATTTTAATTTATGAGTATAAAGCTTGCAATATTGATATTAATGGAAATTCTGCCTGTGATTTAATAGTGAAAACGAATCATATGTTTCTTAATTGCTCTGAGCAACCTATTCTGGGTAACTGTTTGTTCCTTTGGTTAGAGGTGAATATCCTACTTTCCAAGCAACTGAATTAAAATGTATATTTTCCTACTTATCCTTCTTTGTGAACAACCTTTTTTTTCTCATCTAGCCCCCAAAGTCCAAAGGAATTCTTCATGGTTTGCATAGTGCTTACTGTGAAAAGGGAGACCCTCTTTCCAGTTAATTCTGTAATTGAAGGGCATGTAGTTTTCTAAGTCTTATTAAGCCAATTGCAAGATAAAAAAATATTCAGTGTCATGTTTTGAAGTCCAGATGAATCTGTTCAGCAACCTATGATGTCAGTGATATGGTTATCCTAGTGATACACTAACCTCAGGGACATGCTCATTCTGGTACCTTCTACCCAGATGAAGAATCTTTACCACAGTGTCAACAATATAGCAGTAACTATGACTCAGTGTATTTTGAACACTGTTATAAACTTTGGACCAGTAAATGACTGACAATTTTCTTTCATGATGTCCGAAAAAGGCGATATTGTAATTTAAACTTGTAAACGTCACTGCTATCTATTTGCTGGTTGCTGTTGTTGCAAGAGAGTTCATCCACTGTCTTGTATATACTGTACTTCTACTTCAATAAGAAGATTTATTTCCTAGCTTCTTTAAGGAGGCCTGATGCCAAAATCAGTTTAAAATTTTGCTTTAAGTTAAAAAGAATAAAAGGGGAAGCAACTATATAGAAAAAATACCATAGCAGTAATTAATCCCGGTCTTCTTTGGGACATCTTATTCTACAAGCTAATCAGTTCTGTCCTTGGCAGAGATGAGTGTTTCTGACCTAAGAAACATAGGAATAATTATTTTTAGGAAGAGAATGAGAGCATTTTTGTTTCACCGCTTCCTTTAAAAAAACAAATTTTTAAGCCGTTTCCAGTGTTATTGTTTCATATGAAAAATACCAGAGGATGACAGTATCATCAAAAACATAGGTTTAAAAATGTTATAATAGACAAAATTGCACCTTCAACTGTTATACTGACTTTCTTAGAAAAAGATTTGGCTTTGTAATAACCAGTGATAAATACCACAATCAAAAACTGTCACTGGGAGAAGTGCTTTAGAATCCCTAAGACTCAGTGTCCAAGTAGGGATTAAGCCAGAAACAACAGAAGGCACAGTTGTAAACATAAACCATGAGGACTGTAAAACTGAGTCTGACTCTAATGTCAAAACCTCTGAAAGAGAGAGTTTAAAAAGATCCTTAGTTCACTTGCTTTGGAGATCAAACAAAAGTAAGCACTTTGACTTGCAAATCCTTCACTTCATTTCTTATTCTTCAGATTATTTGTCAGCTCACTCAGATCCATAAACAAGGGAACCTGGGCAGGTCAACTACTGTCTACTGCGACTCCATCCTTGAAACCCTCACCGAAACCTCAATCCCTTTTTGTGCATTCAGCAAGTTTTCCATGGACAGCAAAAGACTTTCTCTACAGATTCCATAACAGAAAGAGCCTCTTGACCAATAGCCTTGTAGTATTTTGTACTGCCTGTAGTCTGTATGCCCATATGCCCCCTTGAAAAGGACCAAAATTTTCAAGAATTGAAATAAACATCTCTATTTCCCCATTAGAACACCTATGTTTTCACTATTCTTGACTGTACTGGATTTTATAAAACAATGAATGTAGCCCCAGAAATAGCCAACCTTTTAACTGGCTGCCTTGAAAAAGAGATTCTAAATAATGTATATATCATGATGTATCTGACATATACAGATGCAAAAATTATCTTTACTGGAAACTTCTTTGTTGATGTCTACCACAAATTCAGTAATTATATGAGTCCACCTACTTCTATAAAATAAAAATCTGTATCAAACTGTTAAAAGATGTAATATACAGTCAGACCCTTAAATAAGACATTAGTTGTACGCCAGATACGTAACATGTTCATCCCTGCTGTCTAAAAGGAGTTTTAATGAATAGAACAACTCCTGTGAAAAGAGCAACCCAGATACAGTATTTAGGAAGTACTTACTTGAAAGAATATGCCATTACTGGTCCTAAATTCTTAGTTGTCACCATCCAGCCATGGAACTTCTAGAACATCATTACACAGCTATAGTCTAAAACAGAAAAAATCTCATTTTGGAAAAAAAATAATCTTCCTAGAAAAAATCTCAGAACCCACCATAGTGTTCAAACAACCCTCTAGCCTTGCTGAGCTTATTGTTAGAAGCAAATGCTGTGCAACTCCAAATACTCTTAATGGATCGAGAAGTGTGCCTGAGCATGAAATGGAAAATTTACCAAGGCATCTCTACAATAAATAATCCCTACAACAGACCTATTAAACATCTTTGTATTCTGTACCAGCACTTTCTGGATTTTAATATATTTCAAAGGCTTTCGGGCTAACTTTGCAAGTGAAACTGAACCACCAGTATGCCCCAGATTGAATGGTACAAGAATAAAGAACCAAAAATCACCCAGGTAAACATTTCTAATAAAACAATCATTCTGTAGTCTCTCAGTATTGATTCTTAAGAGGAACTCAGTTGATACCTAGGTAGGTCTCCTCACCTTGTATTTAGCTTCAAAAACTGTTGCATTATTTGCTATCAACATGCCCATTATTCATACTTTTTCGTGTTCTGCTTCACTATGTTTTACGGTAAGGATGCTCATCAGAGTTCAGACATCTTTTTCAAGATTATGTATTCACTACTGGCAAATTTATTTGGGTCCACTACATTATCTTGGCATCTTGGCACCACAGATCTTTCCATCCCCCATCCCAGTTTGTTTTTGTTTATGAATTTGATGCTTGAGAGCCTGAGGGTTGAGCTCAGTAACTGAAACATTGTCTCTTTCTCTAGAGGTTCAGTTATGTGATTATTGTGACAGGTTTGAAGTGCTCATGTTCTTTCTCTTTGAATTTTCTCTAGGTTAACTGCTTGTGAACCATACCGTGCCCTAGATAATTCATACCTAGACATTGGCTAACATATGCAGAAGCAATGTCTTTTTTCTTTGTGTAGCTGATATTTCTGTTGACTTAGGTTTGCTGAAATTCCACTTGTAAGGACACCTTGTGTAACTGTGTGCCTACTGGGACACTCATATGGACCAACTCTACTTTTCTCCTCACTTGTTTCCTACAGTATCCTGTTTGTCCATAATAGATATTATATACTGTAGTACATTTTTATGGTTATGTGGGAAGATATCCAAAACTTACCAGATGTTTCAAGACATCAAGTTAGTAATTTCTGTACCTTTATGTCTCTGGAGAAGTACTCTTCTACTGAGACAGCAACATCCCCCAATAAGCATAGCTATGTTTTTACTGTGGTACAGAAAGTAAGTTCCAGCTGAACTGATTGTGGTACATTGGTGGCCTCCATATCATTACACACTGAGATAATATTGAACCTCAAAAGTGTGTCAAACTTCTTTTTTCCAACCAGCTTTTATATTTGTTCTGTTGTCTGTTTTGTGTGAAACCTCATTACTCTTAGCTGTTATTTTGCTACTGAAACCATAGTCACTTAAGCTGGGGAACTGAAGCACTGTGCTGCTCTTCAGGCTGTTTCTCTTCTTGTATTCTTTCATTGCTAGTAAACCACATGGGATCTATCTCCCTCAGGCAGTGCAAGCAAACAAGGTGGTTGTCTTGAGAGTGTGGGGGTATTTTCCTGTCTCTTGGTGAGATTATCTACCCTTTAAGGTAGATTTTTAGCTATTTGCCATATCCCTACCCTTCCTTTTTTAATCTCCTCTTTTTTTTTTTCCTTTTTCCTTTCTTTTTTTCTTTTTTTATTTCTTATTTTTCTCCAAGGGACCACAAATAATTTTCATCCTTCTATTTCTGTTGACTAAACTTCCTTTTACCACTGTAAAGACTTGCGAAACATCATTCTCACGTGCCAGCATTATCATGTGCTCTCCGTTGTTGAAGCACAGCTTTCAGCTCAATTCTAGGTAACATTTCAGGGTTTGAACACATTTTATCCCTGAGTTTAATTGTACTATTTCTCACCACAATCTCCCTTAACCTAATAAAAAAAGCCTACCTTGAAATCCTGTGAGAGAATTCTGTTTCAGAACATTATCTTAGTAGGTCTTTGTAATGAGACAGGACAACATTTTCAAAATAAGCGAGAATCTCTTAGTCAACCTGACTGTTGCATTTTAGGGCAGCTTAAAATGGAAAAACCAAACTTACATGCGTGCCTACGCCCAGATTCACACTTATCTTAGACTTAAAGAGTCTAGGATTTGATATCTCTGCACCAGAGAACAATTTTTTGTTTGTTTTCAAGGCTAACTAAAGTGTTTTCAAAGGTTTACATATCTTTCCTCCATAGTTAATTGTCTTCTGCTGTAGCTCCAAATTATAATTGTATTTGTGTTCTGAGTTTGTGGTAACTTATTGATACAGATGTTAATTTATGAAAGCATCTTGTAAATTACATTTTCTCATGCATTACTTCTTGAACCACTTCTCTTTTTCAGTAAGCACACTAAATTAATGTTGAGGGGCTTGTATCTTGCAGTTGCAATCCAGACAGGGTTAAAAAGAAGTTAATTTTGTCCAATTAAATATATTTTTAGATAAAATTGCATATTTATTGTCTGCTAGGTAAGATTATCTTTTTATTATGTGATGTTAGTGTGACTTTCTCTTTGCAATTAGAGCTGTGTTGAATTAATTTTCCCCTAAATATCTTAAAAACTGTTTGTGAAATGTTTTATGGTCCTTTGGAGATGAAAAGTAGCATATAAATGTAAGATTACTTGTTTGTATTAGGCAGAGAAGTTATTTTTCATTTTTTTATATATAGATATGTTTTGCTGTGATGCTTTGCACTTACATTTGGTAAGAAAGAGTTTGGTGCTTTTTTTTGTACTTGTATGCTGTATTTCTTTCCTTCCTTCTTTGCTTCCTTCCTAACATATAAATAAAACTTGAGATATTAAATGAAAAACACTGTTTTATAGTGTAGGAAATATTTTATAAGTATTTACAACATAGAATAATAATCTGGAAGCAATTGTTTACAAATAATTTTGATAAAAAGTCATGATAGTTGCATGAAAGGAAGAGAAGTACACAAAGGCCTAGAACAATCAGAATATTCTTTAAATGTGCCTATCCTGGTCTATTGATTCTAATGCTCTTTATGAAATATTGCAATACAGTGCAATTGTATTTTTAAATACTACTCCGATAATACTTTCTATCTTTTTTTTTATACATATATATATCAAATCTCTTATTAAGAAGGGTAGGATAATCACTGGCATATTGGTAGAGACTTCAGTTTTTAAGATAGAATTTTAATGCCAATCTGAATCCAAATCTTAAGGATGACCTGGGTTACCCACATGTATAACTTTTAATTTAATGTTAATTCCTATTATATATGCCAGGAGTTATATGTAACATTAATTTATACATACTTACTACAATCCAAAATAATCAACAGATTTAGATGAAATATATGAGATCACTGCTCTCTCCCATTATATTTCTGCACCTTGTACTGCATCATAGACCTTTAATGATAGTACAGTGCAAGGATTATTGTATTCTCATCCTTTGTACATTACTCCGTCAAAGAAGTACCAGTACTCCTAATAATGTAAATGCCAACAATTGCTACTTGTTTTGGATACACTGATATTGATGGTATATCCAGTGCTAGATGCTTGTATTAGAATATTCTTATAATTGTAGTCAGTGGGATTTTTCTCCTAACTTTGGTTGGTCCAAGAGCTGGCAAAGGTGCAAAAATGAAGGAGAGAATGAAAAGGAAAAGTAACAAAGAATAAAATTAAGAGAGAGAAGGTTCCAAAGAAAAAAAAATTTGTAAAATATATTAAATAAAACAAAGTAGCTATTGAAAACATTAAAGGTATGGGTTGAAAAGGGAATGTTGACAAAGGTCTGTCAAGAAGAGGTTAGCTACAGAATTATAAACAAGAAAAGAGTCAGAGAAAAAAAAAGGGAGAAACTAAAATGAGTCAGACAGAAAGTAGGCAAAGTGGAGAGAAATGAAGAGAGAGAAGGAAATTCATCCTGCTGGAGATAGTTTCTCCTGTCACTCAGGGATAAGTATTGCCTCTAGAAAGGTCAGTTCAGGCATTGCCAAATGACAGAAGTGATAGGGGAGAACCACATCATCTGATAAAAAGTGAATAAAACGGACCTCAAGAAGTAATTTTTACATTGATAGAACAGTGTTTCCCCCTTTAAATAGTTGGGGAGTTCTGGTGAATATGACTAACCTTTTTTTTCCTTGCCATTTCTTAAGTCACAAATTTCTCACACCTAAATGCATGGTATAGCATATTCTCATGTGGACAGAATATTGAAGCCTTAGAAAATAACTGATCTTGAAAGAGATACTGAATACCAGAACCGTACTTTAAGAAATTAGGTAATGTAGTTAAAAATTTGCTTGCGAAGTCTTAACTTATTTGAAAATTATCCTTTGTGAAACACAGCACATTTTCTATGAAAAAAACACAACATTGTCTTATTTCAGTAAAGATGTTCCTGACTTCAGTACTGTGCCAACAATATAATTCCTGTTTCAGATTTTTCTTTCTACATTTATGCTTCCTTTCATCCTGTAATTGAGTGTTAGGAGTTTGAGGTCTGCAGCTTTTTACAGAAATTAGTAGTGCTGACAGTAACAACAGGAAAAAAAAAACAAGTGCCGAATTATGTGTAAAGCTTCAGGATTTCATTGTCATGGTCATTAAAATTGCCATATATTTTTAATCCAGTAGATTATATTAGTAATTATCTCATGTTGCAGCGTATTCCTTGCATAATTGACAGAATAGTTATTGAATCCTTTAGACCAGTTCGGTTTGCTGTTTTTCTATTTGTTATTAGTCACATGAGGTAATGTTGCATGTGTAGTTAATTTCCTCTTACTTGAACAAAACTGTTTTACAGGATAATTTCAGATTATATTAAGAAATAGAAAGGGCATGACAGAAAGGAAAGAAAGCAGCATGATAAACGTTGTGACCTTCTAGTGAGAAACAGTATGGCATGCATAAAGGACTGCTGCATTAAATGGAGGCGGGGGAGAAGGAAGTGGGTAATTATTTGTAGCAGTGCTTTTACTGTTGTTGGAATGAGACAGACTAACAGTGGCAGCAGTCATTTTGCTGAATCAAAGTCCATGTTAGTCGCATTATACACTGCCACAAAAGGTTGTTAAGGCTGGTATTAGCATGTACCACTGAGGACATTGGAAGGACTCGATCTGTCACACTAAATCGCCTTCTTGCCCTCAACCATTGAAGTCTCCAGCTTCTCTGACATGTTCTTTCATTAATGGCCTGGCCTTGACAACTGATCCTAATTGCCTCTGAACCGCACTTCATGTATTATTGGTGTCTGCCTGCCCTGGTTCATGTCAACAAGCCACAGCATGCACAGGGTGTGCCCGGTGCCTTTTGCTGAAATGATGCTCACATAGTCGTTTACCTCTGAGGGTTTGGGTCTCACTGGGAATGAAGTATAAAACTGAAGGTCTTCCTGTCTCTTCCTAGTTATACTTTAATGTGGATTTGTGCTATGTACTTATTAGGCATATATGAAGACTCAGTAAAGCATCAGGCCAATTATGCAAGATTACATTAAGGCATAGACTGTAAATGCAAAACAAAACTTGCCTGCATTTTAGTTTATTCCTTCTGAAAAGCTTATTCAACTAGAATGTATGGCTTACACTTCATTTTTCATAACAAAAATTCTGTTCTTATTTGAAGTAATAGTGTAAAAGAAATGCTATCTATAATATTGACAGAGTTCCTGTAGATTAAAATGTTCTGACTTTGTAAATAGGTAGGAAAAGGATCCCATTTGTTGAGGTCTAAATTAAAGCCAAAACTATTTTATAATCTTAATATTCTCTCCTTTTCCATGAAACAGCTTCATAAATATATTTATCAATATATCTGAGGGTGTTTTTAAAACATACATTTTATTTCATAAAGCAATACATTTTTTTCTTAATTCTAAACCCTTTTAATTTTTAGTCTTGCAGATTGTCAAACAATATTTAAATTCTACTTCTACAGTATGCATTGTATTTTTACTGTGAAGTTTTATATTTAAATCTGTAATAACATATCTGCCTGCCCAAAACATTTATATGTTTTAAACATGGCTATGATTTAAGACTTTTATAATTTCTTATAAGATTTTCTATGATTACCTCAGTCATCAAGAAGAATGAATAATTTTAATGGGGAACCTTTTAAGCAGGCAAGTTCTACCACTGATAATAAAAAATAAATCACAGAAGCTCTTTGGTGCTAGGTATCATTTAGCCTAATCTAGACAGTGACATTTGGGCCACTAACAGCATAATCATAGTTATTGCTACAAATTGCTCCATGTTTGAGTTTTAATGTTATAAGTAAATTATGCCACAGGATAAAATATATGCTTCTTTGGGAATTAAACATGTTTATTTCAGCTATGCGGATGTGGAATACTAGGAGATGGCAAGTTTTTTTCATGTAGTAATACTGCCACCTTCTGAGCCAGTGAAGAACAATTCAGTTTTCTATCCTAGGGACTTGGTAAAGAATATGCTGCAGGTCGGTGGTTTGCTTTGAGTCAGTAGTGTAAGCTCCCCACAGTCAAAGCGACTGAAGATTGCCTGAAACCTACTGCTGAAATTGTTTCAAAATCTGCTCTGGGAGGTAATTTAGCTTTTCACGAAGTTTGCACTTGTACTGCGAAAGTCTGGCAGACCAGAAGAAATAGGCAGAAAAGTCTATGGGTGAAACTTTTGATAAAAATGCTTTTCTAAAGATGTACTATCACTGAAGTCAAAACTCAAAAAATCATTCTTATTCTCTATACTCTGTCAAAAGACAGATCCTCAGTTAGTTCTGATGCAAGAATGACATAGAAAGGTTGTTCAGTGGTTTTAGGGCAGAGGTGGCCACAGCTGGGATTAGAAGATGAAGGGGATTGTGAATGTTCTTTCACCATCATTCATTCAGACAACGTGCCCTTCAGCAGAACAGCAAGCCCTTCTGATTTTCTCGAATTAGGAAGATTAGCATGAAGCGCATAATGCGGGATGATGGAATTTGTCATAATTTGCATTGTCCTGGAAAGATTCAGTTTGATAGAGCGATGCATCTCCGAGCATGTCATGTCCCACGGGCAGGTCATGGAGGAAGCTCGGCAGAAATAATTTTGCGATATGTGCATCAGTTGTAAATGCCTCATAACCAATTTGTCAAAAATAAAAAAAAAAAAAAAAAAGTGGAGGTCAGGAGAGTTGAAGAAGGTGGGCATTTGCCCAAACACATGTGGAAGTTAGATATGGTAACGGTAAATTAGACTTCTATCATTTTGGAATAAGACACGATTACATGCAATAAGTGAACACACTGACTACGTACTTGCCAAGGTACTGGTACAATTTTTTTTCTACAGTATGTAAGAAAGGTAGATCTTTCACCAATTGCATCATGAAGTTTATTTATAAAAATTCCTTACAGAAATTATCAGACACAAGAGCTTCAGGATCAGTTTTCTGAGCGATTGCTTCTGACCTTGATAATGTTCCCAAACTGCAGATAGAAAAGGATAATCAGCATGTAGTTGACAAAACGGACATGACAGTGTTACTTACATGCTGCGGCATTTCTGGAAATAGGCATGTAGAATTCAGACAGGCAAGGGGAACACACTTATTTACAGTAGCATAGCAAGAAGAAAAGGTCCAATGTCATGAATTGACCATGGTTTATTTATGGAGCATCTGACAATGAAGCAACAGTCTTTGGTATTTAGAAATCTCTCTTGCCCAAGAACAGTATAACTAGTGCTCATAGGTTATGTTATTTATCATTTCAATATCTGGTTCTACTTGAGGAAGACATTTTGCAATGTCTCCTGTATTTGTCTGTCTTTATACATTTCAAACAACAGATTAATGCCGGTGGTTCAGTAACACTGATCATTTGTGACAGTTGAGCATTTGTGAGTTGAGGGTCTAATAACAAAATCAAAATAGAAAAGGGAAAAATAAAAAGGAAATTGTCACTTCTAAGGACCTACTTTACTGTCTATGGGATCCAAATAATACTTCCTACCTGAGGTTGATCGTCAGGCTGCTGTCTTTCAGATGGTTGTTATTATAGAATTCTGATTTTTGAAAACTGAATTACCTTAAAGTACAACGCACCATAAATAAATCTTTCAACACCCAGTACCTGGAATCAAGATATATGTGAAACTAATAACACTGCACAGTTACAATTTGATCAAGTGTGTTGGTGTGGGGTTTTGGAACAAAGTATTTATAGGTTTCTGCATAAAAAATGTGTTTTAATAATGTCAGCCGAAATCACTAAAAATATTTTTTTGCTCTGCAAAATAGTAGCTTTCTGTATGGGTTCTGTGAGGTTTTGATCTCTTCATTTCCCACAGTTTACAGCTTTAAGTTTTCAGGCAAATTGCTGTGCTACTCAGGGATCAAAATTGATGTGTAGTACCAGTGAAGAAAAAATACAATTTCTGTAACAAGAAAACGTTCCTATAGATTGCAAAGTGTCTATAGGTTGCAAAAAATGGACTATATATTTTATTGCATTGAAACCCCAGATCCTGTATTATTTAGTATTGCACTGTACATGATGAAGAAAAAGAATCTCTAGAAGCCCAAGTGTGTTTTTATTATTTTGCTGGGTGGTTCATGCTGATTATATTTTTTAAATGACACAATAAATAATCTTTGCATCTCTGTATTTTCAGACTGGTTGATATTTTATTATTAAGATGCATTCTGGTAATGTTTGAGTGAAAAGCAACAAGTGTTCAGTTTTTCTATAGTTCCTTTACAGATGTTTTTCAGAAAATAGTTTGCACTGTCTGCTGGGCCCTTCAGTTATATAGCTTGATTTTGAGTTTTGGGGGCTGATGGTGATGAGTGAACGACTTTGATTTAGTAAGTAATCTTTAAAAATCTCAGAGCAAAGGATGACTACTGGTAGTGTTTTCCTCTGTGAACTAATTATAGAATATAGAAATACCAAATCTAGTGGTAGGAGACCAGAGCTCAAAACAAACAGAAATATAATAGCCTTGAAACTTTAGATTTAAAATTGCTGTTTAATTACTTGTGTTAATTTAATCTTGATGAAGAATTTCCAATTAATTATTTTTTTTCGGTTTGGCCTCTTTGTGAAGTTTACTGGTATCTGGTGATGGATTTAAAACATGTCCATAGGATTCCTCTTTCTCACAAGAGGAGCTATGTAAAATGCTTAAACTGTGATAGGGTCTCCACATGATATTTTGTAAGAATATGGTATGGAAGTATAGAAGAAACAGGTCATGTAATTTCTTATGTAAATTTTTCCTGATTTTTTCCATATCTGATTGTAAGACTTCATTAACCACTTTTTATAGAATCCATATGGTATCACCATGGATTCAGTAGCTTATTATGTTGGATAGAATTCACAATTTCTTTTTTTTATTACCTTTAGAGAAAGGCAGTATGTAATAGGATAGGTGACCATAAGAGGAAAACTGAGGACTTTTTTCTAGATTTATAAGAATTTCAGAGAGAAAAACACAAACTCCTTTCACATCTGAAAATCTTCAGATAAATTAATGGAAAAAATACTTTGCGAATACATAGTAACTGTTGTTCTTCAAAAATTACTTTCCTCTAAAGGGATTTTGTTTATTGACTATGAGTGACTTCCAATGTAATTCATCAGCATGTATGAAAAAAACCACAGTTTTGTTTTTCCAGTCATTCATGCCACAGCTTCAGTCTAGAAATTGCTGGTTGATCTATGTTCCCTCTGTTCTTATAGTTCTTAACTTAAAAGATTTTTTAGATACAATTTTTCTGTAATACACAGGTATATATATGTATGTATATATATATATATTTATTTATATGTATATATCTGTCTCATTCTGATTCCTTAGATCTTCCAATGTAGGTTTTAATTTCAGAACAAGGAATTAACCTCATTAACATCCTTAGTAGGTTGTGCCAGTCACCCAGCTCAAGAGAAGGCAGAGATAATGGAAGGCAAGAGAACAAAATTTATACTGGGAGAGGGCAATACTACTTGTATTTTTCTGGAAATAGGTTCTTTACTGGAATTCATGTTCCTGACCAGTGTGGTTTTGGGTTTGATTCTTTGAAAGCCCAATGTTTTAATTTTCTATAAAACCACGCTAGTGTAAAACAGACTCAGGGCAGTGGTCAGTACGGATCTAACTTGTTTTGATGTCAGATTAGAGGGTGTAAATCTGAAACCTTATGATGTCATATAAAAAGTAATTTTTTCAGAGAAACAATTTATATAAAAAATAACTGTTTCCTGCCCTGTAAACTATAGAACACCAGAGAGAACCTAAATATGTAAGTAATTTTCTTTGTTGGAATTTCATAACTAAAGCATATGTTTAAAATTCTGTTACACCATTTGTGAATTCTCTAGAAATTTACCATAATATTTCATAAAATTCTATTGCTGTATCTCTTAGGCTTAGTAAAGAAAGGAGGCAGTCATTCCTCTTTTGGTAGTCAGGGGAAAAGTACAGTTAAGTCAGTGCTTTACAGAGAGTTTGTCCTTGGCATCTTTTTTTCAACTGTTCTGTAAAAATGGGAAAAGGATTTGAAGGAAGAAGAAATAGGAGTACAGAAGCAATATCATTTTTATATGAGACAGAGTGAGCACAGTATCCTGAATACATTGTGGTAAAACTATTTAGAGAATCTGGGAGTGGAAAGATACAATCTGTAGATTGGAAATTGAGTCGAAGGGAGTCAGACTGCACTCACACAGCTAAATTGTGTGGTGCTCAGTCTATTGACATTTCAGCTACTTCCATATTGCATTGTTCTGAGAAGGGAAAAAAATGAGAAACAGTAGAACAGAAAATATTAGCACTGAGAGGAAGAGCAAATAGATAAGTAAACATGGGGAAAACTATTGTTAATGACTTGGAATGTCCAAATCACATTTATTTAAATGTGTGATGGAGCTGTGAATTACACCAAAAGATGTCCTGCTCATGTGCAAGTCTGTACAGATGTTTCACAGAATCACAGAATGGCGGAGATTGGAAGGGTCCTCTAGAGGTCATAATGTCCAACCCTCTCCTCAAGCAGGGCCACCATGAGCAGGTTGCCCAGGACCATGTCCAGACACCTTTTGATTATCTTCAAGGAGGGAGATTCCATAATTTCTCTGAGCAACTCATACCAGTGCTCAGTCACCTCACAGTAAAAAAGTATTTTCTAATGTTCAGAGGGAACATCTTGTGTCTCGTTTGGTGTCCATTGCCTCCGGTTCTTTTATTGGGCACCACTGGTATGAGACTGGCTGCATCTTCTCTGCAGCCTTTCAATTATTTATATATAATAATGAGATGCCCTCCCTCTGAAAGCAAAATAGTCAAAGTTCTCTCAGCTTTTCCTAGTAGGTGGTCCAGTGTTTTAATCAACTTTGTGGGCTTTGGTGACACTGTCTCTTGTACTGGGGAGCCCAGAACCAAACACAGTGCTCCAGGTGTGGCCACCAGTACTGAGAAGAGGGGAAGGATCACCTCCCTCAATCTCCTGGCAATGCTCCTCTAAATGGAGCCAAAGATACCATCTCTCTCTGTGTGGAAAGGGCACATTGCTGGCTCATGTTCAACTTGGTGTCCACCAGGACCGCCAGGTCCTTTTCCACAAAGCTACTTTCCAGTCAGGCCCCATCATGGGTTTATTTCTTCACAGGTGCAGTACTTTCAACTCCTTGTTGAACTTGATGGGAGTGCATGTCTTCAGAGGTCACCCTGCATGGGAGCATGACTTTCTACTCCACCAGGTTCTGTATTATCTTCACTCCACCAGGTTCTGTATTATCTTCAGGCTTACCAAGCGTACACTGTGTCCCATCATCCAGATTATGAATGAAGATGTTGAGCAGGACTGGATCCAGTATAGGCTCCTGCATGTTCACCTGTGAAACTTTGTACCAGTGATCCCACCCTCTGGGCCTGGCTGTTCATCCAGTTTTCAGTCCACCTCACTGTCTGTTCATCAGGCCCTTACATCAACAGCTCTCTTGGAGGATGTTACAGGACACAGTGAAGCATTACTGAAGTCCAGACAGACAATATTTACTGCTCCCTCCTCACCTCCCAAGCCAGTCATTTCATCATAGAAATTCAGTCTGCCCTACCTTCGTACTCAGCTCCTCTCTTAAGTCTTTGCTGGGTGAGGGACTCTCTGCTGAGTGTGTCTGGGTGCCAACAACTGCAGTCCCATGTGCCGGGGTGGCAGCGACTGGAGAGACCCAAGTGAGCGAATCCCAGTGCCAGCTGTGGGTGTGTGTTACCTGTGTGTGTGTGTCTGTGTGAGTGCAGGGTCTGCACCAGTAGCTGCAATGGGGCTGCAGCCTCCTCGTATGTCCAGGAGACAGCAACTGGGGAGAGGGGGATCCAGGGGCAGCTGCTGTGCAGAGTGTCTGAGCTGGGCTGCTGGGCAGCTGGGCTGCTTGGATCCCCAGCTTGGGATCCAAGTTGTACGTGTGCATGTTTATATTGTTTCCGGTGCAAGTCCCCCCTGCGCAGCCAGGGAAGGGAGCGGGCTGAGGCTTTTGACGATGTCTCGGTTTGTGTGAGGGCTCTGTGTCTCTGACTGCATTGATTGGTGTGGCTGGCCAAGGCTATTTGTATGTATGTGGTGCATATGTCTGATCTGTGTGCCTGTACCCACTGGCAATATGTCTTGGCCTGGCTACGGGTTGGAGTGGGTGAATGGAGCTGCGACAGCCTCACGTCTCTCGGGCTGTTTGACGCAGCCTGATTGGTCCTAACTAGTAAGAATATGGAACTGCAGAAAAAAGGAAAACAAAGCACTGAGATAGAAAGCAGAAGGGAAGTGAAACAATGCAAAAGTGTAGGAAAGCTATTTATTTCAGTTTGTATTATTATATGAGGCCTTTGCAAACTGTAATATCCTTATTTCCACATTATTATTATTGCAATTTGTAAAGTGAAAAGGACTCTGCCCAGAGTCTTGAGCAATGTGAAGTGTCCCTTTCCCACAGATCTTCCTGTGTCCTCAAACAAAATAGGAAAAAGAAGGGGACCAGTATAGCTCCGTGATATTGCAGGGAGCCCGTTTTCAACATTTATGCTTGTTTGAGTAAAGAGTATGAAATCTGTGCAAAAAGTAAAATGGTTGAACTGCCTTAGATGTATGTTTAATTTAACAGTTCCTAGTTTGGAGAAAAGTAACCAGTATTGCCAAGGTTTAATTTGGCATCCTTTTTCAAGCTGTTACATTTTTTTTTCCAGAATTTGAACCTTTTTCTTAAACTTCAAAATTTGAAAGAAACTTGCAGCAAGGAAGGGCTTTTGATTTATTCTTCTAGAATGGAGAAGCAGTCAAATAGTTATTGAAATATTTGTTTTCTAAACAAGGTTGCAGGGAATTAAGATGTCAAGCAACCACACTTGCAGGTATCTCCATTACTGAATTTAACCTGTTGTTCTGAAAAGTACTCGAGGTAGGGCAGGGAAGCCTGTAAATCGAAAAGAGAGTAAGATGAAGCAGAGAGAGCTATGGATGAGTGAGACCTCCAGTTTGACTGGTGGTGTTTTCCCTTCCCGAGAGGGAAGACCAAAGCGGATTAAAGATGAGCAGGTTCCAAGTGATTAGTTCAGTTTATTACATTCTCAGCTGAATCCTTCTTTGTCTGTGTGCTTGCCCAGCCTTCCCTCCTGCTCAGAGACTCAAAAAGTTAATTACTGTAATTTGCAAAATGTACATACAGTGCCTTAGTACATGGAAATGACGGAGGTGGGTCTGAAACCCTGCAAGACTGCCTTGGCACCTCACCACCACTTTGCCATCCTTCCTGGTTTCAGCTCTGTGCGATGTGTCTGTTCACAGTTCCGTTGTTTTCTGTGCGAAGTAGAAAAGGTGGCTGTTCCTAATTGTCTCCTAGCTCTACACACAATTTTTATTCCTGTGTCTTTTGTTTATTCCCTTCCTTCTGATTACAGAAAATCATTCTGTTCAGAAAAATTAGCTACCTTCATCATTTAGCTAGCATTCAGGAGGCTCAGCATGACAGTACTTTGAAACAAAGATGCTTTATTTTCTCTATACTGGTAGTTAACTAACTGTATTTTCATATTGAGATGGAAGTTCATAACATTTTCTATTTTTCTGAGTTTTCCATTGCTCCATGGGAGCTTCTGGCTGCCGAGTGATTTTGAAACTCTGGTCGTATGTAAGGGAGACTCAAAATTTTAGAAGTACTCATATAGAATACAGATATTGCTATTTTCTGAAAATGTGAATTTATATGGAAGTTGAATAAATATAACAGTGGTTATTGTCATCATATATTTTTCATTTGATTTATCAGTGATACATCTGTGCTTTCTGGATATTGGATGTTACTTGATAATAAAATCCCATTAAAACTGAAAGATTATTGCAGTAATTACAAAGCCACCACTTGCTTGAGGTTTGTTTCAGGATTTTTATTTGTTTACTTTAATTTTTATTGGCTAAACCTATTTTTCAATTACATGCAGTCCTTTAAACATGTAAATATGCTTGATGGTCGAGTCGAAGGCTACCACATAAAAAGAACTGAGAATAATTTTAACTAAACCTGGAGGATGACTATCCCGTGCAGAGTTCTTACTTTCTAGGGAAGTCTTGTAGTAGAAGGGTCTGCCACGTGTGTATCGTAGGCTTGTTACGCAGTTGTGGTGTGGGCATGTGCGAGATGGGAATATCTGCAAGTGCGTGAGAAGTTTCTACTGGGACAAAGCTGCCAGATGTCTGGAGAGGTCTAAGTAGAGAATAAAATTTCTGGACAGAAGAAAGTGAAAACAGAACAAGTTAAAAAATGAGAGGCCTGTTTATGCAACCTGCTTTTTCTTTCTGCTCCCCTCCCATTCAACTGTCTTTCAAAGACTTCTGAAATTTATAGTAGCCTGTGAATCACTGTAAGGGTCTATCCAGAGCCTTCTGAAGATTCAGAGGAATTTTGTCTAGGCAACCAACTCTCTTTCCTTAACAGCTGAGGACCTGGGATTCTTCTGAATTGTTTTTGATGAGAGAGTTTGTTTTCTCAACAAAACTGTGTTTGGCTTTTAGGGGGTTTAATAACAGCTCCAAAATGAGATGTCTCAGTTACAGTTTTCTTTCACATTTATCTTTTCACATGTTTGAGTCTCATTTCTCTCACAGGAAGATTTCAGAGATTCTCTAGTAAGGTTGCAGGTTTTCTCATAGCTACAGGTGTGCTATCCAATTTAAGATTTTGGTTATCAATATGTCTTGATGCAACTGTGACCCTCAAAAGAAGTGGTGAAACTGTAGATGTTTAAGTGCTAAATAGAGATTAGTTTCAGTTGTGTAGTGGTATTAAAGATGTTGCCTTTAAAATGTATTTAAAAAATAAGCAGTAGGTGAAAGCCACAAAGATACTGGTTTTAAGCTTCACTTTGAAAAGCTATCCCTGGTTAGGCCAAACCAGAAATTTCTATTCCATCTGTAAGCTTTAGTCTGACTTCCAGATCAAGTGCCTATAAAATTATAATGATGAAGTATAAAAAGCTTTAAAAATTTAGCACAGTTTCACTCTTTTTCAACATTAGTAAACTGTGAGATTTGGGATATTTTTGAATTATTTGAAATATTTTAAAGATATTTATTATTTTATTATAAGGGCCGAGGCATACAGATGTAACATTTCCTTAAAATTAAATCATACTACAATCTACTCTTGTAGAGGTTAATTTATTACCATGGATAGTTTCAAGAAGTCTGTGTTTGCAATTAAAAATGTTTTATTAGTTTAAAAGAGATTCCTTATAGCATTCACTTAAAATAAGCAATTAAATGTCTGCTATAGGTCTAGATGCAGGTGAAACTTCCCCATGGCACTGTACTAGGTAATGCCATAGTTATAATTTTTGTTCCATTGTCTGTGACTATTTCAATTTTTTGTTCCAGTTGGAAAAGTATTTATACCAAAGACATTGTTGCTCAGTAGAATTGAACCATAGGACTACATTCAGACAGCACACTTTAGGTCAGGTTTCTGCAGTATCTTCTAGGAATTTTTTTCAAGTCATCTGAACAATATAACTTGTGTGTTGAGACGTTATTGTGGCAGGAGGCAGAGTTAGAGAACTCGTAATTTGTAGATCCTGTCACCACACAGATATGGGGAATGTCCGAGGATGTTTAGCATGGACTGGTCTGATGCATATGCGTATAAGCAAGGCCTTAAGTACTGGGGGAAACTTAGTGTGAAAACTTACATTGTCTTAGGACTTTGGGCATGAATTTCATGTGTAATATTCTTTCATTTAGAGATCTAATTTCTGCTAAAGGCACATTTGAGATACACACTGGACAATAATTTTGTGTATATTTTCATAGGTTAATATGTAATTTTTAGCTGATGAATTCCAAACCTCAGGTATCAGGAGGATCAAACTAATAGGAACTTATGTTACTCATGGGGTTGCATTTTAGCACATCAGAGTGTTTTAGGCTGTATGAGCAGTGCAATAGTATCTCAAAGAGATCATGCTGTCAGATCCATGGATACTGCAAGGCTTGTGGCTTCATCATTATAGGACCTATGTTTACTTTTACTGTCATCCTATAAAAAAGTTTTAAAGCTAGTATGTTATGCCCTTTTTTCAAACTGGGTGACTGCTCTCACTATGCATAACAATTTTGACTTAACTGTGAGATTTCAGAAGACTACACTGCAGTACTCTGTCAGCTGTGAAGCAAATGACTCAGCTGTCCTGGATACTAAATTCTGCTGTCCTCCTAGAATAACTTTAAGCTTTACTGACAGAGTGACTTCCAGGAGCTCTGGGTGATGCTGTGTATGATTGTAAATAAACATTGTGTTTAAGTCTCCAAAGCTACTAGTCACATATCCTTCAGAAAAAACTTTCTGGTTATTAAATCTTTGCTATTAATTAAAATGCTTTTTAATATACTGGGATAAATTACAACTAAAAAAGCTTTTTGAGGATAAAAGCACCATGCATGAAGAAAGTAATCCAATTAGGGATGTCACCTGCCATGTTTCTGAACACATGGTGTTATTGACACTGAACTCATGTTGTACGTCTGTGTGCATTGTTTTACTACTAATTCAAGCAGTCTGGGCTGCATAACTAGTCAATGTGGGACACTAGGTGTGGTGCCTATTGAAAAGCATCTGAATATCTGTTTCACATACAAGACTTCCTTTCTAAATGTAGGCAAATCATTTAATTGTACTACATCTCAGTTCTTTTTCTGCAAATTAGTATTTGTGTTGCCCTGGTTCATTTTTCTTTCTGTGCAATCTCAGAACTCTAGAATAATGCCCATTTGTATGCATGGAAACTGATTAAAACCATAATTCACTCTGAGTTGATTGTGAGACATTGTAAATTCGATGGCATACTTGGTTTTGTGGAAGAAAGCAGACTAGTTCTGTTGAGATCTAATGTATGCATTTTATATAGCTACAGGCTATCTTTAGGTTCATCCGTATTTTGCCAGTTAGGACAGACAAACCCAACACTTCTCTGATAGGAAGAAGCCCTATTAGCTTGTAGAGAAGAAAGAAGCCCTCTTCACTGTTTTAACAATCCAAGGTCAAACAGAGCTGATACATATGATCAATATTAATTTGAAATCTGTAACATGACAGACTTCTGCAACAGTCTAATTCCATGGCAGTAAAACTCATGAATATATCAAAGGAAGAAATTGCAATGACATTCCTGCTTTGGAAAATTGGGCATTAAAAGCCCTAAATTGTTAATAAGATTTTTCTCTGATTGAGGGCTAACCTGAGAACTACTCTTATCAAGGTCAAATGCCCAGTAAACAAGATTGGCAGTGTTGAGACTAATCTGCCAGCAGAAGAGAATTCTGTTTACTTCTCTGCATATGTGCTAGTTCCCTGCCTTTGTGGAAAAGGTATTGTAATAATAATAATAACTGAACAGGATGGGATTCCTGTGAAGGCTGGGATGAGTACAGTAAATAATATATTAGCACTAAAAGCAAAAGTATTACTGAATAATGGTTGATTTACTTTTTGTCATGTTTGGGTCATACAACTAATATGGCTTACAAATATTGCAACTGTTCTGCTACAAACATTCAGATGAGATACACTTGATTTTATTATTATTATTAGTCATGCTAAATTGGACGTTGACAAATGTTATCATATGTATATAAATTCTAGAGTTATTACATTAATCTCATCTCTTGGACAAAGAGCACATAAAGTTAAAAAGAGATATGTTTATTTGGGACTGCGTCCTCTGGATACAGTTACAGCAGTCTTCTGCTAGTTGGGTGGAAAGGCTTTGAATGTTCCTTAAATGGATAGCTTACTAAACATTTGCCAAGCATTTTCTTTCTGAGCCTTTCCCTTATGTGAAGGAATCTGTCAGATCTTATTCTGTGATTGAGGAGTTGCCTTAGGAATCTCAGTCAAGTCTGCCTGCAGCTCACGTTGTGTGAAGTTCCAGCTTTCTTCTTTGTAACAGTAACAAGTCTGCAAGATTATTTTTGTCCTAAATTCTGAAAAGGTAGCAATAAATTTCAATTCTATAAAAAATGTGGACATTAGCTAAAGATTGGATGATGGTGAGTTTTCAGTGGTTACAAAACATCCATTCTCTCAACTTTATGCTTTAAAATGCCTGATAAATTAACAAACAAACAAAAAATATCCCTAGGCCGAAATATGTTGCTTGCTTACTTGCCATAATTGCTGAGCAAGTTTCAGAAAAAATTTAAAAATTATTTTACCTATGCAGTGAGTTGCAGTCTTCAGACAGAAAAGCGCTACAGATCCATGTAATGTAAATCAGAGGTAGCTGCAGGTAGAAACTTCAAAGTTGCCTTTTTCTAACTCCTCTCAGGAAAAGTCCCTTACATAATAAGAAAATTAAGTACAGCATTTGACAATCAACATCAAGGAAGTATCAGGATTTTTTTTGAAAAACAAAACAAAAAAACCAGTTCTAAAATTAAAGTTAAGGAATAAAACATTGCAAAAGTCTGTTAGTATTGATTGGTTTACTGTGTTTTTCCTAACTATGTTCTGCAAATGAGTTTGAGTTTGTCTTCTTAAATATAAATACACATTTATAATGGACATGCATGTATATTTCCCTTACCATCCAATACAAATAAAGTGTTGATATGTATCCTAACGTTTTGGTATTTCCCAATCAGTGCTTAAGTTTTCATCTCTGATATGTTAATATTGTGTATATGTGAGTGTTTATTTATCCCCTGTGTGGTAATACTAAAACTAAAGTTCAAATCATCAATAAATTAACTTCCTGCTTATGCTACTCCTAGTTTCTCAACAATTAGATTAATGTTAGAACTATATGATTAATGCAAGGCATATTCTAGTTTTATGGAATTGCTTCTTATTCCTCTTATACTCTTCTTGGCACCTGTATTGAGAAGTACGTATAAGCCAATGCTAATATTGTTTTACTTTCCCATCCAAAATAAGCACTGATATTGTACAACTGCTCAGGAACTTGGAAGACCTTACCCCTTTAATATTTTCTTCTTTTCAATCCATTTGGGTGAACCATTTAAATTAAATTTTTATTTACTGTATTTTTAGGAGCTGTAATAATGATTCAGACTAAAGCAGATCTCATGATATTTCTTCTATGGGAATGTAAACAGGAATGTAATGCAAGGTAGAATATTTTTGTTAGGCATCTAATCCTCTGACATTGTCTTAAATAAATACTTTCTTTGTTACAATAAATTTGTTACAATAATTTTTTTACTCGTTCATCTCAATTTTTCCATAAAAATAGCAAATGCAAACAGGTTTGTATTAAGCTGCTTGTTTTGTTATGAACTTGGAATGAGATTATTTGCTTGAACCCCTGTACCTCTGCAGTACAGTATAATACAAGTCCTGATCTTGCCATTAATCACCTAGCAGCTGACAGTAACACATTCAGCAAAAACGCTGGTTACGCATTTCTTATACTCACCATCCACATTCAAAACAGTGTATGTGTAGCTCTGTACAGGTTTGACTTAATCCTTATTGTCTTATAAAATGTCTGTAATGTTTTGTAAGCTTTCTAAAAACAGCAAAGTTTGAGAAACCTGTCTTCCAATTAAAAGATAATGATCATGAGTTCTGTGATAATCAAATTTTGTGTCCAAATTAGTTTTCTAGTCTCATACTGATCTTCAAGAAAGCACCATTTCCCACATGGATGGGACTTGATCTGCATGATAGAAAGTTTTATTCTTCCCAACAACAGAAGTTTTTATCCCATCTACAAAAGCTATGCTGGCCGCAGGCTATTGAGAGTCTCAAAGATTTCAACTGATATAGACAAAATTTCATTGAAAATGTGTATTTGAGTAAATTAGAACGTGACTATTTCAAATGTAAATTTTGAAGCAGTGAAGACAAACTGTAGTTTCATAGAATTAATCAAGTGCATTTTTGAAACATGAACATCCATCATTTCTGTTACAGTAATATTTATATGTGCATGTATTTTAGCTGTGTATATATTTTATGATCAAAGTTTATAAATTTTGGAGTATGAATTGCTGAATTCACTGTAGTTGTGTATGACTAATAGTAGCAGTAATAAATGACGAGGTTCTTCAAGTATGACTGAGTTTGTGGATACTACATCCTTTGAGTAATGAACTGCTCTTTACCTTGATACTTTTCATGTCTTAAATGTTTTTAATCACATATAACTTATATTACATTGGTTGCCTGAAAGAATGTTGAAGCTTTAATGATCCTTGTTTCGTCAGTGTAAGAACTTAGCAGTATCCATCATACGATGTTATTCAGTATGACAGTTACTCAGCTTATACTTCAGGGAAGATATCAAAGCTAATATCTAGTTTGTAGTATAAGTAATCTTTCATGGTTACCAGTTAGGATGATTTGGGACTACCATCACCCCGGTGACTCCACTATATTCAGTTTTTCTAAAGATTTTATATTTCCATTTTTTAGTCTTTCCACTGTTCAGTTGCAGTTGCTAGAACAATAAATGTGAATACTTTTTGCTTCTCAGTCTTAAATCTATACTACAAATAATAAAATCTAAAATACAGCAGCTCACCTATATAGCAGAAAAATCATCCTCTGATATTGTTTATCTGAAAGGAAATGCAGGAGAAGATTGCCATGACTGCAGATTTATTGGACATTTATATGATGTCTGTATGGTTATGATGGTGTGTAATGCTTGGCTCCTTCTTGCAATAACTTTAAAGCCAGGGAAGTGACTGCTGGATTGACAGGATGAAAGCAGTAATAATAAGAGGGGGAAAGAAGACAACATGCATTTACAGTTGAGGTGTTTAAAACTTGCTTATACTACCTCCGGGTCATACAGATGTAGAGGGAATGTGACTGCCTTGACAACTCCTGAATTTTTGATCAATTACTGCTTAGCCTTCAGTGGAACACTTTCAGACGCTCATGACTTAATCCTCATTTGCGACATTTCTGTTTAGCTTCGTTTCTTGGATTCTGAGAGTGACTGAGATGTTACTATTTCTATATAAACAGTTTATAAATATGCCAATAGCACTTCAAGAACAAATAAAAACAAATTTCTTCTTTCGTATCTTCCCTATATGGTTAGGTTGTAAAAATAGATACTCCTATACACAGTCATTAATGACAGCATTGGAAGGCCTCTCTGTTAGCTTAGCTAGAACTGTATTTTTCAGTAAGCAGAAGTTCAAGATATTAAGTGTTGCAGGATAAGATCCTAAATAGGAAAAGGGAAGAATATTGGCGTATGCCTTTTATTGGGAATTCTTTCTGTTGTTTTCGTCCTTGGTCATTTCCATTGGACTGCTAAATACATGCAGGAATATGGAAGACCTACGAGCACTTCTGCTTTCAACTCCTATGGTTTGTGACTTTGCTCAGAGTATGTCTAACAATTTGGCTAAAATGGCAGCACTATCACAGCCTTTTCAGCTGCTATCACTGTCAATCCCTATGAAACTGAATGGGTGTAGTTATGAGATATTTTTAGGAAACATACTTTACATAGACAGGACCTGTGAAGGCAGTAAATTCCAGGACATAGAGAAGGATATGCAACAGTACTTTCCGCTTTAAATTACATGTTTTGATGTCTAATTAGAAAGTTTCAGTGGTTTCAGTGCTGACATCTGCTTTGTGTCATAGCAAAGAAATAGTACAGATTTTCACTCACTTTTTTTTTTACAGATTTACTTTGTATTTTAATGGCATTTACACTTCACATAACAAAAGCAAGAAAAATTTTACATCACCTTGTGTGGCTCATATATTGTGGACCAGTTATTCATCTAGAGTTATAAACAATAGTTGCAAACTAGGTTGCAAACAAATTTTGCCTAAGGCATGAACCATAAATTAAAGTAATAATCATCTCTGTAAGAGACAACTTTTTTCCACTGCTCTTTTAAAATAAAAAAGAAAGTAGGTCAGAGAAATTTAGGATATTTTAGAATACGTACAGTATTGTATTGTTTGCCAGCACCTAATTTACAATTACAGAGCTGCATGAATATTGAAATGATTCAGCTTCCCATTATAAATGTATGTGGCAGTTTGGTTGTTGATCAGTTTATGAAGTTAATGCAAATGAAACTGTCTTCCTGTCAGCATTTGAAATATATAATGCAGTCATGTTGTATATTCAGGGACAGGCCATTGACAGTCAATTAACAAGTTTGATTGGTATGTCAACTCATTCTTTTGAATTGTTAATAGTATGTTAATAGCATTCATTTCTTTGTGCAGTCCCATTTGCAGCTTCACAGTTACAGCTATTTTTTATGATTCTGAGTAACCTAAAATAGTGCCTTAATAATAGATTATTAAACACCTGTCTGGTGTAGCTTAGGGAGGCTTTTCTAGACTGGGAGTTTGCAGTGGATCCCTTTGATATTCAAATCAACAAATGATAGCCTTTTTATTCAAAATGTAAGTTCTTTTGATGGTTAGCTTGTTAAGAAATATTCAGTTCCAGTCTGACCTGATCTGGTTTCCCATGGAAAAGATCTGATGCTGTTTGAAGGTTCATAAATGGAATGCCAATGACAATTTGTTGTTGACGTTTTGCTGCCTCAGCCTTCAGATGCTGCTGGTTGATGTGCCGCTTTAGCTTCACCAAATAATGCTTGCAGGTAAATGATCTTCTGATTGATCAGATAGTTTCAAAGCATAGAGTTCTCTTCTGTGGTCTGTAGTCATGGTTTTTAGGCTTGGAGGGGTACTTTAAAAGATGCATCAAAGTTGACAGATGAATCTTGAGGCAAGGAATTATGGGAGACAGCAGAATTATGGGGATATTTTTTAGAGAATAACATATCAGTGAGAGTTTTGAAGACCTTCAAAGGTCTATCAAACCAGCTCCCTATAGCAGATTTATTCCTCCTTTAAAAAGAATTAGAATTGGGTACACTGATTAACTCTCAATTTCCTGTATTAGGAAAGTGTTGAGCTGGTTTATTGTTCTCTGATGATGTTTTAAAGGGCTTATTTCATTTGAATTTTACTGCTATCTTGTTCTGTATACAGAGCCTAGTCCTGTAAGGTGCAATTTCTGCTTCTACTAAAGTTTGTATAAAATCAAAGCATTATACCACCTTACAAGATCAGGGTGTACAATAAATAACATTCCTTTACATAAACATCCGTGTCACCATGAGTTAGCATTAAAATAAACAAGTAAAAATATCAATTGGAATAACTCTGTTTCTCCACTGTTCTTCATATTTCAGGCATTATTCTTTTATGCCCTTCTTCATTCCCCATTAGTTCCCTTCCTGATTCTGGTGCAGCTATTTTTTTAAGAATCAGACTAGCTATTAGAAGCTCAAAACATACATCACAGAAATAGTTCATTTCTCTTTCGTTTGAGCATTTAATTATTCACTATCAGCATGTGATATTTTTTTCCACAAAAACATGTAATTGTTTTTTTTGTTGGAGAGCTATAAGAGTTAACTCCTTCAGGTCTGAATAGCAGGAACCCTGAGTTTTGGAGTCAAATGCTATGAACAGTTATATTGCCAAGTGCAAACTCTGGAATCACACATTGAAAGATGCTGTATGTTAACTATACATCACTGGACTTCATAAAAAATAATTCTTACTGTTTGAATTTAGACCAAACTTTTTTTAACAACAAATAACAGTCTTTTCACAAAACCCTAAAACATTACTTAAAACTGGTAGATGAACAGCCAAGTTGTGCAACTTCAATCTTTTATGTCATATAAATAAAATTTAAAATTTACATAAGACAGTTTCCATCATTGGAAATTTTGGCATTTTTGCATACTTTTCAAATACTAGGCACTGTTTAGCTGATAATTAGAAGGTCTTTCTGTTGGGCTGAATGTGCAAAATATTAGACATTTATATTGTCACACAAGGTCATGTTTTTAGTGATGCACCTATAATTTTCCTAAGCTCAAAAAGCAATATTAAATACTTAAAATGTTCTCAGCTCAATTTGTGCACTTTGATACAGCCTTTGTTTTTGAAGAATTACTCTATTGGTTATTTGCAAAATTTAAATTGAAGTTCAAAGATTTTCTGATAGTAATATTATCAATATTGTTTCTAATTCATCATTTCTGTGCTTAAGTTTTAACCATTATACTTCAAAGATAACTTCTGGATCTCATCTCACATTCACATTAGGTTTATGTAAGCATTTTTATTTTATTTGCAAAAATGTGGTAAAAACTACCACCTCCGCATGATTTTTATTTTGTCATCTTGTTGAAGATTGCACAAAAACTGTATTTGTACAGAATCATTGGTCTGAATGTTCTGCAGTGTAAGACTTATCTTAAGTATCTTTCAGAGTGCTAAATGCTTAGTATTTCAAAAAGCTAGAACATAACAATGACCATCTCATAGCAGTTTGGAATACGTGTAATTTCAGTAGGTCATTTCTTTTTGGATTATGTTAGACTATCAAGATAGAAATCCTAATTAGGAATGTATCAATTTTGATTTAATATTCATTGTAAAGCTTTTGCACATTATAACTAGTGCTTTTGGTCATAGAGTAGGATCTTTCCATCTTATATCATCCAAGACTATGAGTTTATTTAAACAAATTAGAACAATTCCAATAGAAGATACTGAAAGATGTGCTTCCTGGAGTGCCCACTGTCACCACAGTATTGTCATTATTTGGCAAAAGGAAAATACAAAAGAAGAGATTTGAACATGGATCTCAGCAATATTGCAGCTGAAAACCTAATCACTGTATTATTCCTTGCTGCATTCTACCCCTTCCTTCCTCTTACTCACTCTCTTTTAGTTTCAACGCTTTGTTTTCTACCCATTTTTATGTCAGAGGACTTGACTCTGCAATTAGTTTTTACTAACCAAAGTATCTATTTTTATTAATAATGCAAACAAAAGGGCCAAGCACATGGTAAATTTGCAAGCACTGGTTCTTGACCTTGCTTTGTGATGTAAGATGGATAGAAAGATGATTGCAGCTTGAATGGAAGAACATGAGATACATATTATATTAGTAATTCATTAGTTATTGATATACTGTCAAGATAGTGCAATTTCCAGTTCCCAACTTTTATCCTTTTAAACCATTTAGAAAATTCCATGAAAATAAGTATTATAAGAGAACAGCAAGCTGAACATACAAAAAAACCAGGAAAAAAACACACAAAAAACACCAGAAAAAATTAGAGAATGTAGAACGCAAGATTGCAAGATTGTAACTCCATACCCAAATGAAAATGTATTGCAGTACAGAATATTATTATAATACAATTATAGTCCAGTTGTAACACAGAATTTAAATAAAATTTTTTACAGAAATTTAATTTTTAAATGCTACAAGTTACCACTTAGTCAATAAGTAACTTCTTGTCATGAAGTGCTACTGATTTAAGTCTATATCTGCCCACTGAAAGCTACATGCTAAAAATGCCTCATTGCATGTTTAGGAATGTAGTGATATTTTATATAAGGATATTTTCCACACTGCAATTCTGATAAAAGGTCAAAATTTATGCATACAACAAATAGAAGTTGTGAAAATGTGTGTGGATCAGTGTATATAGTGAATTTGTTGTTGTGTCTCTGTAATTTCCACTAATTTTTAAATTTTAGGATAGGTAATAGCATTCATGTAACAAAGACATACATTTTGTTTCTTGGATTGCACTTCATGAACATTGTAATTCAGATTACATGAGAATGTATAATGCATTATCACTGTCAAATTACAAATTCTTCAAATTTGTAGATCAGGTCATATCTTACTGCTCAGAACACAGAATTTTAACTATGAATTCTTGCTGTACTGCTGGATTTAGTGGGACTTTGCAACTGATACTATGGAGTCCCTAATACCCAAACTCATTTCTTTGTCAAGTTTCGCTTAATTGATGATGCAGAAAAGGTAATATGACATTAGTTTGGCCCAGAATATTAAGTATATTTGTACATCTTTGTTGAAAGTTTCAGATTTTATGAGTATAATCAGAACCTGACTTGAAAATTTGCCTTGGAAGATGTATCCCTAGGTAACAATATTCTACTGTGTAAGGAAGTATTATCACTGAAATATGAATAAACAGACAAAGGATATACAGTGTAAACACTCTATCATGTAGGTTATATTTTATATGCATTAGTATTATGTATATTGTACAGGTATATCTAGTTACACAAATAAGTTTCCTTTCATTTCCACTGGGAAATGGTGTATATACCTCTTATAAATTGAACTTCTCCACTAAATAATCTTTGTCATATATTAAGGTGTTTTAAAGTTGATTATTGTTTAGGTAGTCACAGATATAAGTAAAATCTGTGTGAGACTAGGTATACATAGAGGATGGTAAAAAAACCCAAAAAAACCAACAAACCAACCAACAAAACAAAAACCAACCAAACAAAAAACCACAGACACAAAAAAAACAACCAAAACCCACAAACAATTAAAGAAAACAACACAAAAAGCCCCCCACCACACTATGTGGCTAGAATCAGAACTATTACTTTTAGCTTAGTAGTACTGTAGTTACAGACAACTTGTTTTCGGTTACCTGATTCTTCATTTTATGCAACTGCTTCTTTCCTGTCTCCCAGTTATCACAAATGAGCATCTGAAGGTAGCCAATGACATTCATGAAAAGCATATTTCAAGTAAGAATATTAAGCCAAGTGATGGCTGGGAACAAAATCTCTGTAAGAATAGAATGTCACGGTGTTAATGTGTTTCATACACTGTGAATTACTGTTGTGTGATGAACAGCTTTCACCTTTCAGTACAGAGTATTTTCTCTGCCTAGCTGTCCCTCTTCTGTTTATAATCACATTAAAATATTTGACAGTTGGCATGAATAAGTATTGTAAAGACAGGTAGGAAAGGGAAAAAACCAACTCACTCTTCACAGGATTTTATGACTGCCGTCTTGATTCTCCTTGGATGCTGAATTCCAGAACAGTGGTACAGCTTTGAACAGTAGCACCCTTATTGTTAATAGAAACTTAAATCTAGAAATTTCTACTTAAATCTAGAAGTTTCTATTGTTAATAGAAACTTAAATCTAGAAATTTAGGAAAATAGTCATAAATAGTAAAACCACAAATGGACTGTGTGGGAACCCCAAATGAATACTTAGTTAACCTAATGTAAGGTGTCGACATTTTCCACTTAACAGAGGGGGGAAAAGAGAGGTTTTTTGATTTTTACACCTTTACCCTAACAGATTAAGATGCTTATCATAATTTGAATGCTGCTATGCTAGGCTGTAAACTGAAAATCAGTGATAATGATGAAATGTAAAAACTTCTAGAAAAAAGTACTTCAACAGCTCTGAAGAATCACCTGAAACTTTGATGTGATCTGATCTTTTACAACCTTGCTTTTGAAACAGGGAAACCATACTTTTTGTAAAGGTTATAATACCAGTTCATGGCATTTTAAAAAATTTTACTCTTTGATTAGACCCGTGTCATAGAACAGAGTCTGTATCTTCTTTTGTCCTATACTGAACGTGCTTCTAGTAAAGAGCAGTTATGATTTAATACAAACTGTTAAACAGTTCTTCAGTCAAGTTTTCTCCCTTTTTCTGAATATCTGTACTTCAAAATATTTTTTACCATATGTTCTGGCATGAGTTTTCATTTTTCCTAAGCTAAGCCTCATTTTCTTATTGCCTGCCTTCATTTCAAACCTATCTGTGTCCGTTTTTATTATTTCTACTGCTGCACATTCCAATTTGTTATCCTCTGCGGGTTTCATTATCATCCTGTTAATCCCTCCTTCCATTGACTTAATGAAGATGTTAAACAAAATCAAGCCTAATACCAATCCCTACGGCACCCCACTTCAGTATATTGGCATTTTCATTACTCTCTCTTTACAGATTATCAGCTTGTTAAAAGCATTTATGATTAGGAGAGTTAAAAAATCATTTCCAGATATGCCTTATCATATATTTTAAGAATCCGTATGAATTATAACCATTGTCCTCCCCTATCTATTTATATATATTTCACTAAAAACCACAATCACCTGCAGTGGACATAATATGCATTTTCTAAAAATGGAGCATCCATTGCTCAATAGTTCATGTCCATGTTGAGTCATTTCTGTTACTTTACACTGTTGGATACTAGTCTTTTCCCCCTTTTTTGTCTGGACCCTGAAAATGCCTTTAGTTTTCCTAGTAAATATTGATTTGATTAAGTGTCTCATTCTTCATCCCAGCCCCAATTGTTAAGGAACAAACTCATCTTAGTAGATTTTTTTAATTTGTTTTGTTTGGCATCTTTATTTGAAGTGATCCGAATAATAAATGAGGAAGTGTTAATCAATTTGGAGCTTTTACTCCATCTTGTAGATAAGGTATGTTCATAAAGCTGAGTGTTATGCAATTTTTCACAGTTGGCAGATTTTGCTAATGTGGTTGTGTGAGAACTTGTGATTTTTTTCAAAAGCATGAGAGGAATGGTAGGCTTTGTAAAAGGTGACAGATTAATAGTCATGAAGACTAGAATTCCACTGTCCCAAGGAAGAAATGCATCAAAGATTAATACTCTTGTTATCTTGCTCATTTTAAAGTAGGGAGACTGCTCTTTTTCTGTTTAGGAAAAAGCACCCATCAGGATGGGAACAGTTTATCCTCTATGGCAATTAAGTCTGAACTGTGTACTGTAATTTTCCATAAAGGAAAAATATGTGCGCTCTGTACTAGTGCAGGACATTGGCCAAAATATGCACATTAAGTAAACAATATTTTCACCTCCATTTTATTTCTTTCCTCTCTCTCTGTTAAAGATTCCAAGTTGACCAAATCAAGACTCCTGGAGAAGATTTCAGACTATCTGTCTGTCATGCCCACATGGATGTTTTAGATGGGAAGCCTTTTTCACCCACTTTATTGGAACCTGCATTTATTTTTGGTTTATGTCTCATACTCCATTGGAATATGAATGACAGTTTTTGGGATGGATGTTTTTTTGAAAATTTCAGTTTCTGAATCTTTGTCTTCTGTAGATCAGAAGCATGTGGGGTTTATTTCTGTCAGTCATAGAGCAGAATAAAATTGATTTGGCATTGATCAAGATTTAAATATAACCAACATATATGCCCAAAATATGTACACAAATATTACAGTTTTCTGTGATAGGATGTAACTGTTTTTAAAAGATTATTTTCAAGCTAAAACTTTGATCTTACCTTCTCTTAAGCTTTTTGACCTGATTATTCTTCTCAAGTCTGTGCATATAGCATTTTGTTAAACTTCAGGGCACTAGAGATCTTCAGGAATCTATTAAAAGAGATTGTGTGCTGTAAATCCAGCACAGTCAAAAGGCTCAATTTGAATTATTGGATTTTTAGAGGATTGCAGAGGTGTTTACAATTGGGCAGTATAGAGTATGAATAGAAGGTAATCATTATGTTGATTCAGTATTCATAACAATATTGTGGCTTCTTTAGATGCACTGTTAAGTTGTAGTGTTTTTAAAGAATTGCCAGGTTTTGTGCTGCTCAGTGTCTGCATGACATGATACTTCTCTTTGGTATAATTTAAATTAGGAAATGCACAAAAGTTTTAGGTGTGTTGATAGCATTATGACACTGTGTGCCACGTCAGATATGACTTTGTGGCATGATGTATCTTAATTTTGCTAAATGGAAGAGTAAAAAAAAAAAACAAAACTAATTTAGCATCTCTGAAATTGCAGTACTTTATTTCAGTTCTTGGTAAAAAAAATATTTTGTGAATTTTCAACCTGCAAATATATAAGTTCAAAGAGAAAAAATTAAATCATCCTTTGATAAAATAAATTGTAATAGTGAAGAGCAATTCAAAAAGATGAGTGTTTTGTACTCTCGTAGCTTAGGTGATCAAATACATTTTGGAACATCCATCCCAAAATGACAATTAGCAAAATGGAGTCACAGCATTTGAAAATTGAATTATAAATCTCTGAAAACTGTGGAAATGTTACAGCTATTTCAGTAAAATAGTAATAATATACTATTGATTATACTTTTTGACCTAACTAGGAAAAAATATTATTTTATGGAAAGGGAAGTTCTGAAGTTTTGAGTATGAGGTGCAAACATTTGACTAAACTATGTGTGGATTCTTACAAATGTCAATTTTGTTTTTAGTCAAAGTAACTTTTTTTACTACTATTTTTCATTTAGGAATATATCCTTCATCTTTTAGGTACTGGTAACTGCACATTTTTTCTCAAAAGAAAACCTGTACCAAATTAAATTATGTGTTATCAACTCAATCCTAGAATTTTTAGACTACAAATTTGCAACAGTTCAAGAAAAACGTGTATTATATTGAAGATTGTGGTATATTAGAACCATGTTAGTCAGATACAATTTGTGTTCATAGTATGAACTCAAAGCTTTTCAATTACTGTTGTCTAAACGATGCCTTTAAAACCTTATTCATATTAGGCAGTTGAATAAAAGATTTCACATTGCAAAAAGCAATTTTGCTGTCATTATCTAAAATAAGAGGGCCCTAGGAAGAAAGGATTATCATATATTAAATAAAAAGTTCACCACCTTGCAGCTTTAATCCCTTTAGAAAAGATTATTTCTATCTAACTTAATCAGCCAGAGGTCTTTATTGCCTGGAGTATTAATTGATTTAGGTCTTCATTAAGGTCAGAGGTACCCGTGGCTGACCAGAGGCAGCCTATTAGCGTGTTGTCAGTTCTGCTGCTTTACACTGACTGAACCTAATGGTGGGTCGTGTCACTGTTAGGTCAGGGGGTCGCTGAACCTTTTGTGCACTCTGACCTGTTAAAGGGCAGCAGTCACTCAGTCACCAAACTGCATTCATAGCAAAGGTTTGGTTGATTGCATGTTGACTCCATCCTTTCCAAGGAACATGAATTTGTTCATGTGGTGCAACTATTAGCATTCACCTAAATATCTGTGAGTGAATGCTTTTGATCCTTCTGTTAGAAGTTCCTTGACATTTTTATATTATGTCAGTTAATCACCAGCAAGTTTAGTAATACGAGATGGAAAAGTTTCATAAACTTTCCATAGTTACTCTTATCCTTTAATTAAAAAAAGAAACAATTCAGTGCATATCTATAGGTATCCTATTACTTCTGTTTCTTTATAGGCAATAATAATAGCAGTGTTCTCTTGCTAATTAGCAGCTTAACATAATCCTTATGTTCAGTTAAGTCTGTTTTTCTCATTGTTTCTTTTCCTGATTTATATTTTGTGGGAAATATGTTGTGTCCTTTTGGTAACTTACAATACTGTTAATAACTTTTTCATTCACAGTTCAAAGTGGCACCAAGTGTTATTCTGACTTTTTCTTTCCATGGTACTATAGATGCTTTCGTTCTGCTTTCCTAGTAAGTGAAAGCAGCTTTAAAAAAAGAAAAAAAATTGTTATACTGGCTTCCATCTGTGTTAGTTGTGATCTAGCTCTATATTATCCCTGCAACACAGCTACACTATGAAAAGTAGTAGTAATTCTCAACAAGATAGTGGCTTTCTATGAGAGCGTGAATTGCATCCTCTGAGGTTCTGATTGTCCACTGAACTCCCTTCACTATGCTAACTCAGTTCTGCTAACTGAGCAAAACAGATGCTAAATATTATGTTAACTTATTAGGACTTGCCTTTCATTTAATTTACAGTGATACAAATTAAAATAAAAAGGGAAGAAATGTGGAATCAGGTGAGGTCCCCTTTATAACCTGCTTACTTCTGTGGAACTATATGGGAAATAAATTGGTACAAGGGACCATCTCAGCAGTATGAAGTTTTGTGTGGGGGTGGGTTTTTTGCTTGTTTACTTGTTTTTGTTTGCCAAGTCTTTAATGAAATTTTAGCATTGGAAATATGTGTATAGTCTGCAGTGAAAATCAAATTACCAGTGAGACATCCACGGTATAAATACAGATCCTTTAAGGATCAATACAGATCTTTTTTATTGTAAGTTTTTTTCTATGCTGAATTTACTGAATATGCAAGTTCTCTAGACTTGATACACCGTGAATCTATAGCCTGAAAGATCTTCTGTTATCCTCGTAAATGTTCCAAAAAGATAAACTGTTGCAAGGTTCTAGCAGGGTTTTGCAGAACACTTTCACAACACAAGGACTGACACCATACATTGTGACAGCTCCTCTGGTAAAATTTCAGTGCTGTGAACAAGATAGTATGATGACTTCCCTATTTTAAATGCTTTTTACTCTGCTAACAATTTTCTGTGTAATGCTTCAAACATTCCGAAGATGACCTCTTGAAATCTGCTAAAGTGGTGTTTGTACTGGTTTGCTGCTTTGTTCTTGGTGATTATTTATGCTTGCTTTTTCTGACCAAGTCACTGAGAAAGAGAAGAGGGATGTCACTCCTCCTTCCCTTATCCTAAATTATGTCCCACTGAAATACAGTTACTGCAAATCTGTGGCCGTTTATTGACCCTTTTCCCCTTGTGTCCACCCTTTCATAACATGGTGGCTTGTTAGGACCACTGTTTTTCTATTAATTGCATCTTAAGACACAAACAAGTATGTTAGGAACAGAGGGATTTTTTCAATTGATTTTTAAAGAACTCTGCAAAATTCCCACTGAATCTGAGCCAAAAGTGGTGCCAATTTTGCTCAAATCCTTCAGAGATTTTCTTATGACCTTGCTTATGACCAGTGGAACTAATTGTATCAGAACTGTCCAGGATACTTTCGGAAAGTGCTATCTTGGTCTGTATTTCAAAACACTGACAGATATTTTATCGTTAATTAGTATTCATATTATGTCTCAAACAATCTGTTCAAGAATAGGGGAAGTGAACTGGTTGAACAGCTCTTCTGTCTACCTAATAATTAACATGGGCGATGCATGGAAAACCAGCAGCTCAACAGGGGAAAAAAAGGAAGAAATACTGCCAATGTGATTTTTTTTCAGTAGAAGTATAAACTACCTGCATTGGAGTTTTTGACTAATGCATGAATTTCACTTTGCAGAGGTGAAAATGAATGGTTTGCTTTAAAAACAAACCTGTGCCCCTCTGAATCATATCTTCCTGAATTTGTTTCTCATCTTGTCAGTATGCCACTTGGTAGCTGGCTGGACTCCCTTGTTCAGTGGCATGTATTTTAAAATAGCACTGAAAAAAAAATAAATTGTTCCTATAAATCAAAATATTGCTTGCATATTTTTTTCCAAATTCAGGATTATACATAGCATTATCAAACAATATTTCAGATATTTTAAACAATTTAAATAGTTGATGGGTGTCAGTTGATACGTTATGTTTCCTCTCTACCTCCTCCCCCTCTTCAGCTGCTAATCATAGAACTGGTATGCCAAATTGTATAAGATACTCTTCCAATAGTTACATGTGTGAGTCTTTTGTGAGACACAGACAGTTATGAGGACAGATTTGGAGTTGCATATGGGTCTGTCACATGGTTTGATTGCCATTGCCTAAGACACAGATTTCTTTTTTAATTATTCGTAATTCTGAGGAATTTTTACATTTGATACAGCAAGTTCTACAAAATTCTTCCAAAGATTTCTTGCACAGTCCATTTTCCCTCTCTTTAGTCTTAGCAAAATTCTTGCTGTGCTGACTTCAAAGCTGCTTATGCCCGCCTTACTTCCCACTTCTATACTTAGTTTTCTTTTGATAGTGAATAAAATTTACTGTTGCACTGATTAGGAGAGACACAGACTTCCTAGAGAAGTGCAGCATAAGACGATGAAAAGTTTGATATTTACATTAAGATTTTATAATAAATCTTGGAGATGTCTGAATAGTAAAAATAAATGTTTCTCTTACTGGCTGCTGTTAGAAAAGTAGGTCTTCAGAGTGTTGCTGGGAAGATTTTGGAAAATCAACCCAAAGTAACTGCATTACAGCTCAACTTAAAATATATATTGATGGCATATCTGACCACCCATTTAATTCTATTTTCAAAAGGTGACCCATCTCTTTGTTCAAGTAGCATTCTTCTACTTTTTATTTTCAATCTGCAATTTCCTTTTACCTTCTGGTGGAATATCATCACTTTTTTTCATACATAGTCTTTTAGGTGTTCTACAAGTATATTTTTATAATATTTTTAAATTAGTTTACTAAAGGTATTACAGATATGTACTGATACTTTCTTATACAGTTTTACATAAAACAAAGCTTAAGACATAGATGTTTAAGTAAATAGCATTGAACCAAATATAATGTGCATCATGACTCAAAAAAAGAAAGCAAGAACCTATGTTGGGGCATCAGTGTGGTCCAGCAGCTGTAAAAGTCCATAACATCAGATGTTATTGTTTTGAGCTGACGCATATATTCATGTATTAACTGTTAGGTTGCAGTTTATTGCAGTGCTGTGTTTCTATATTGTAGTTAAATCCCTGTAAAAATTATATTTAGACTGGCATGTTTGTTCCATTTGTGACAAATGATGGCAAAGAACAGTACTATTGAAAGAAACTACCTTGAAAATAGAAATGTGCTTCCCTTGTCTTAGAATCTCAAACTCTTAGAATCTTATTTACTTATTTTTATTCTCTTCTAGGTTGGAGATGTTCTCTACTGTGCTGGACAGATTGCTCTAGTACCTTGTACGATGCAGCTTGTTAGTGGTGGCATACGGACAGAGGCTGTAGTTTCCCTCCGTCATGTTGAGCGAGTTCTTCAAGCTATGAGCCAGAAGACTGCACTCCACCACGTCATCACAGCCAGCTGCTATGTAACTGACAGCAAGCACATTCCTATTGCTCACTCTCTATGGCAGAAGAAATTAAGAGAATGTAAAAAGGTAGTTGTGATACCCATTTTCTTCTTTCTGGGTTGTCTTTTTTTTCCCTTTAAGTCTTGTAGTAATATCAGAATTTTCTCAGTACATTTCAGAGAGGTTCAAGTAAAGCTGATACAATATGGTTTGATTGATCTGTTGTATTCTGGCTTATAAATGGTTGAGCAAAACTGAGAAAGAAAATTGCATAATAGAAAGTTATATTCACCACTAACTTTGTCTTAATTCCCCAAAGCACTGTGTTAAAGGACTCTTAAAGAACAGTCAATTTCTCTAACAAAAATGTGAACAATACCTCATTTGAATTACTTCTACTCATATATTTTTGCATAATAAGAACTGGGCATTTTACTTCAACTTTTTATGAGAGAGGTTTTTTCCCCCACTCTTTTTTACAAGCACTATTGTCATGACAACTGAGATTAACAATTTGCTGCTCATTATTGCTTTATATTCAGTTGGACTTTTTAAGACCAGATCAGGACATGCCTGTCTATTGGTTAACCCTAGTTTAACAATTTAATAATTTGCACAGTGATTTATAATGATAGCATAATAATTTCTGTTATTTTTGTGCCACTTTCTTAAGTAGCCATAAGACTCCCTGTCAGTATTAAAAGGTAGTGGCCACAAATCTTGTAAAAAAATGTAACTTCTCCACAAATGCATAAAAATGAGAATAGTAACTGCATAATTGCTGTATAATTTAATATAACCTAATTATTATGTTTTCTCAAGGAAACACATGGCTTAGAAGCATAGAATATGTTAATATTGCCATAGAAGAAGGAAAAAGGCACCTGAAACTTTCCTTTTATTTACCTTTACTTTCGTTCTCTGCACTATACACTTGTCTTTCTGAGTAAAGATGTAGACTTCACTTAGATGTTTACACGTTCCAACTCGATTTACTAATAAAGGACCCTCTTAAATAGTGTTTATTACTCCTCCAAGAGCAGATTCAGTTTTTTAAGTTCAGTTCTGTTTCTTGCACTGTGACTGGTTAGTAACATGTACCATGACCATGAAGCCTGCCTGCTTTCTGATTCGTAATATGTATGACTGGAGGATAGATTGGTGATGTTTGCCTGTCCTTTGAAACTATTCCTTTTCCCAGATAGAAGCCTTTGGGTCCTCTGTAGTTATTATACTTACCAACTACTCTTTATCAAGACTTTTTTTTCTTCCACTTACTGATATGACTAGGCAGTACTTTTTTTTTCTTTTTTTTAACTACATGAAAAACACTGATGAGGTGGTTTACTTTTGTGCTATTACTAGTATCTATTCCATGTAACTTTTTGATTGTTCAAACCATAGCTTAAAAAATGGATTGTTGCCTACATGTACTCCTGTGAAGAGATAACTGCCTGACTGTTTCCAGGAATCTTTAACAAAAATGTCCTGCAATCAGGCATCAGGCAATACAGGAGGATGTTCATCAGTCTTATGCTATGCTTATCAGATCATAATTCATTATTGACAGTATCAGAAAGAAAAAATATATTAGCAGATAGAGTAATGTCTGTCACAACACAATCAAAGCATGCTTTGGAAAAAACTGAATACAAAAGGTAATGAGATGTTATTAGCAGCTGGATGTTCCAGTTTCTCTATAATTTTACCAATAGTAGGTTCAGACAAAGGAATTGAATTTTTCCTCAGGATACACATGTTTTTTGATTAGTAAGGGTTTGTGTACACAGTAAAGCACAGTAAAACACTTCTGTTCCAAGGAATCAGAGAGAGGAATTATCGTGCTCTGAAAATACAGTTGTCCTGTTGATGGAAATAGAAGTTTTCTATTGGAAAATGATAAATTGTACAACATCTGTATTTCTGCCTCAATGATACCATGGAATCAATGAAAACAGGTAATGTAGTTTTTACTTAGAAGCAGCCTTCTGGATTCTGTAAGATACTGCCTTTCTGTGTGTCTGAAGTCATATCCCTTACCTGTGTGGTTTTGTTTATATTTCGGTATCCTGGTGCTACTATAGACAGTTCTGTTGGATACTGTGACATGAAATAATGGTCTGTTTTCTTCAAGTAAACTAAATCAGCCAAACCAAAAGTATTTTATTATTCTTGAAGTGTATTTCAAGCAGTGGCCAAAGGCCTGAACCAGTAGCAACCCACAGATTACTTAATAAGAACAAATGGTGTCTCAGTTGAAATTGTTCCACTTCTCTCACCCATGAAAAAAGGTTTTTTGTTTATGCAAATAAAACAGTTCAACTCAGGGCTCATATTTATTAAGCTATACATCATAAACCATAGAACTAATTATGTTTTAAAGACAGGGTTTAGACTCTACATTTCTTTTGTTGAATATTCTGTATTTAGTAGCAAAGTGATGGTATGTTAAGATTGAGATAATTATATTTTACTTACTGACTAAATCATATGCATCAGAACTGCCAAAGGTGTTTTTCTTTAGAGCACAAAAAATTATTAGCGTTCTGTCATAATAGTGATGCCTGGTAAATATCTTCTACATAAGTGATACTGCTCAGCAACTTCAGTTGACTCCTTCAATGTGTTTGGTAGCAGTAGTCTGTAAAACACAAAAGGGATTATATAAATTGTTTAGGACACAAATAAATTGGACCTAACAGCACATAATATAAAGAGGAGTGTGAGAATTGTTCTCTGGATGTGTATATATAGCTCAAAAGGTTTACTTCTAATAGCAGGATGTGGACACAAAGTTGATCAAAGCTTCATTAGCAAATTTGCAGATCACACCAGGTTGTGGGGGGCATGTTGATCTGCTGGAAGGCAGGAGGGCTCTTCAGAGGGACCTGGACAGGCTGGAGAGTTGGGCTGATTCCAACGGGATGAGATTCAACAAGGCCAAGTGCCAGGTCCTGCACTTTGGCCACAACAACCCCCTGCAGCGCTACAGGCTGGGGACAGAGTGGCTGGAGAGCAACCAGGCAGAAAGGGACCTGGGGGTTTGGATTTACAGGAAGCTGAACATAAGCCAGCAGTGTGCCCAGGTAGCCAAGAAAGCCAATGGCATCCTGGCCTGGATCAGGAACAGTGTGGCAGCAGGACCAGGGAAGTGATTCTTCCCCTGTACTCAGCACTGGTGAGGCCACACCTGGAGTGCTGTGTCCAGTTCTGGGCCCCTCAGTTCAGGAAGGATATTGAGGTGCTGGAGAGTGTCCAAAGAAGGGCAACGAGGCTGGCGAAGGGACTCAAGCACAGGCCCTATGAGGAGAGGCTGAGGGAGCTGGTGCTGTTTAGCCTAGAGGAGGCTCAGGGGAGACCTCATCGCTCTCTGTAACTACCTGAAAGGAGGTTGTAGCCAGGTGGGCATCAATCTCTTCTCCCAGACAACCAGCAGTAGGACAAGAGGGCACGGTCTTAAGCTGTGCCAGGGGAGGTTTAGGTTGAATATTAGGAAAAGGTTTTTTACAGAGAGAATAATCAGACATTGGAATGGGCTGCCCAGGGAGGTGGTGGATTCACTGTCCCTGG
The DNA here is from genome assembly GCF_003945725.1 of Corapipo altera. Taxonomy (NCBI): domain Eukaryota; kingdom Metazoa; phylum Chordata; class Aves; order Passeriformes; family Pipridae; genus Corapipo; species Corapipo altera. Next base: position 25,507,107 of record NW_020884878.1, on the reverse strand, counting down.
AGGTTTTTAAGAAGAGACTGGATGTGGCTCTTAGTGCCATGGTCTAGTAACCACGGTGGTGTTGGATCAAAGGTTGGACTTGATGATCTCAGAGGTCTTTTCCAACCCGGTCGATTCTATGATTCTATTATTCATTTGAGATAAGGCCACAGGGTAAACACACTTAGCTGAACTTTGGAAGACTTCTTGTCATATTGATGGGACCATTTGTCTTTTAGGAACTTCTCGAGTTATGAAGAGAAAGATAAATTATATTTAAATAAATTAAAATATTTTTAAAAATTAAATAAATGTATACTTCAGAATACTCAAATTGTTTCCAGAGGAAACATATTATATATTATTAACTAGAGAAGTGGGTCTAGTGAGCATCAAAGATGGGAGGGGATTGCAAGAGAGGGAGGAAACAGTAACTAAGCAATCTGGACCCCTTAGCAACTCTAACTTGTTTTAGTCACCCAGCCTCTGGTCTCTTCCTTATTCTAGCATCATTCCTTGCTTCTTACACAGCTCCTTTCCACTGCTGTCATCCTGATTTCCCTTACTCCTAATGGCAGCTCAGTTCTGCGCTCCCAGCACAATTCCTGCAGTCTCATCCCTGCAGTATAACCCCCTGAGCTTCCCTGAGCTCCAGTTACCCACAGTTATCAAGGGTTGTCTCCTTAGAGCTGGAATCCAGCCTGTCTCTCTCTCTCTTCATATGTCCCTTTGAGTCTCAGTGTCGTTAGAAAAGCAATTCAGGTTGACAGAGGAAAGAGAAATCTAGTGCAGGGATGTAAGGTTGGAGTAGAAAAATAAATAGTGGGGAGGAAAGGATAAGAAAACAGCTTCACCAAGGGTTCAGTCAAAACAACACCGTCAGAATTACTGGGCTAAAGAAAAGATCTTTGGAGCAACATTTTGAATGTACACAAGAGAGATTTCCTTTGTCAAGACAAAGGAAACTGAGATCTAGAGTGAGGGAACCAAAGTAAACATTTAATTCTGTAGAAGGATAATGCTGCATTTTTGTTATTGGAGAAATTAAAATATAGTTAAGGGAAGTAGTGGTTAAAATCAAAAGAAAAAAACAGAGGCTGCAAAAAATAGCATTAAGACAGTTATACAAGTGAATAATCAAACCCAAAACCTAGGAAGACTTATTGGAATTAGCAAATACTATTGCCAGCCAATGTCAGCTTTCCTCCAACCTATTTTTAATTTACATCCCTTCCACAATGTCTTGTGCTTGCCAGGCATACTTTATGATATTTTAACACTCTTGAGGAGATACATTTAGGAAGCTTCTCTGGCATACCTGGTCAGAAGTAGTAACAGTAGTGGTAGAACAACTTCTTCCTAAACCAGTAGTTAGCATTTAGTTGTTTGTTTTGGTTTGGGTTTTTTGGTTTTTGGTTTGGTTTGGTTTTGTGTTTTGGGGGTTTTTTGTTTGTTGGTTTTTTTTTTTTTTTTGGGTTTTTTTTTTTTGTTTGTTTGATTTTTTGGTTTGGTTTGGTTTGGTTTTGTTTTTTTTAAGAAGAAAAAAACTTATAGCGTTGCTAAACTTTCTGGAAGAAAAACTGACAGTTTTCCAATTAAGTCTCATCTTGTGTTTTTCTTTACTTCACATCTTTAAATGACAGTGTCATGTAATATGATGATTTTATAAGTGGTTTTGCTAACTCATTCAACAGAGTAATCAATAGAAAAAATAAGCCAGATGGGTTGTAGTCCATTTGTATTGGGTGGGACAGATGGCACTATTGATAGATGGAAATATTCCAAATAATTATTGTATAATGATATAACAGTGACTATGCCTGTAAAATTTTATTAATTTATTTTGTGTGTGCACTTTATTCAGTAGGGGTTGAGTTGTACCATTTAGACAGTACTAACACTGTATTTAGTTGGGAACCGAGTCCACCCCTATCTTCTTTTTCCTCAACCCGTGGGCTTTCCATGAAGAACCATACCCTAGTATGTTGGTCAAGTATTTCAAGGGGTGGACTGTACTTCTACCTGTGCAACAGACTCCCCTAGACCAACTGAGATGGGCAAGATCACAATTACATTTTTTTCTACCTCTGAATACTTACGTTTTTGCTTTCTTTTGTTATCCTTACCAATATAAAGAAGAAACATGCCGTACTGACTCAAGATTTCAGGCATTCCAGCTTGCTTAACTGCTGTGGTTTATTTTTTTTACATCTTGCTAATCCCCAGCAAGATTTGGTATAGCTAGGTCAATAAAATACATAAATTCTGATAAGCTGTGTAATAGATATTTGGGTTGTTGCTATTCGATTGTATATTCCATGAAAAAGTACTATGAATTCATTTTTTTCTGTGATTTAAAAGCACATCAACTTCATTGCAGAAAAATTTTGAGGCCACTTGCTGCTTTTGAAACACATTTGTTGATAAAACTGACTAAATGAAAAAAAATTATTTTCAGTTCTTATTTTGATTTGATGAAATATATACAAAACTTGGAGGCAGATCTTCCAGAACGGTCTGAAATCTTATCTCTGATTTCCTTGTTATAAAAAGAAAAATTTATAGGGAAATATTCTAGTACAATTAGTACACATTGTTCTGTTACCAACAGAAAGTTTAGAATTGGCTATATTTGTAAGTGAACCCAAAATATTGGTGAAGGGAGATTTTGAGGTGGTGAAAACTATGTATTTGTTAAGCTTAGAAGACAGAGTTGCATGGAAAGATAATATTTAATGTAATTGCAAGATGTATTAGTAGCTCTAAGGCCATTACCTTATATCTTTTGCCTTAGCGAGTCATTTTATACATACTGTTTTTTCTTCAAATGATGATATTATAGATCAATTCCACTCTGAGCTATTTTATTAGAGAGCTGCCAATGTATTTTCCATCCTCATTAATGAAAACTCTACCAGGTTAAATACTTCCCATGACATGAAAAAATATGTCTTTTGACTTTTATAACACAGCTTGTATTTGGACATTACTTGTCTGGTCCTCTCCCTCCAATACATTTCTGAGCAAATGTACTGCAAACTTTAAAAGTTCTGCAGCCCATCTTCTTCTGTCAGAAGCTTGTTTTTTTTTTTTTGTGGTAAGCTTTTTTATGGTAAGCATTCAGGATGAGTGGCTGTGATCCCATGATTGTTTCAAATCCAGCAAAGTTGACTTTCATTCTGTCAGGAATGCCAGTCAGGTTGTTGACAATATGTGTCTTAATAGCGTGTAATGCAGAAGTGATGGAAAAAAGATTCACAGTGTTTCATCTGATATATATTGTGAATGGGTTCCATGTTTATTTCAGCACTTGGGTAACTTGATGCCAAATTTAAAAATCTAAATTTAAACCTTTTGGGCCAGATTTACAAACTGTTTATATGTCAAAAGATGTAAATGAGCCTGAACTAGGATTTTTTTAAAATATCTAAGAGCAGTCATCTAGGGCACTGGGCCCATTCTAGGGAGCCCCTACATTGTACCTCCTTTGACACTTCTGTAAATACCATTGATGCTACCCAGTGTCTTTCCACTTTGCCTATGAAATAATGCACAAGTCCCAAGTTATAAACAAATTGAATCTTAAACCAGAATCTGTCTAATTACATGCAGTTGTTTTCTGAAGTAATTATTGTGTTTTCATGGCAGTCATTTAGAATGGCATCATACATCTGTAACACAGCAGTCTGTGCATTGTTCAGACATTCCTGTACTATTTGAAGTTTATAGACTGTCATGAATTTAAATAAAATTCATGCATTCTCTGACACTTTATCTTAAGTAGAACAGAAGTAACTTATGCTCGAATAGAAGGAGTTGAAGATTTTTCTTGATGCAAAGGATTGGACAGAGGTTTAAGATCCTCTTTTACCTATAGAGGAAATCACCATAAAACTTAAAATAGAATATTAAAAAAAAACAGGTTCTTCTGAGAGGATATGTACTTTTTCACCATGCTGAGCAGATGTTTCTAAGCCCATAATATTCAGGTACACTTTTTTGTCTATTTTATTGTATGTATTGGTTAATATCTTTGTTTAATACAATTGTTAGATTTCCAAACAGTATTGTAAATTCTGTGTCCTGGAGGTAATAGTATAGGCAATATCAATTTAATTAGTCTCCTTCTTTTACAAGTTTCTTGAACAGAACAGTTAAAATATGAGTAGTAGAAATAACAAATATTACAAAGGTAAAAATGACAGATTAGAACATTGCTACATTTACATTGCAGTAAAATCTCATGTAGGTTAATTAATATGATTTGTAGTATTATCAGAAGAAAACTAAATATTTTTGAAAATGGTTCCTACCAACCAGTACCTATGCCTATCAAAAATTCAGTAGGAAGAAAATACATGTTTCTGTTTCCTTTTTTTTTTTTGTCTCATCAAGTTTCTAACATCTATTTTGTTACTAGGTGTTATTTCAAATGTTCCTCAGTTTGATATGTTAAACCAGGCTTCTTTTATGGCCCACCTTCAGAACACACAGTACATTAAATTCCACAATGGTAGTGGGTCTTTCATCTTGTGCCTGGTGTATTTCATTTTCCCTGTGCTCAGATTAGGTAAAGTTTTTGTATTCATTTGAAGCAACTGTAGTGAGAATATTTAACACGGGTCAAATGCAGATAGTGGAACTCCAGAGGTCCTTGAAAATAGTCTGCCATTTGACACTGGGCCACAAAAAGATTATGATACTCTATATGTAACATAAGTGGAGCCTTAATGAATTTTAAAAAGGAGTATAGTCAACAAAAAAAACAGTGAATCAGTCTACAGGATTTTAACTAAAACCATTATTAGAAATTGAATATGTATGTGTATAAAAGTCATATGATTGTATGATGCTCTAAACAGTATGCTAAATTTTTAGAATATAAACAAAAAATATGAACAATAGAAAATAAGAAAGGAGAGCATTTCTTGTGTGAACATTTACGTAGATAGATACAATCAAATCCTCAGATGGCATAAGTCAACATAACTCTCTGATTTCCATGAACTGATTTATACTAGCTTATTTGCCATTTACAGGTAATATATACATGCATTTGAATGTTGTTTTTCAGGTAGACACAGTGAAGAATTGCATGTCAAGTTATTCAGGGTGGTAAACAGCCTAGTTCATCCAGGCTGACTGATTTTCCCCTGCAGCAGTTCCCTTATAAGAATTTTTTTGAGTGATTCTTCATCTCCTCCACTGAAAATATTAATTCTGTTTTGAGCCTGTCACTTTTCTGCTAAGCAAGAGTGGATATATGCATCCACTGTTTGCTTAGGCCAGAACCTCTGGTCAAAAGTCTAATGTGTGATGACTGTGAAAGGGTTTCGACCATGAAGTGAGTACCTGTTGTCAGTACCTCATTATAGAGGGGAGAATGCTATTTTTGTTGAAAAGTGATCAAGGTCTTACTTTCACTCATGAAACTTCCCTATTAAACTGTAGTCCAAATTGCATGTAGGGAACTTTAAATTCCCACAATGAAGGATGGAATTTCAGGATAATCATCACCTTCAAAGTTTTTTTGTTCTCCTTTGGATGAGTTAATCCTACTGATCAGAACTGAAAGAAGAACTATATTATCACCCCAGCCTACATAGATAGTTTTATTAACAACTGGTCCTTCCTAAAACTGTAGCAGGTTAATAGCTTTCAGATATCACAAACACTCCTCCCAAGTCAGTGCTTCCAACAATTATTTGATGTTCAGTACGAAGTAGCTATTCTAGATCTCTTTCTTTTCCAGGGAGGGTATTTTAACTTATCTCTTCAATGTAAGCTCCATAAAAATCAGAAAACTCAGATTTCAGAAAGTGGTCCAACTTAATCAAACTTCAATAGTGAGGGTCCTTCCTTTAAATCTGTGAGCAATATCCGCTTTGTCATGGTTATGCAGGACCTGGAAAAGTATTCCTGTTACAGGAAGGAAAACCGGCTACTGAATAGTGTATGAGATCTTCCTGGGGTGGTCTTAACTTTCTGCATAACAGCCCCTATGATGCTGTGTTTTGCATTTGCGTCTATCACACTAATGTTGCACAGTTTCAAGGCTTTCTGGTTTTCCCACTCAGCACCTCAGTGAGTAGACTGGGCATGACCAAGAGGCAGCCACAGGCATATCCCATACCATATAACATGCTCAGCCATAGGAAAAGGGGAGTTTTGTCTCCCAAGCTGCCTGTTCCCCAGAGGTTGGCTGGACATTGGTCTGCCACTGGGAGGTGGTAAAGGCTTGCCTTTGCATCGCTGGTTTTATTATATTCACTTACTAAACTGCCTTTGTCTCAACCCAAGGGTTCTCTCTTGTTTGTTCTTCCTATTGTCTCTCCAATCCTGCTGGGGCTGGGGCAAGCAAGTGCTTAGAAGCTGCCTGGACTCAACACCACAAATAGATGAAACAAATTACCACTGAAGAGAAACTCCACAATTAACTAGGAAAATTCATATCTGTTCTTCTCCCTCATCAAGCTCCAGTCAAAATTAGAGCTCAAAATATCATCTCTTCCTTTTGAAACTGTGCAAGAATCTTATCTCTATTCAGATGCAGTAACAATCTTCTACCACCAAAAATCAGAAGGGGAAAAAAAAGACATTAACTGAGGAAAACAGCTTCTTTCTTCCAGTGGAAGTACTTCCTTACTAGTGTATATTATAATCCAAGGGATCCTACTAAATTTCAGTACTTGATTATCGTCATCTCCTGTTCTGTGTACTGGTCATAATGATTTCATTTCCTCTTCTTCCTCTTCTCTGAGGGATATCACATGGTCTTCAAAATTAATAATAGGTCTTTAATTTTCTTATTCGTAAAAGTCAATGTAAACCAAAAATTATTTATGCTTACCTGTACACCACTTTCAAAAAGGTAGGTAAAACAGTGTGAAAGTGAACTACTATTATTTTGAAACCCCTTTAAATTTTTGCATAGCAAAATGAGCAGTGTAGTCAATACTCAGTAACATGCATGCCAGCTCAGCAGTGAATAATCACTTTCAGCTTCCTCTCTGTATTTATTCACCTTCATTGATGAAAAATAAAAATGATTCCAGCTGATATGATACCTGTTCAGTTCTTATCAGTCTTTTAGTTGTAACACAATGAACACAGGTGATAACACTTGAAATCTAACTTTGATTTTATCTTGGACATTATTTATTGTTAATATATGCAGGTCTTTATGCATCTTGCTTATAAGCAGCTTTGTGGAAACATCCTGGCCATCTTCTGTAGTTGACCAAAGTAGTTACTTTTGCATACATATATTAATGAAGAAGCAAGTCTGAAAGAGGAAAATGTAACTATATTAGCTGATGAAAACGTAGACTGGGTTTCGACTGAGACAGCTGACCTGAATGGATCAAAGTATTATATTGTATAATATGTCATATAAATTCATACTTGACAATAAAAACTGGAACAGGGTTGAGTTTTTTTCTAACTCTTTGGGCAACCCACTACAGTGGCTTGTAAGAAACCACCTGAATTGTATAACCTGAGTTTGACTCCTGTAACATTGAACTGTGGAAAACTGGTCCTGGAAAATTCAAGTTCCAAACTGTATGTAGCACATTACTGACCAATGTAAATGGCTTGAGTTAAAATAAAGGTCAGGTGAAGTCCTAATAGTCCTGTTATATGCCATTTAACTGATCTTTCTTTGCAGTCGTACCATATTGAAAAATGAAAGTAACTGACTACCCTGCTGAAAACAAACATTTACCTCAAAATTATTCATATGCATAAGATAGAATGTAAATGCATTTTCCACTAAAAAGTGTCACATTCAAAATTAAATGAATTGCCAGAAATCCAATTGTACCCTGAACCGTATCCAAAGCAGTGTGACCAGCAGGTCAAGGGAGGGGATTTTGCTCCTATACTCTGCTCTGGTGAGACCTCACCTGGAGTACTGCATCCAGGTATCCCTTGCATACTACATACTGGGGTCCCCAGCACAGGAAGGACATTGACCTGTTGGAATGAGTCCAGAGGAGGGCCAACAAGATGATCAGAGGGATGGAGTACCTCTCCTATGAGGAAAAGCAGAGAGAACTGGGATTGTTCAGCCAGAAACAGAGAAGGCTTCAGGGTATTCTAATTGTGACCTTCCAGTACCTGAAAGAAACCTACAGGAAAGATGGGGCAAGACTATTTACAAGAGCATATTACATATTACATTACAGGACAAGAGGGGATGGGTTCGAATTGAAAGGGAGTAGGCTTAGATTAGATACTAGGAAAAAATTATTTTCTGTGAGGGTGGTGGGACACTGGCATAGGTTGCCCAGGGAAGTTGTGGGTGCCCCATTCCTGGAGGTGCTGAAGTCCAGGGTGGATGGGGCTCTGAACAACCTGGGCTAGTTGAAGGTATCTCTACCCACAGCAGGGGGTTTGGAACTAGATGATCTTCAAGGTCCCCCTCCAACTCAAACCATTCTATGATTCCATGAAATCATTTTTGACTGCACATTAGTATATCATATTACTAATAAAGGTGGTTGTCTCAATGACTGAGAGCTTGGCAATTAGTAGAAGTTTAATAACACCACCAGAATTTTCAAATTGTTTTTCTTCTACCTCCAGCAGCATCACAATTTTCTTCCTTGCATTCTACAAAATTATTTACAGGTTTAACAACGGTAGCTAATGGTGCTGTACATGTACAGGTGAACAGGTGATGTAATTAGAATATGTGAGGTGAAACCTGACATTTGGTTTAAAAATTGGTTCCAGAGCTCATTGTCAAAGTTCAGAAGGAAAGTAGACTCTCAAAGAAAGTATCTTTGCAATCAGTATCTGAAATTCAAATTCTAGATAATAAAATCCGTTATCCTTAATGCCCACAAAGTAGATTTTGACCATTAATTTTGCTCCTTTTCTGTCCCATTTGGGTACACACTCTCAAATGATTTTCAAGTGAAATCTTTCCATCTTGAACATCCTTAATTCAGTTCAAATCTCTTTCCTAAGTGCTTATTTTTGACACCACACATGAAAAATAAAACCCTCAGAATGACAATCTGTGACCATATTTCATGTGGCAGACTTCATTTGCTTTCAGTTTATATTATTATCAATTTATGGCTTTGTTCCTTAAATAGTTATCTTATTTTTTTTTCCCACATTGTAACTGATATATTGAATGATGTATGTTTGAGAGGTATTTCAAGGATCTTAACTTCGGTCATTAACTGGTTACCTCTTGGCTCAGGAACTTTTAGTTTGTTGAGAGAAAGTTACTATTTTTTAAGCAAATCAAACAGCTTTTCAGTATGTAATTATTTTCTTATCAATTTTACATTTTCATGCCCTTTTGAGCATCTAGCATGCAGTGCTTGAATTTACATTTAGCTCTGCAGGAACTGTTTTAAATATTATTATTAAGAAGGAAGAAATCAAAAATCAAAGTGAATTTTTAGTACAATAGCAAAGTATAGGAAGGTGCACTTGCAGCAACAGCAGCCTGGATTAGTATATAGAACTAACTCACAGCTTGACAGAAAATCCCTGCTGGGGAGGAAATGTAGGGGAACTGGCAGAATTTTGCTACATCTGCTCCCTACTGCTAATAAGTTTTAACCCATTTCATTTTTATTATGCTTACTGTTTAGATATTTTGCTTCCAAAATTATATCTGTAACTATGAGAACACATAAAAGGGAGCACAACAGGTAGGGCTGTTTAAAAATTTAAAACTATCAGCAAGGGATATTGAAGGCCATAATGAGTAAGGTGGTTGCCTTCTCAGTGTGGGTTTTTAGAGTTCAGGCACTGCAGCGCTGGTAGAAAGGCTGAGCCTAAGTAGTGGATAAAACAGATTTCGTAGCTTGAGTGGCTCGTAGAGCCAGAAGGCACCATTACATTATTTATTCTGACCTGTATATCACAGACCATTACATTTCACCCAGAAATTCCCATTTTGAACCCTGCGAGTATACTTGTACTAAAATGTATTAGACCTTAAGAGTTACAAATACTTCATTCCACAGGACGAGAACCAAAAGGCTGAGCTTCCATGCAGTAGGAAAAAGGTTGGTTAAACACATGTGTCTTGGTAGCCTGACTACTTCTGCAGAATAAGGCAAACAGCCAAAAGCTTGCATGGATTTAACAAAAGTGAAAATCCCTTCCTGACCTATTTGACTTAAGAAAAAAGATATAGGTATTCATATTTTCCTTTTGATATTATCCCATGCTTCCCATAACCGATTATCCAACACTTTTAAATCTCTCTTTTGCTCTGATGGTGGCATAATTGTCACATACAATTATGAAATGTGTTTTGAAGGGAGACTGAAATTTATGAAATTAGGTGGGTAGTTGAAAACTTGAAGTCCATGGGGCTATTGGGACTACTTTTAGATATTGGGTTAGAACAAGATTGTGATACTTACCTGAGAAATCAAGCACAAATAGAAGTCTCAGTCCTAAATAGGAGATTCTTCTCACTTACCGTGCATGTAGAAACCTGTGTCTTTCAGTTGGCCAGTTTGCATTTTCTATTTTTCTTTCAATTTATTCTAACAAGTAATTACCTGAGCTTCCTTTTCAAGGAAACTTCCAGGTTGCTAAGTCCAGAAAACAGACGTGATGGCCTAGTTATTACAGACTTTATATTGTTCAGTTGTTCATTTGTTCTAGAGACTTGCTCAAAGCTGACTATGTCTTCATGGAAATGTGAGACTGATTGCTCTTGTTTTGATCCTGTCACAGAGCTTCTCAGTTTCTGAAATGAAAGGATGAAAACACAGTGATCCAACAATAGAAAAGAGAAACAAAATTAACAAGCAAATGATATCCTTCTGTACTAAATATAATCAAAAGAGAGCTTGTAAGGTTATGTCTTAAATTTCAACTGAACCCTTTTTTCTATCACACAGAAATGATGAAAATTTATACTACTTCTTGGCCTCTGTTGACAATCATGGTAAAAGATAGAATAGCAAGTTACTAATTTATTCTCTTTGAGCGATACAAGCTATAGATCCTGTAAAGTTATTGATCTGCTTTCTTATGAACTCTCTGTTTGCATGAGTTCCATATTTGCTTTCCTTTTTTATGTAATGCTTACCTATACTTACAGTAAAACAATTCAGAGACCATTTGTCATGAAACTTTTGATTCTGCAAAGATTTATATATATCCTTTATTCACCAAAAAGCTGTCTCAACTTATAAATCAAATTTATGGTATATTTATTGTGGGATTTAGGCCCTAAGAGTGTTGTAACTTAATTTTTATGATAGTTTCTTCTGACATACTTGGTTGACTACCATAAAATTTTAGCCCATCACCTTGTCAAATCCTAAGAATTGCCATCAATATATTGTATAGATTCAAATTTCCTATACTCTCACTAGGATAACTTGAGGTATGCTTATTTTATTCACCTGCCTCTCTGAGAAAAGCTGTACTTGGCATGTTAACTGCTGATCATTTCATATCTAATGATTAATTTGCATCATTACCATAGCTACACACAGATTTTTTCACAATTATTGTGAGGAAAATTTAATTTGGATTTTTTTCCCAAATGCCAGCATGTGGAATTATAATCATGATTTAGGAGAAGACATTAATTTGAATTCCATTTGAATTAGACAAATTGATTTAAAGAACCCTTAGAAATCGTACTCCCTCTAAATTTCTATACTTACATTTGTTCCTCTGTATCTGCATTCCCTTTTTCACATTTCTGTTTTTTAAAGATAGATAAAGACTGCATAAAAAAGAAATTATTCTTCAAAATGTGCTATCAGATGCTGACACAAAAAATAAAGACCCACCTTGTTTTCTTTAGCTTTTCTCTGGTTCAGTAACACCAAGTAAGTACAGGCTCAGTTTCACAGTTGACATTGTATAAAATGATTTCTACGTGACACAATGGTTACTGAAGTACCTCCAGATAATTCCAACATGTTGTGGAGTGACTAGAGAGGACTAAAATTTCTGAAGAACTTGTTTCTTTTTATGTTTACAGTATTTATTCTATGACAAATATTCATGTTTATAAGACCTCACTTTTAGTTCTGCCAGTTTTATGTTTTGGCATGCAGCAAGTAATTTGTTTTATTTCAGAAATAAATACTAAATGTCTGACTTTCTTATTTTTGTAAGCTTTGGAAAAAGAACATTCTGAACAATTTTGTTGTTATAAAACACTGTGGTATTCATTCTTTGAATTCAGATGTGTTATACCAAGACTGCATGTGGCCTATTTATTAGACAAACTAGGGTGTTGAAAAGGATTGCTTCTATCCTACTTTCTCTAGAAACTGACATTTTTATTCTTGTGCAGTTTTCCTAGTGGAATCTTTACTTTTTTAAGTCATAAACCTATTGTTGTGAGAGACTCTACCAAAGCTTAAGCTGGATCTCAGGAGTTTGATGCACTCTGTTTAATGCAGGCAGTGTAAAAGAAATTTTAAATGTATTATTTAAAGGCACATTAATCTTGCCACTATAATGGTGTAATAATGCTTACCATATAAGGTTTTCATAAACTCAGCTTCTAAAAGTAACATCACAGTATCTTTCTTTTTGTTCTCCAAGTCAGTTCTTTGTAGAGGTAGCAATTATGCATTCATCTCTGTCTCTCATAGCCTAACTCCGTATTCAGCTGTGAGGTAGATAGGCCCTAGTCCAACAAAAAGCATATTTCTCATTTAGAACAAATGGAGGATAGTCAAACAAATTTATATAATAAATGCTAATAGCCAAAATATGTACCTTTTTCAGTTTAATTAAGGAAAATAGTTAAATGTTTGTTGCTAAATCCAACAGTGAATTAAGTATATGTTTGTCTTATATTCATTATTACTGTGTTTTCATTGAAATTTTAATAGGTCTGTTTTGGATTTTTTTAAAATTGAAAAAATACACTATTAGTTGGAGAAATTATTTTTAAGGTTAACACCTTAAAAACAACACTGTGTAAGTTAGTTTACAACCCTTACAGCCCAGTGTTTTTCATTTAACTCTGGTTTGGTGTGTAGCAGTATTGTGAATGCATTAGGCATTCAATAATGTGAGAGTGTTTGTTAACTCTCCTGAATATGTGCAGTGAAAATTGAGCGAATCTTTACTAAGAACTGAGGCTTACAAAATGCAAGGATTTGGTAATACTGTAAACCAAGGTGATAATTTCTTGTGTCTGAACAAAACTCAGGAAAACATTATGCACGATGCAGTTCAGATAACCATTTTCCTTTAATATAGAGATACAGGTTAATTACAAGTTTAGAAACCCATTACTAACCCCTGTTGTTCACCTTGCTTCTTGGGATATGAAAGGGCTTGTATGTCTGAATTAAACACATTCATAAAAGTGTTACTTAAGGAATGTTGCTACCAAGCTACCTTTTCAGCATCAGCTTATTCACAAATATAAAATAAAAGTTCCCCTTCTCGTTTCTCGTTGTTAGATACCTTACTGAATTGAATGTCACTTGATAACTGTAGTACTGTGGGCTTCAACAAGTATTCAGTCAAGCCCTTTGACCCTTTCTATTTCTAGCAAAACTTTTGCAGATTTGAGTTGAGCATCTGTTGCAGAACCCCATTAGAGGGGTTAACACAGAGCAGACTGTCTGGGTGGCTTCAGTGTAACACAGCTCAAAATCCCTGTTCCTGTGGCAGGTGCCTAAAGCAGACAAAGCTCCTGCTTGGCACTGTCATGTTTTGGTTGTCTGTGCTGTCTCTATCAGTTAAGCAGGAACTGAACATATATGTGTCACCCTAAAAGTAGGATTAGAGTTTTACATGTGATTCTGCGTTGGGAAAAAGGAGAAGCAGCTTTTTTTTTTTTTTTTCTCAGAGGGAATAACAACATTGAACTCCCACTTCTTCCAGCTCAGTATTCTGATACCAATGCCACTGTTGAGGAAGCTTAATCTCTCGAAGCTGTTATCTGAATCCTTCTACTTGATTTTGTGTTCACTATTCATGTATAAAATCTGCCTGGAATATTACAGATGACCATGAAATTCCTTTAGAATTATGGAAATGTGGGAAGGAACTAGTTTTGAAAAATCAACCCATCCAGTCAAGAAAGCCCAGTTCTTCACTGAACACACCACTAGTATTGGCATAAATTCCTATGCAAGAACAAAAGAATAGCCATAATGGTGTAGGCTCTGCTGAGCATTCTGACTCCAAACAGTAGCCCTAAGCAGAAGTGAATAGTAAAAACAGTAAAAGCATATATCTACTCTAATATTCTCCCAACCTCATATATTAATTCCTATTTAAATGGATTAATTTAATCATTATATAAATAATTTTTATATAAATTATTAACTCATATAAATAAAGAATTACATAGGAATTTCAATATGTCTCTTTTATAATGCCCACTGAATCTGTGTTCCGAGAAGTTCAGGCTCCCCTTGAATCGCTATAAAGTTCTTGCAACCAGAGCATTCTCCATAAAGAAATTGTAGGTGTCACCTACCACTGTCCTTTTTGAAACCATGCTCTTACTAATGTCATTTGATGGTCTGTAGTTCTTGTACAGAAAGACAAGCATGCAAAATCAGTTCTTATCCCTATCCACCCTTCTTATGTCATGTATGATTTTGTAAGCCTCTGTCTTCTCATTAAGAAGGCCGGAGAACATTTTCAGTCAGACACTCCTGAGCTTTTGATCATCCTTGTTGTCTTCCTCTGAATACATTTTAGATCTAATATGTCCTTTTTCAGTTGAGAGATCCAGAGTTGTTTATCTTACTCAAGATGGGGGTGAACTGTGAATTTCTGCAGTGGCATAATGTTGCCTACTTTGTTCTCTTTGTTTTACTTGCTTTCTTGACTGCTGTCAACTGCTGTGATTCTTTATTAACCAATCCATGAAGACTTTCCAAGATGTCACTTATCATGGCAGTTTTCTCAGTAAAGGTAAAGAAGACTCACTTTCTCAACCATCCTACAATCTACTCTGTACCTTTGGTTTTCTTGTGAGTTATTGAAATGTGCATTGTATCACCAGAAGAATGTCGGTATTTTCTTCACAGTGGGAAAAGTCCTTTGTTGAGTTATGGTTTTTTTCCTAAAGCAGTGTTAAAAAATGTTCATAGTCCTTCTTTGGATAGGGAATGATATCGATACAATATATTTCTAAATATATGTATATAGAAAAATCTGCTTTTGGGCTTCCTTTTCCAAACTTTATGGATCTTATTCTTTTCCATCTTTGATAACTTGAGTAGCAGATGATCCTGTTGGCAGAGGGAGGATATTGTGAATCATGGTTTGAGGAAAGTCTAATGTGAGAGTCAGAGCTAAATCACTTGTCTTATCAAATCTTTGTCCAAATTTTTGGGATCTACTATTTCTTACTTTGACAGAATCAGAATTCTGTCATAGTGTGGTCTCTGAGATGATCTAGTTTACATCTATTCCTGAAAGAAGATATTGTTACAGAGTAATTTATTTTCAGAGGCTGTCTCCTGCATGGAGAACAGACGTTACCTGATGTCCTTCTTTAGTCCTCTTGAAATCAGATCATATCAAAATGTAGCACATTAAGTAGCATCTTTCTGCATATTATTTCAGCAGTCAACCATTGAACCTTTATGATCTGCTTATTTTCCCCTATGGCAATCGAACTTCTAGTGAAAAGCTACCTTGCAGTATTTGTTATTAGAAAAAATTAAATCCAATGGAAAAACTAACAACCAGAAACTGGAACTTCAACATGCACAGTGTCCCATGAACTGAAAATTATTTGGAAACTGCTACCTTTAGATGAAAGCTACAACTATAGCCTAATAAAATTTGTTAAAATTTGTAAACTCAGGTATTGCATGCTTTAAGGAATCACTGCTTTCAACAGTGTTTGCCTCAACAGTTTTCTTGTCTCTCAACAAGAATTTTAGAACTTCCCAAGAATTATTTGACACTTCTTTTTCAAGAATTACAATCCAAACTGTATACTCTTCTACCTCATTTTTTTTTGTCCAGGACTGTGAAGATGTAAAAGAAAGACTAGGCCAAAACCTGTGCTCCTTTATAGAACGATCTACAACAGTATCCTTGGACAAGAACCCTAAAAACATGTTTTTATTCATAGTACCACAGACGTCTGCCAGAAGTGATGAATCTCATTGATGGCAGTGCAGAATCAATTATAAAAAACAACTTAGCCATAAAATAATTCCTCTTCATTTTCACTCTTAATACCTGCTCCATATTGTTCTAGCATCATATGAGTATAATTTCTTAGCAGACCTTATATATTCATCCTCATTTACTAGACAGTCTATCCTAAAGATATTCATCTATTTAAGACAGTTGTAAATTTCTGAAAGGTAACTCAAATGCAGCATCCATGTAAAACACAAATGTCAGCGATTTCTTGAAAGTAAGTCAGAAGAGGTCATTGTTTGAAGTATTTCTGTAAGATTCTGTAGCCGCTGATGAAAGATTATTAGTCCCCAGTAGCTCCATCACTTGTGCTTTGTGCAAACTCTAAAGTTAAAGGTTATGAGTGCTATGGTACCATACAGGTGCACCATGAATAGTCTTTCACACAGAATGATTCTCATTTGTTAAATTTGGAAATGTACTTTCTCTTGGCCTTAATTTTCATGTAGTTCTTTGTATTCTAAATGGCAGCTGAAGGCAAGCAGAAATAGCGAGTAATTGATTTAACAACCTAAGACAAGTACAGGGAAGTCGAAAAGTTTGTCTTAGTGCTTGATGTGACCTGAGAGAGCTTCTTTCGACTCTTTTTTTCTAACCAGTACCTCAGCACCTTGGGCCAGCAAAGTGGCCTTTAAGCCTGAATGAGCATGACTTTTTTTTTTTCTCAGTGCAGAGCTCCAGTATTTCATCTTTTTAAACTGTTTTACAGCACTCAGAGCAGAATTATATTGACAAGGTTAGAATTCATCTCCTAGAGGAGAATACTGTGCTCCTGTTAAGTGCTAATATAACATTTATGTGTTGGTACCTTAATAACAACCCCAGCGAGCCTAATAAAAGTACTGAAAGCAAACAGTACTCCATGAGATTTTATTATGACTGAAGTGACTGCAATTTGAGACAAATTATCCCTGTTTTTGTTCCCATATCAAAAACAGAAATGCTAAAGCAATTGCTACATGTTTGGGATAGAATTACACTCCACTATCATTAATATAGAAGTAAGTGCATTTTTCATGTAAACAGCTCACGAGGGTCAAGCATTCAAGATATTCTGTGCAGACTTCTTGTCAATAACTTTGTGAGTGAATTTTGAAATAAAGTGCCTGGAACCTGTCATTATTTCTTCCTCTCAAAGTTGAGAGCGAGTGGATGAAAATTGAGCTTGTGAATTGAAGGTACTGCAAGTTATATGGCCTTATCGACTTCAGGCAAAATGGCAGGTTTGCCTTGTTATTATTTTCCTTTCAGAGGTCAAGCAATGGACAATATTACCAGTATATAGTGCTGTGTAAGCAAATTGGTATATAAAAAAGTTATTATCTGTGTACACAAAGAAGATGGTGTAAGTCACTAATATTAAAAATCCTTAGTATAGTGTCACTTTATAAAAACAGAGGAAAAATGGAGGAAAAAGGTAATCTGCTCATCAAAATAAGCATTTCAACTGTTCAGTTACTTGAAAGCTATTAAAAAACATCAGAAAAAAGGACCTCAGTTACTCAGAATTAGCTTACCAAGTTAGCTAATTAGACATGCTTGTTGATGTGAAATGAGCTCTGCTATTAAGAAAATACATTCTATTTTCTAAGAGGGTTTGGTCAAGATAATTCTGCTGTTCAGAACTGTCTGAACTATGTCTTTCCTTATCTGAACTGTGTCTTTAGTAGTCCAACTTTTAAAATAAACCTTAATGTGCTTTACTAGCTCATTTCTGTAGTTTTGGTAGTTACTACCACTTTTTATTCTTCAAACACCATTGGTACAGACTGTACCCTGTGCAAAAAGACTTTTAATTGCAGAATGAGTGCAAAATATGTTATGATCAGCTTTTTTTTTTTTTAGTGGTACAGGTATAGTAGTTGTTTAAGATTGTAAAATTGAGCAGATACTGTCAGACAAATTCGTAATTGCTCAAGATGACTTCTAAATAAGAA
Organism: Corapipo altera; assembly: GCF_003945725.1. Taxonomy (NCBI): domain Eukaryota; kingdom Metazoa; phylum Chordata; class Aves; order Passeriformes; family Pipridae; genus Corapipo; species Corapipo altera. Next base: position 25,489,042 of record NW_020884878.1, on the reverse strand, counting down.
AGAAAGTTGAGGATAAAACTAGTCTCCACTACTGCACATATTTTTTTGAATATTTTAGCTAAATATGAGCAGCCTTAATTTCTACCAGCTCTGTAATATGGACAATATTTTGTTTATCTTTTAGGAAGAAGATTCAGAGACGTATCATGATGAAACTGCAGTGTGTGGGTTACTTGCTGTGGTGGTAATATCTCACCTGCCCAGAGATGCTGCCATTGAATGGCATGTTGTTGCAGTAGTTGATGATCCACTCCGAAGAAAACATTTTGCAATGAAGATGTTGTCAGAGGGCTTCCACATTGAGTGTGAATCTGTGGAGTCTAGTTCTGCATCTTGTGCATCAATCTCTTTACGTCTGAGTTTGATTTCACCATCCACTTCTCCCCTTGATTTAGATGGACCTCTTCATGACTTAGTTGCTATGTTTAAACAAGCTGTTGAGAAACTTTCAGGAGACTGCAGTGCGAGTCCTTTGTCCCTTAGAGCTTTCTTCAAGGAACATGTCTTTGATGTGGAAACACTACAAAAAGGTAAGACTTACCACAATATGAACCAGGTGTAATACTAAGCGTAAGGTAATTTTTGTTTACTTCTACATGAGATTTCATTGGAAGAAGACATTTTACAAGGGCCTTTCAAGAATAGGTGGCCAAGAAGGCCAATGGCATCCTGGCTTGTATCAGAAATGGTGTGGCCAACAGGACCAGGGAAGTGATTGTTCCCCTGTACTGGGCACTGGTGCAGCCACACCTTGAATCCTCTATTCAGTTTTGCGCCCCTCACTATGAGAAAGACATTGAGGTGCTGGAGAGTGTCCAAAGTGCAACAGAGCTGGTGAAGAGTCTAGAGAGGAAGTCATATGAGTGGCTGAGGGAGCTGGGGTTGTTTAACCTGAAGAAAAGGAGGCTCAGGGGGAATTTTATTGCTCTCTACAACTGCCTGAAAGGAGGTTGCAGTGAGGTGGGGTTTGGTCTCTTCTTCCATGCCCTCCAAACAACAGGACAAGAGGAAATGGTCTCAAGTTGCACCAGGGGAGTATTCGATTGTATATTAGGAATACTTTCTTCACCAGCCTTGGAACAGGCTACCCCAGGAAGTGGTGGAATCACCATCCCTGGAGGTGAATAAGAGATGTGTAGATTTGATGCTTAAGGAAACGGTTAAATGGTAGACCTGGCAGTGTTAGGTTTACAGCTGGACTCCATGATCTTGGAGTTCTTTTCCAACCAAACTATTCTATGACTCAGATACATTTGTTCTTTTTCGGGTTATCAGGCATGTTTCTCATATTGAAAGGCTCTGTTCTTGGACTTTTTGAGGTCCAAACAGGATAAAGTTCTGGATTACTTGTTCTAATCTCGCAGCTGAACTGACTTTGAGTAGGAGGTTGGATTAGATGGTTTTGCTTCAATCTGAGTTATTCTGTGATTCCATGAAATAGAAGTTTCTGAGAAGTCCAGCCACTTCAGGATTACACATAGAGGGAATTAATCTTTTGCATAAAAGTATTTGAACAGTTGTCCGTTTGGTAGCCTGTTTGGTAGTTTTTGTCATGATCTAGAACTATGTTCAGATAACCAATTCCTGTCTGCTAGCAGAAACTCTTTTGAGAATAAATAATTAAATAATAATGTTTTAAAATAAGGAAATGATGGTGTATCTTCTGAATTAGAGGATGTCTGATTTTGAACATGCACTGATTCCTTAGCAACTTATTTAAGGTAGAACTTGTTATCCAAACAAATTTGCTGAGTTTTACCCCAGTGTTTATTTTTTCAAAATCTCATTCCCTGACCAACTAAAGAGAATAGAGAGCAATAAATGTAATGTTACAACTACAGTTTATTTCTTATGTTGTAGGTCTGCATTTTGGGCTATGCTGAATTTGGGACAACTCTTATGCAAGAGCAAAAAAGATTATTTTATCTGTCAGGCCTATAAAACTGGTAGACCATACTGGTATTGAAATCAGTAAGAGCTTTGCTTTTAATTTGAGAAGGAGCAAAGTCAGATCCTTAGTCTATATTTATCTCAAACACGCATGCACTTTAAAAATCCTTGCAGACCACAACTGATCCATATTAATTAGCTGACATAAATGTTAGCCCTCAAAAATTCTACTGTCCTATTTTTTTTTCTTAACCTGCAGCAGTTTTTGAAGAAAATTCAACTTGACATGGTTTAATAGATTTAAAGTACAGGAATTGAAAGCTATAAAAATGTGGCATAGAATAAGCATATTTAATCCAGGAAGCTAGGAATGAACATATAGTCTGACAGAATGTTGTTGTTTTTACTACATCTTGTTTAAGAACTAAAAGGAAACCTGATAAAACATGTTCCTGGCATGGGATTAACATTACTGTTTTGCCTGCTTTCTTTCTGATATAGGCCATAGAAAAATTACTTCCAGACAAATTTCATTTGCTTTATAAAATATATTGTTCAATATAATGTAAAAATTGTGTGCATAAAAATTTTTTTCAGTTCCATTCATGTTATATTACAAATAGTATAGACATAGAAAGATTTGTTGTAATTGTCATATATTCATTTTTGTTGTGTTCAGATCTCTGCACTGTCATAATAATTGCTGTCATTATACCAATTTTATCATTATCCCAATGATAAGAAGTACATTTTTGCAAATCTGTAGATTGTATAGACTACATTAAATTTACAAGTAGCACTAATTCATTGATGGAGAATTTTAAAGTAACTTTTTTCTTCTTAGGAAAAATTTCCAGAAAGTTCATGTAATAGAAGGATAAATGTGACATATATTCAAAAATAATTTCTCAAATTAAAATAGTTGTTGCTGAAGTGTGCCTTGATGATAGTTTCTGTCTGATTCAAAAATGGAAGTCTAATTATTAATCTATTGTTAAGACACAGAGATATATTCAAATATTCTGGTAATATATGTTCTTGGAGCTTTGAAAGGCATTTAGTCACCAATGAAGCAACCTCAGCTTTCAAAGGGATGTGGCATATTCCTGAACAATGTCCTTGACTGGCTCTTGCACTATTATTATAATTCTACTTCTCATAATTTAAAATACACTCAGACATATATATTAACTCTGAGTTACAAAATCATTGTATGAGGTGTCCAATATGTTCCCATTAATTTCAGTATCCCATGGACAGTGTCCATAAGCAAGATGACATAGTCTATGTTTTATCTTCTCACTTATTATTGGCAGTCTAGTTTTGACAGGCAGAACTACTGCAAATGTGCATGTCCTTTAGCATGCTTCACAGTTTTAGTATACCAGAACTAATATCAGGTCTTTCTTTTGAATCCCAAGATATTTCAACCTGCCTATAACACCAGATGAAGGTGATTGTTAAGTTCTGATGACAACAGCTCCTTCCAGTTTCTCACAGTTTTCCTTTTGAGCCTTTTCTGCTTCTGGGATGTATCTGAATGGGGCAGAATGCATCTGAATGGGGTAGATTACAAGAAGGAACAGTACTGCCTTCCATAATAGCACTGGTTTGTGTCTTGTCAGCTCTGAGCATGGTTCAAAACTTGTGCATATCTGTCTCTGTAGATTTGTCCTAAGATATTTTGAGTATTTGGATGTCTCTGTGATGATTTCTACTACCTCCAAAGGTTACTTTCTGTAGTCAGGTAACAGAATGTACTTAAGCTACTGATGAGATAGTTGATAAAACTGCCTTTCAATCACAGAATATCATTTTTTACTGGGACATCGGATAAAGCAGAAATGTAAATCTGAAGGCCTAATACGTGGCTTTTTAAAAAAATATTGTTTCCTTGATGTGGCTACCAGAACACAAATTATATTGAAAGACCGGTTTTGCAATTGCCATTTATTAATTCAACTCAGGTAGTACAGGTTGCTACCCATCTGTATGATAATCCATAAGTGACACATTTGATCTCTGACACGCTAGACATTGTTAATCCCACAAGTAGATCTGTCCTTTTGGAGTCTTCAACTACCATCAGATGCATTATCTGCTGAAGAAAAATAATTTTAATAATGTAGCAGGGGATAATAGACTGCTTTTCAAATATTTTTAACGTGAAGCACATCAGACAGATGTATCTGTAATGGAAAAGAAATTATCATGTCTCAGAAATCAAGAGAGATGCTTGAGAAGAAAATTGTTCCAGGTTAGTGATTTTAAGGTGGATTTGCATCATCTTATAAGATTAGTAAATACTCTTCAATAATTCTTGTAAGATCTTGAATTGCAATGTGTTGACTCCTCAAAAGCATGGAAAAGAAATAAAGGTACCTTTTTTCTGATTACAACTTAAAATCATCAGAGTGAAAGGAGGAAATACTGCCACAGATCTTCTCAAATGAGCCTCTGATTAGATGAGTGCTTTTTTTGGTATAAAGAAATTGGCATTTATATAAAACTGTCCAAATAAATTAGAGAAATTTGTTGTTACCTGACAGAGTAAGATGAGAACCAGGAACATGTATACTCTGCATATTGTAAACAGATTATTGGAAATTATTATAGCTGGTGTTACTGATGTCAAAAGAACCTAAGGGTTTGTAATGCAAATTTGAGACAGATAGCTTTCTGTCATCCTAAGACCAGATGTAAAGTTTTATTGAACAAAGTGTAGTACTGATGTTGAACTTCTCAGAGGCAATCCCTCCTAACATACGAGAGCATTATGGGCCCCGTGCAGAGACCACAGAACGTATTAGAAGTAGGAGGATTAGACTAAGCTGACATATATACTTAGTAAGATGCTGTTAAGCCTTTGGAAGTCTTTAACATAAATTTGACTATTTCTTTCTTATTCTCATTCAAATGTGCATTAATACAAATGTGTCAGGATGATTTGCTATACCATCCAGTTGACTAGATTATACTTCCAGTTGACTAGATTATACTTCCGTATAGGAAAGATGAATGTTCATAAGTCATCACATTATGATTTCACAAGCCTTGTTCATAGGATGTATGTGAAGTATTTTTGAATATTTATTTGGGAGTAGGAAAGGTCCTACATTCACCAGAACATCATATTACATAATCCCTTTTTAATACTATGGAAAAAATGAACTGGGAATATAAAAAGGCAAAAGAAAACAGGAATAGACAGTCTGGTACCAGCATTAAAATGAATATATAATTAGTTTTTTAAAGTGACTCTACTCTGTAAATGTTTAGGTTTAAAAGGTTCTTAGTACTTATGTGTTTATCAAGTTTCAGTGATACTATAGGTTTTTTTATTCAGCTGGACTGTAGAAAGTCTTACTTGTAATGGGACTGTTTCTTCTGTTGAAAGAGAAGCTATGACACTCATTTAGAGTCCTTGCAATGACAGAGTAACACCCTGACGCATGGACAGCATGCAGCTTTTAAACTAAAGATTTTCCATCTGATAAGATTTAAAGTATACCATTTGTTAAAATACTGCATTATCAACACATTTTCCATATGCTTTCCAAAACACATAGGGTTTCCAGTACCGACAGATATGCCTTATGTAGTGCAAATCTAAGAGAAAGGGAAGAACACCAAGAGAAGATACCAAGATGCATTTTTATAGTAACACATGTCCGTGTGCATTAAAATTTAATACTTTTCAACTAATGTACTTTAAATTCACACTGGAAATTTATTTCAACTTAACTTATTTGATGGATAGGCCCTTATACACTGGGAAACAATTTCCCATGGAGACAGCTGGAATCTCAGCCACCAGATGCTTGCATGTAAGTCTACGTGTTCTCATGTGAGTGATCGGTATTTACTCAGCAGTTGTGGAGAACTACTCATGTGAGTAGAAACTAAACAGTCATTAAGAATTCTGTAATGAGTAACAATGAAGGAAGTACATTACTTTTGAAATCAAACTGCAGTCACTAGTTCAAGCTTTGCAGTCACTAACTAATGAGGTATTTGTTGTGACTAACATATACAATTTGGCTGAACAAAAATATTTTTTAGATGTCATGATGCTGTCTGAAATAGGCTGTAAAACTTGAGCTTGACTTTCTACCGAAAATATTAATTTATTCTAAATGGAAAATATGAGAAGAATTGTAAACATGAAAAAAGAGTAAAATCTCACTTTAAATTTCTTGGGTTTCCTGTTAAGAAAATATTGAGTTTGTCAAGTATAATAGTTCAAGCAGCAAACCTATACTGCTGCTGCTAAAAAAAAAAAAAAAAAAAAAGAAAAAAGAAAAAAGGAAGAAGTTAAATTAATACTTTGGGAAATTAATCACTTTATAATATGTAGAAGTTATCAGGAAATACTGATGTGGTTCTTGAGTGAGTTTAAGATGACATGTTTTAAATGACATTTTAAAAGGACAGAAATAGCTAAATTTGGTCTTTAGGCACAGAGGTGGCTTTGCAACATTGCTATTGCTACCCAAACTATCCAGTCAAGAGATCTGATATATTAAATGACTGTTAAGATGCTGACATTTTAAACTTCTATTTTTTTCAAGGTTGTACTGTTATTGCATCTACTGCAAGTCAGTATACATATTTTTAGCAGAATATCTCATATAAAACTATGGGAAAGCATTTTATGTTTGTTTCCAAGACATGGAGAAATTGTTTTAATATTAATGATACCTCTCAACTGAATTTGCGTAGAAAAGTGTTTTATGCCAGTGAGGCAGCTTAAGGTATATTAGATCCTGCTTTAGGGCAGTGACCTTCTCTCCTTTAGGATGGGAAATTTATTTTTAAAGTGCACAGATACTAGATTGAGAAAAATTCAGCCACTTGGTGCCAAGGCTGGGGAGCAAAGTTAGAACTCACCTTTATTCAAAGTGGACAGCATGTAGCATCTAAAGGTTATGGATTGCACAGTCATACATAAAAATCTTGACTAAAACTTTAAATGGAAATAAATTCTTTAACTGCTTGACCCAAGACTGATTGAGAACATACCCTTTATACCCTTGACACAGAACACTAGCAATATATTGGTAAGGTTGTTTTAAAGCTATTATGTACAACTTCATATGTCTTTCAGAATTTCTACCACTAAAATCTAAGATACATTTATAGGTTACTCTAACCATCCATGTTTTCACATTATGTTGAAATGCTACTGAACTTCTCACTAAATGAATTATTTGTGTAGACTTCAATTTTCCTGTTAAAGATTTACATATAGTGACCTGTAGGACAGACCTGTCAGAAAACAGACCATTTGTAGAAAAAATCATAGATTATAAAGAAGAATTTCCAAAGTTTGCCAGCGTTGAAAACTGATTTACTTTCCTCAAATAAGCAGTTTGGAACGTACTAGACACTTTTTACAGTGATTCAGGCAATGGCTTTGCTGCTTAATGTTAGTTAGTAAGTTATCTCAGTAAACATTGGAATTTGTTAAATTTGTTAAGCAATAGATTATAAAATAGAAATCTTAAAAGAATCAATGTAAAGAAACTTCTGTAATGAGCCAGAAGGGGTCACTTCATAATTACATCTGCAAGGAGTCAGAACAAATTAATACTCTTCTAGAAAACTGGTATCTTCTAGACAGGTGAATGTATACGTGGTCTATCCATATATGCATAAGTGCCTGTATAAGTGTATAAAATGTATGAAGTACAAACACCTTTCTACGATGTCAAAATTAATTTTGAGAAACTTTTTTTAGTGTTTTATTGACAGAGATAAACTTCAAAAGCATTTATAACAATGACATCAGGCATGCAATCATAGCCAATTTTGGGTCATCTGGCATTTAATATGTGAAGAATATATGATTTGTCTTGCTATCTAGAGACTATTTGTAACAAACTCAATCTTTAAGGACGTATTGCAGATTGCAATTACATAGGAAGTTTTTCTCTGAGACTGCTTTAACATGCCAACATTTTGGCACCAATTCCGTAATTCTAAATCAATAGACATGTAAAGAGCTTAGATTTCTAGAGAACTCTTCATCATTTGTATAGATCCAACTCTAAGTTACATTTTATTTACAAACTAAGAAATAAAACTATTAAGGTGTTTAGGTGAGTGAAATTACATCTGACATGGGAAGTCTACTGACCTTAAAATAATTGTGGGCTCAAAATGAGTTAGGGATAATGTCATAGCTGCCTCTCTTGTTATTATTTATTCTAGATATTTATTTAGGACCATTGCTTGAAACAACATACTGCAGTACTGGTGTGACTAGATTGTCTTTTGTATTTCCTCTTCTTTAGTACCAAAATGCTTGCCATCTACTCCTTGTCTAGCAAAGCTAAGAAATAGTTCTATGAAAAAAAAGAGTGAATTTTGTAAGGAAGAACTGTGTACAGAGTTACATTTCCAACCAATAATGATATAAAACCCAACACTCTAACAGTAGCAGGAAGATCAATGATTAAGTGGATAGATTGCTCCTGGGCAGGTTCCTGGGCTGATTCAGTGTGTCTCCTGTCCCATGGACTGGATGATCCACAGGAGGGTTGAATGACTGCTGGCTGGCTGACCATTATCAGTCATTCTGTGATATAACCTCTGCACTGAGAACTATTAGTTCAATCTTCTTTGATAACTTTTCCTAACCCCCTTTGAAAGTATTTTTGATTAACAACAGAAGCTGTACTTCAATATTTTTCTTCAGAAAAATCAAGGATTTTTTGCACTGCTGGTATCAACAGCCTGGAAAATGGGTATTATATCTACCGACTGTCAACTATTAGGTTTACCAATAACTCTAAATAAACTTTAACTGCAAACTTTCTTTCTCTTTGTATTGTTAAGTGACAATTCACATGTGAAGTTAAGTTTTTAAGACTTGAAATTTTCCTGCCCCGACAATATGTATGAGAAACTGACAAATCTTTATTCTCAAGGTGTTTTTTTCTCCTTCAGTTTCCTAAGGTTTTTTGATGCATTGCCATATACTTCCATCTCAGGCTTAGGCTATTCTGTTGTGTCCACTCTCCAAAAATTGCCTTCACAACTGCAGTTAAGGTACTGAAATCTCCCCATTGCTTGTTCTACATGCTCAGAGCAGTAATGTTGTAAGTTTTGGACGTAAAAAGGGAAGGTGAGGTATCAGAACTAGCACTGACTGATACCCAAAACCGTCAGTAAATCTTATTTGAAAGTCTTCTACTTCCTCTGCAGTTTCTTCTCCTGTGCTTCCTTCTCCAGTATCTCAAAGTTAATTTCTTTCTGTAAGATCTTGCCTTTTGCCAACTGTAGACACCACTGATAGTGCCTATCAGGTTTGGTCAGATGCCTTGATTATCAGAAGACATGCTGAGCTTTCCTCACTGGAACTTTTTATAGAGATAAGCAGCTACTGAAAACCTAGGTTTTAAGTGTTCTAATAAGTTTATAGCAGTTAAATGGGCAATGGTTTAAATTCCTTTTGAAAACTGACAGTGTCAGCCCTGTTGAAATCCTCTCTCCTGCAAGCAGTAGGACATGGTGTCTTCTTTATCCAGATATATCTGTTCAATATATCAGGTGTCAAACACAGCTGTCAGCAGTCTCTCAGCAATGCATGTGAACAGTCTCTGAGGTTATCCAAAATATTTGGTCATTTGCTTGGAGACAAACATGACCTTTTTGTTATCTAATGGCATGGAATCATTCTTTACAAAGTTGTGAAGCTAAAAAGGAAATTGAAATAATATCCTGATTCAAACCCCAAATGCAGGCAGAAACTTAACAGTATGAGATGATGCTGCAGGCATAGTTTGCTGTAACAGTCTAGATCTTGTCTTTTGTCCATCTGGGTAATGAAAGCCAAAGGGGCTTCTTTCCTGAAGTCCAGAGATAGCTTTGACACAAAGATTATTTATTGCTCAGAGTGAAAAGTGATGAGATGCCTTTGTACTCCATTGTCCATTTGTTTCCCCTGCCCTTGCCCTTTCTCCATACTCTAAGACATCTTTTTAACATGAAGACGAGGCTTGAAGACAGAAGGCAGGGCAAGGAAGCAAGGCCTGCTTGTACTCCATGGGCATATTTAGAGCAAAAAAAGTCTCCTGTGTTTATTGCCTCTGGTGTGTACTCAAAGTTGGATTGTGCAGCCAAACTTAGCAACTTAAATGCATAGTTTACTGGTTTCATTGTTATTAGTCAAGAACATATCTTTATGCATCTGGATTTTTTTTAATTGCAGCCTCTTAAATTCTGGAAAAAATGTGACTGGAACATAGTCTGAAGAACATCACTTCGTAATTATTGTCTAAATTTTAGAAGTATTACAAATCAGATTTATGATTAAAGTATTTTCTGCATGCATTTTAAAGGAGTGTTTCTTTGTTTTTGAAAGTCCTTTCAAAGTTATATTCTGACGTAGAAGCAAATACATAAAAACTATGTTTAGAATCCATAAAAGTACTGTAATTTTGTTCTACCATTTACTGCCCAAAAGTTGGGCTTGAGGTTTCATTTGACTTCTCTGTATAATGATTCTATTACACCAAGAAAAAGTTAAGAAGAAAGTTGTTTTATTGGCTTTTTTTCCATCTGCACTGTAACTTGTAATCCAAGAACACAGCTATAACTAACCACTAAATGAAAGTATTTTGCCATTGGCACAATTCATGCAATTAGACTTCATATAATATGTGCAGTCATGCTTTAAATAGTCTATTTTTTCTTAAATTTCTGATAAGTTTAGGTTAAAATAGCATAAACTTATTACATATTAGTGAGAAATTTCCAATCCTTAGAAAAACAAGAAATGAAAAATCTGGTAGGTTTTTTTTCTTGCTTTGGCTTTGCTCAGCGTTTACTGTTCATCATATCTGCTGTGTTAAAATCCAATTAATAGCTCTAATTCATTTACACTGAAAGCACATTTATTATACAGTCCCTTTAGGCACTTCTTTTCTACTTGCACTGTTAAGTCTGGAGTATCAACATTAGATAATAGGTAATTTTTTTTGCCCATTGTAGCAAATTAGAACATTTCTTCTCTTTCTGCATTACTTCTGAATGGCAAGAGTGTAGCCGGGAGGTAGAGGGATGTGAGCTGGCATACCTGGAATACTAAGATAGGATAATAACAGAAGGAGATCACCAAACTGGAGAAAGTCCAAAGAAGCACCACTAAAATAAAAGGTTCCATGAGTAGCATGTAGAACATAGGAAAAATGACTGAAGGAACTGGCTTTGTTCCACCTAGGGAAGAAAAGGCTATGGAGGAAGCAAATTGCAGTCTTTCCTTACCTTAATAGGCATTGCAGAGGAGAGAATTTTTTCCGAGATGCACCACAACAGCATAAGGAGCAACAGTCACAAGGTGCGGCGGGAGAGATTCCAGTTGGACACAAGGAATGAATTTTTCTCCACAAGAGTGGTTGCATGCTGGTGCAGGCTGCCCCCAGGCTGTGACACCTCCACCTTGGAGGTCTTCAAAACCTGACAGCCACAAGGCCCTTAGAAAACTGGTCAAATGTCTAAAGTTACCCTTGCTCTGAGCATCAGGGAGGTTGGGCTATATGATTTTCAGAGAACCCTACCCACCAGAGTTAGTCTATGATTCCTAAAATTGTTCTATGACTCCATACTATTATTAAATTACAATGAATTGGCTGGAAATAGTGGCATTTAAATGCAGATTCTGAAAGAAAAAAGACTCTTTCTTTCTGTCACTAATACACCACACTCTTACAAAAGATTACTCCCACTACCTACTTGAATAGGTTTTTCCTATTGGAGTGTATCTTTTAAAAAGAGCTGTTTCTTCAGAATTGTCTGGATTCTTTGGTTTTGGTGGGATTTTTTTTAACTCATTTCTCTGTAGTTTGCACATTTGTGCTTTTTTCTTTCCATCTCGTTGTCTTAACAGAACTCATACAAGTTCAGAATTAGAATTATTGGGCTGTGATATCTCTACAGTACTTCTTATGACAGTGTAAAATCAATGTGTTTCCAGTGTCTAATTCATTTGATAATGATTGAGACATCTGAGTATGATGAATCCTATTATGAAGTTCAATAGTTATGTTGTCAGTAATGTCATCTCTTCCACTGGAAAAACCTTTGTTTTCCTCATTTAAACATATTAGTAGCTGTCTATACCATTTGATATGGGGGATAGATACTATTTTAACTGGGTTTTAGTGGTGTCTGTAAAAGAATTTTAAAATAATAATTTACAAGATGTAAAATGTACAACTTTTAAAGCTCTAGAGAACTTTAAAACTGTTCAAAACTTTTATTCATCAGGATATATTGTCTTTATGAACTTTGCAAATCAAAATTTACTCTCCTCACCTAATAGTAATATTGTTGCAAGAAGAAGAAAAAAAAAATTATCTCAAAGGTGTTGTTTCTGACACCTTGTTTCTGACAAGCCAGAGTCCTGGCTTGTTTGTAATCCTTCTGCCAGGAATGTAAGAGTCAGTATACCAGATAATGGGATGAAATTAGATGTAAGGAAAATAAGAGTATCTCACCTTTTTACTCTCAAATATATCACAACCATATTTCATCCATATACAAATGCTGTGGATGTAAATCCATTTGAGATGTACAAGCAGCTTCCTGTTTGTGGCATGGAGGGATTAAGTGACTTCATAACTTCACACAGGATAGCAAAATTATAGAGCTTTATTTTCATGAAGTCCCTGTCTGAAGTTACAGATGCTCAGCACCTCTCAAAATGAGGTGCTGTGCAGAGGCAGCACAATGGTGAGAATAGGTAAGTACAGCCCTGAAGAAGAATAGTTTGTTGAAGTGCATGCCTTGTTCCAGAAAGGAGCCCAAGATCAAATCTGTTTTGAGATTGCTCTTCTACTGGCCATAACTTCATAATTTTAAAATTGTCCAGAGATCTTGTAATTTCCAAGCTTTTATGAAAAGAACAACTAATTGAAGCCAGCCTAAGGTATTTTCTGCAGTTATATACATGAAGATAAATATATTCTAATTTAGCTGATTAATCTATTTTTTCTTTGCATTAACTACAGAGAATGTACTTTGAATTCTTTTGTATTATATCATGTAGCATAACTTACCTGCTGTGATTTTATCAAGTATTTGGGTCACTCAGACTATAATAGCAATATAAATAATAAGAAAAGGGTTTCTATCTTTATATGAGGCTTTTTTAATTTTACTTTTCTTATCTTCTTTTCTTGTGATTGTTTTTAGCTGTGATAGCATGCAAACCTCTTAAACTTTTGATCCTTCAAACATTTGGAAACAGAAATCTCAGCTGTTTAACAGTGCTTTTATTAAAAGAATTGCATGTCATTTTCAGCTTATTTGAGCATACTTTATGCAGGAGCTTTGAAAACATTTAAATTTCATTTTGGTAGAAAACATACTGTATAATACTTCCTCGCTACAGAAATTAATGCCACAAATTAATGCATTTTTTAATGTTTTTTATGTTTAACAGTTTATGAATATCCTGCTGAATATGCAGGCTTCAGTATTTGTGAATATACTAAATATACAGGCTGGAAAGCATTCCAGGTGTTCTCATCACTTAAAATATACTCATTCATGGCCAGTAACTATAATAAAAATACTTTATCAGTTCCAAGGTGCATTCATGTCATACTAAAGTAGATCTGCTCTACAAAATTATATATATTTAGCTCTGAGCTGGCTAGGAACCCTCGATTAATTATCTTAATCATTGTAAACACACATTTCAAAAATATCGAGTCAGTACCTCCCACTCTATCATTTAGGAGAAAAAGCAAACAATACACTTACTACAAGACATTAAGACTTGATTGGGCATACGATTGCCCAAACATAGGAAGACTTTTTTATTTTTCTGGCACACAAATGAAAACTGTCCAAGAGCTGATGGAGGAGCATCACATAGCAGCCAGGAGAGCCATGGAATTAGAGGCAAGATCTTGTCCAATTTAAACCAGAAGAATTCTAGCGAGAGACTGCAGTCTCTAGTTCACCCTGCTCTTACATATAATGTCAAGATAGATAAAAGAAGCCCAGGTTTCAGCAAATACTGAGAGTCTGAGCTATGAAAATCAAGTCAAGCTAAACACCAAACATCATTAGCTACTGTGCTTTTGGTTTTTAGGTGGAAGGAAATCCTGACCTATTGAAATTAACAGAAATTATTTTATTACCATCACTGGGAAGGATCTTAAGCACAGTTGACTCAGTTCAAAGGCATAATTCGATGCTTCATTTCCAATAGGGACAATAGAAAATGCAAGGGTTCATCTTGAAGTACTCCATTTGCTTGAACTTTTATTCTCCTCCATTTTGGTCTCCTATTCTGTTTTTGTCCTTTCTTTTAACTTCCATTCATCCCTTGTTGTGGACCACATAAGTCATGTCTCAGCCTGAGTCATTAAATACAAGAGTAAAACTTGAAGGCAGGCACAGTGAGCCAAGTGCAAAAAAACAAGATCTAAAAATCAAGAGGCAGTATTCTATAGTTTCTTGATCCAGAAAAAGGAGATGTGACTGACATAAACCAGAGTGTAGGAAGCAGAATAAAGCCAAAGCTTCTGTTTAAAAACATGTTCTTCTGTGCTGAAAATACGACTAGTATCAAGAAGTAGTAAGCAAAAACATGTGTACAGAAATTCACAGCTTGGATTCTACTGTGTGTTATTTATTAAATCAGGAGCCACTGATACCTTTCTTTGTCCCTGCTTCAGAAGGAAAATAGTGGCATGGAAACAAAAGAAACTTGATAGACCACACACAGTCCACACATGGCATGGACAATGCAATACATCCATCCTGTTGGTTGCCAATATGCAAAAAAGAACAGGTTTTTTATTAACAGAAGAAAGAGAGGTATCTGGATAAAAAAAAAAATTCATATTAGGTTCCTGATACAGTGAAGTACTGATGTATCTCCTGTGAAGTGCTGAGTGCTGTTTAGTGCCATTGGAATCTCCCTGGACACAGCTGGCCTCTATTTAGAGTCAGCAGCCAGAACAGCACAGCTTTGATGCAGGAGAGAAGTTCAGCTTTGCCTTGGTATCAGATTCCTAAGCAAACTCGAACCTACTTCTGAAGCATTATGGAAGTCAGTGATTATTCAGCCACAGCTTGAATGCTAAAGTACAAAATTTGGGTTTAATTTGTTGAGGGGTTATAAAAACAGTGTCACCTCTCATCATACACCACCATACTTAATTTTTAATTTATAATAATGGGCTGTTTTTTCAGGTAAAGAGAACATCTCAATGCCATTGATTGAGTAGGCTTGGATTGTTGTTCCCTCTGTCACTGGCCTTGTGGAGTTTGTCCATGACTTCAATACATGTTTGTGTAAGATCAATAGATTCCCTAGATACAAAAGCAATCCTACACAGGACTTGGTGTATGTGTATTCAGGGCTTTGCCCTGCACAGAATAGGCTTCTTTCATGTTGATTCCATGATATTGTAACATACATTTTAAAATTTAGCAAAATAACAGAGAGAAAGAGCAAAGAGATATGATACTTTTTTCCTGGATTCTTGGTGATACATCACCTTTTAGGCTGAAAATAGAACATGAAGCAGCCTCTGTACATTCACTTCATGTTACATAAATTTGACCTTTAGCAGTGATAACTTAGCCTTTTGCTCTTTATATAAAGTTAACAGAGAAATAGTGTTATTACTTATACAGTTCCTATAGTAAACCACATATTATCAATTAAGAACAGCAAGATTATATGATTAGAAATACTTATGTATTTCTACATAAGTACTGCAAAACACTCAATGTGGTTTGCAATGCAAACTCTAGTGACATGTCTAGGATACAAAATAACCATTAATTATTATTACATATTTTCCAGAAAGTCTTTTAGAATAAAAAATGAAATTGAGCACTGAAGAAAATATGTGGGAGCTGTAGGAAATACCGTGTTGTCTTTTTTTAGATTATACTGGCATCAAGGGGGAAAAAGCTTTAAAAGAAAGATCAAAATATGAAAATAACATCTACAGCTGTATAAATTCTTTGTGTATGTGTGCATGCATCATATAAATTGACCAATTTGAAATAGTATTTATTTTTAAGCTATATAAATTAATATCTTTAAGAAAATTTCACTACCAAATGTGGCACCAGTTCAATACATATGCATATACCTAATCCGCTCATATAAATGTTTATCTGCTTTTTTGATCTGAAGCTCACGTCTAAAATTATCTTGCTAAAGGCAGCCCCATATAAAGACTGGGAAACAATAAAAATCCTACAACAAACTTTTAACAGGCCTGAAGAATTAAGTATCAAATAACCAGAGGATTGTGATCACTACTTTAAATCAGAAGTGAATATCAGAAAATGAAATTAAATATAAAAATGTTGCATTATTGCATTGTCCACATAAGCACAATTTATATATGAAACGTACCCTTAGAAATGAATTCTGTATAATTAATCTATTTTGGATAATTAATTATTATCAAAATGGTCATGCTACAGTAAGATGCATCAATTATTTTTGTTTTCTTGTTTAGAAGCATAGTAGGTTTTTTTCTTTTACTTCTTATGTCTGTATGTTTTTTTTTTAAATATTGGTATTTTCTCTGTATACTTTTATTATTTTCCTAAATTATAGTAATGTCACTTTCCTAACATTAAAAGAAAAGGTATCTTAAGCTTTTCAATGCTGCTCAGCCAAATTAAGTGAATACTGACATTTAGTAGCCTGGCAGGATGCAAAGATAAAGTAGATGCTCAGGAGAAACTTTATTTAGTGTATCATTTCCTTCCTTTTAAAAAACTAAGATAACCTACAGCAAATTCTTCAGTGTCAATAATCCAGTTTTTCTAATATGAAGCTTTTCATCTACTTTTAAGTTCATTAAATAACATTTACAAACTTGAAATGTACAGCTTTCAGATACGGCTATTACTAAAGCTGAAATAGTATTTAAAGTACTTCCACTTGTTATAGAAATTTAATTTTTAATGACTCTACTAGAAAAATATGTAAACCTAGGTATTTTAAAATATTATCTAATAAATTATTATCTAGTATTTTGTCTTGTTGTTGTTATTTGAGTCAATTTGATTTTTCCAGCTTGGAATATCAGACTAGACATAAAGGAGTAGGAACAGTTTTACACGTCAAAGAAAGTATATCTGTATATAAGTATATACATATATATGTATATTTATATATACATATATAGGTGCACATGAATATTTTTTTGCTGCTCACTCTCTTCCAAGAAAAGTTTCCTCTTGTCAGTCAGTCAATCCTAATATCATGTTAGAATAGAGAAGATATTTTAAAGTGCAGACTTCTTTTCCTTCATGCTGTTTTAACTGATGCTGTTTATATGTAGGTAAAACGAAGCCCTTTGTGGTTATATTTAGCTTAAGTACTAAGCTTTTCTTTTTACCTTTGTCTTGCTGAGCTCCTTAAGATTTCTGGGTTTTTCATGTGTTGATTATTTGCCTAAGCAGCCTGCTGTCACTTTCTTCCTGATGTTTTAAGAAATTTCAGATATTTTCTTCTAAGCCAGGATTCAGGCTCAGTGATGTTACAGACCATTTAAAGTTTCTAGTATTATAAAGTATATCTCAAAGATTTTATACTTCAGTTTTCACACAAAATGTTATTTCCATCTCATTGCAGCTCTGCAAACTCATCTTGGCTTCTTCCTAGTTTGCAGTGTCTAGCATTTGAAGTGTTCTGTGTATTCATAAAATAGGAATGGCACTGGCAATATCTGCTGAGGGGTCTCCAAACTCATTTTTCAATGTACCAAATTTTATGTTGGAGAGACTATATCAAAAAAGGAGAAAACAAATTTTGTCCCTGTACTGTTGATGTTGTACTTCACAGACTGTTTCTTATCTATTATTTTGCCATCCATTTCCTTACAGGAAACTAATAGGAGATGCATAATTTTTCTCGCAAAGGTTAGATTATATGAAACAACTCTACTTGATTTTCATATAATTACAAGTTAAATTGCAAAACTGGAATTTTGTATCTTGAACAATCAGATTCAACACTAGAGCTCTTGATACAGTTCTCATGGAACAACCTTTCCCCAAAATTGTTCACTTCCGCTAAAAAACCAGACTTACAGACACACTGTAATCCTCAGCCAGTATTTTGTGAACAACTGCTGGTGTTCCTGCAGCAACACTTGTTAGTTTTACTAGTTGTGCTAAATTTGCAAAGTGACACTTCCGTGTTAGCTCATTTGATAAATAGCCTTTGACCAGATATGAATCTTTCATCTCCTCCTAAAAGCTAAACATTTCTGCATGTTTGGAATTAATTGCATTATCTTCATTAATCTGTTTCATGATCTTAAAGTTCCTAGGGGTGTTTTAATCTGGTGTTTGAGGTGACTTTCTTAATCAACCCCAACCTTCATCCTGTAGTTGTGAACTGGAGTTGACTAGTTCACTAGGTTGACTTAAAGCTGTTTGACTATGATTGTTGTTGCTTGCCTTCTTTATGGATCACAGATTTTATGTTAGATAAAACTCATAAAAAGTCAAGTAATGAACAGGAAAGAGACGGAATTTATCTAAAATTAGTAAAACCTTTTATTGTCCCTAAAAGCATAATCGTGACCTTCTGCTGAAGTGGATAGAATTTGTAGCCACAGGGAACCTTTCACATAGATTTCATTGCAAGATTGAAGCTAAAATGAAAGGCCAGATAGTTCACAGTCATTCTGCAGGCTGTGGACCAAAAAATTATAACTACTGGAGTAAGTTCAAACTGTTAGCGATTAAAGAAAGACTGTCAACTTGCTCAGTGTTCTGTCCATGCAGAGCTTGTTGAAAATTCATTAAATTCAGAATTAGTGACATTTCCAGGGTAATATACAACTTACTGTAGCAAAGAATTACCTGGAAGTAGTAATTCAACTATTCTGACTTTTTGCTAATTAGCAAAAAGTTAATTGTATTATGGACTTCCAGTTTTATTCCTCAACTGTTTCTTTAGTAGTCATGTGTTTATGTACAAATGTTTTTAATATATGCCACTATTACCAATTTAAAATCTAGTTTTTTCTTTCTTACGTATTCTTAGTAAGAAAAAGAAGGTTCTAAAATTCCCAGTTATGTTTTCCATCGTGTGCCTTCAGAGGTCATACTGGTGTCTTGTTGGGATTTTGTAAGCAGCAGTTTTAGTGATGAAAAAAAAATACACCTAGCTGTAGTACTTTTTATGTTGTGATCTCAGGAGACCTGAGAAAAGAGTTTAGTATCATCACCTCAGTTTTACTGAGAAGGAACCTGGAGACAAGAGAAGGAGGTAATGACTTATTCAGGTTTTCTCAGTAAGCCTGTGACAGAAATTAAACCTTTGTCTCCTGATTTCTAGCCAAATATTTTCTCAAACCTACTCTCCTTCTGCACAGGAGTGCAGATTCCAAAATGCCAAAAAACATAAAAAGCAGACAATGTAAAGAGGAGTAAATGAACACAGAGTTCACAAAATCCTGGCTCCATTTGAGCTGGTGGCAAAACTACCTTCAGCTTTTATGGAGTGAGGATTTTGATCAAGTCAGACCATTTTGTAAAGAAAATAGTGCCATATTTACACTAGTGGGTCTTTCAGATCTAATCTCTTTCCTTTCTAATTACATACAGTGTGAGTTGCCATAGGTACTCTAATTAAACTTGATACATAATTTGCTGTCAGCTTATATTTCTGAACCAGACCTTAACACCATTCTTTGAATTCCTTTTGCTTCAAAGAAAAAAATAAGTACTGCTTAAGCTTGGGTTTTGTCATCATTGTTCTGATGAATCTGTTTTCTTGGTCTGGTTCCTTTGCATTGTCATTATATAGGTAGTATTTTATCTGTTGGTGGCAAATTTCACTGTTACTTATAGATACAGTTCAATAAAATATATTTTCATTTGTATTGTGGCAAATGAAGTTGGATGAGGAGAGATATCTATTGAAATTTCTAAGTGTGTTTTGGGTTTAGAGCATGCATGTTTGCTATTAAAAAATTACTGATAGCTTTAAAGGTTACCACAAGTTAATTTTGCTCAGTAAGTAGTGAACTTAATAACTTGTGAATTAGTAATTAACAGTTTATATGAAGGACATGTTTTGCTCCTGACAGTTAAATCTCGGTTAGTTGCTATGGCTATTCACTGTCTCTGATTTATTTCTTGATTTTTTATATGATTAAACTGAGCTTTTTCCTCCTTCAGATAATAGTCTGGCAGTGGGTAATAAGAAGGCACTGAGACATAGAAGGCAGGGAAGCGACTCTGTGGCAAAATTAAATAATTTGTAATCAATGGGAAGGAATTGGTCTCTGAGTAACCAGTGTCTTTTAAAAAGCCAGAGAAAGAAAGTACTTTTATTTCCTTAATGTTTATAAGGAAACTTAAAAATGGCTGAAAGCAGTGAAGTCCATATAGTGAACTGCCATACAATCATAAAATAGTCTCATGCACTATAATGATGTTGATTTAAACAAAGTCACTCAGGAGGGCCAGTGTTTTCTTAACAAATTATTTCTTGAGGACAATATTCCTCCTTTCTCCTTTTAAACTACTCATCACCTTCAGAGAATCCTGGCTAGTACCTAACAAAAATTAAAGTGGTTCCAAAACGAATGTGGCTTATTATTCCTCACAGGAGAGCCTACTCTATTTGGAGAGAAATGGTGGCTAAGATTTAAGACAGGAAATGCTTATGAGAGATGAGAGAAATTCCACTGACCATTGAATAAAACTGAAGAGGGAAAAAGAGGACAAATCTGAGGTATAACAACCATTTTAAAGTAGTGGCAGTTTCCTGAGAAACTGCCTTCTTTTTCGAACTTTAGAGAAGAAAAGTATTCATGAACTGTGCCTGCACCAAATCACAGTAACTTTTCCAACACATCACCTCTAAAAATGTACTACTGCAATGTTAGAACAGTAAACTGAAAAACAACTGATACAAAAATTAAACTCATCAGCTTGTCCTCCAAAAGTTAAATTATTATTGGTTTTATATGTTGTGCCATGGACCACACAGGGCACATATTTCATTTTTCTTTTGACAGCTTGGATTCAGTAGTTTGGTGTATTTTCTAACAATGTGTTTGCCATAGGGAGTATTTCGTTCTACAGAGCTGACAAAATGTTGAGCAATAAAAGGTCTTGGCTTACACAATATGGGTAAAACTGTGCTAAAAGTGGTACATACTACCTGTCACATGGTAACAGGAATTCAATATCATGTCAGTAAATGAATTTATAGATAAACAATGATATATAGTCTACTCTTACTATGAGAGAATTAAGCCTTACTTATTAAAATCATTTTAGTACTGATAAACACTAAAGACAGAAATTAAGCATTTTTGAGAATACTGTGGCTTTAGGCGAGATTTGTCAATTGTTGCATATATAAGACTAATTTTGCAAGTAAATCACTAGCAATATATGCACATGACCTACAGTCAAACTCATGAAATAATACTGGTAAAGTAAAATTATATAGGCTGTGCTCTAAGAATTCATAATAACAGTAGTGTAACCAGTGGAGCATTATCAAAAGTCACTGTTGTGATTGTATTGCATACCTTTAAGTCTTACTGTCAGAACTAATGTTAAAGTCATACTTCCATTGTCCACTAGTACAGATGTGTCAAACATAGTATAGTACAAACGTATGCCAAACTATCTCTCTCCCACAGACTACATTGTGTGATATTTTTTCTTAACATAACAGACCAAAGCTAGCAATGTGAACAGTGTGCCAGTCATTGGCATTGAGTGAGGATATCATATTAATTATAGCAGTATTTAAAGAAAATTGGTTTTACAATGAGGATGGTGAAACACTGGAACAGGTTGCCCAGAGAAGTGGTAGATGCCCCATCCCTGGAAACATTCAAGGTCAGGCTGCATGGGGCTCTGAGCAGCCTGATCGCATTGAAGATGTCCCTGCTTATTACAGAGGTGTTGGACTAGATGACCTTTAAAGGTCACTTACAACTATTCTATAATTCTATGATAAAAATTGAAAAACTCCTCAATCTCAGAATGGTTCTTACTAAAAGCATTTAATTTTTAACAAGTAATAAGTCCAAATAGTTGAGAAGGCACATAATTGTCAACATTCAGACATCTTTTATGTCTGACACAATTCTGTATGTATATAAGGACATGATAATTTCTTTTTTGATATTAATGACAAGGGAAGGTTAATATAGGGCCTCTATGCAAAATTATCATGGATTTCCTTTAACATTAGGGATTCCTTTCCTCAAGTTATGTTGATGCAGGATAGCTTTGTTTTGCTGTGCTCTGGCTGGCTGACTTCATCTAGAAGACATTTTCATTGATTCAGAAGGTAACAGAGAACTATCCAGATTGAAAGACCTGATTTTAATTGATGGTTAATCAATTTTGAACCAAATCAGAATTAAAAACAAAGCCTACCAGTTGGGTTGTCCTATTTTGATCTCTTAACATAGGTTGGCTTTGTGAGGTTAGGTTTTATATGCCACACCAGCTAATATAGTTGCTTTTTCTAGGTAGTTACAGCTACATCTAGGATGGCATAGTGCCAAAAAACATTCAGAGTTGTCACCATTCTCTATACTGTCCTATGTAGTTCCTCTCTGCAGCACTTTGTGCAGTCTGCAGGAGGGTTTTGAGCTGGACAAACTAGTGGGTCACTTATGCCAAACTCTCATGTGTATCGGGTGTATTTGTTTTTTTCAGTGTTTGCTGAAACCTTATCGCATGGCCTTGGGGTCATGATGACCTCATTGAAATTGCTAGTTTTACCATTGACTTCAAATGGAGTCAGAATTATTTTCTTTAATTGTGTTCCAAATTTAAAATATCTTTTTTGCAATTCTTGTCTTGTTTTGTTTTTTGCCAAAACCAGATTAATAAATTCAGCATTAAAATCATCACAGAATCCCATACCTGTAGAGGGCAGTATGTGTGAAAGGAGAGAGCTCTCTAAACTGTGCAGATCGCAGTGATCCACCGAAGTGTCCCCAGTCCAGAGATTCAGTAGTTTGCTGTAAGAATGTCTTTTCTTTAGCACTCTTCTGTGGCTACACACCTCTACAGGCTACAAGCATGACCTTCTGTAGTCATGCTGCTACTATTTGTTCATTCAACTATTTAAAGCTCTTAGTTAAACCCCAGAATACAAGTGGCAACCCGTTCCACCAAAATCCTTTCCCCACCTCCCAGCTCTGCAATGTTTAATAAGATTCTGTGCCAGTAATCCTGTAAATGTAGGAAATATATTACTGTGAGTTAGTGCCTCTTGCTTTCAAAGGTTTACTTGGTGACACTTAATTAATAATTGCATTAGCTACAGCAGAGTCAATATATTAGTCTTACCTAGATTTGGTTATTTAGGGCTAAATGTGCATATAGCTTACCTAACGGTGTGTGTATTAAGTGCTTGCTGCATAAAAAATTACTTTCTATGATTCATCCATTGAACTACATCAGCTACACACTGCCCACCAAATGTCACCACTGAGACTGCCCGTGATGTGCATATCCTTTGACAGATTTAAATAGCTTCCTTTATTTTAATTAACCTTTCAGAGAAAGCTTCTTCGTTTCCAACACTTAAAATTAAACTTGGCCTAAAGACTAAATTTAGTCCTGCAGCCGTAAAAGATTTAAAGCCCAGTCACTTTCACAAGGGTTTTGAAATGCTCTCTTTCAAGCATAAGAGGTAGACTACATAGTAGCACATCTGAGTAAGAAGCTTCCAGTTTATATTGTTGCTTTTCTGATTATAACTGTTTCTAATCTATTTCCTTTAAAACAGCTTCCAAGCTAGAATCACCAAGTGTCAAACTTCAGTATTCTGGACCTTTTTAAAATTAAACTCTTCTGAGCAATGGGAGTGACAAGGAAAGGTTCCCTAGACAAAGACATTGTAATATATCTTTAAATAATGCATGTCTAAATCATTCTGCTGCTACAACTGTTACATTTTAGCTTTATTGTCTTTTATGAACATCAATTAAATTTCCACTTGAAGCTGGTGTTTTGAGACTGGAAAACCATTCCAGAAGAATTTGAAATAGGAAGGATTAGCTGATGATTTAATCTAAGGGACTGTGCAATGAAGTTGTTTGCAGTAATAACTCATTTAATGAGAGGGCCATTTAAATTTCTTGTTGCTGTTATAAAAAAGAGTTATGTAACTCACAGTTGCCTGGACAGCTCGGATAAGATCAATTTTGTCTAACTACCTAAAAGAAGTTAACTGTTTTGTTTAACCTAATGACCTAGGTCCTTTGTGTTGGTTGACAGACACCTCCAAGGGACCCTTCATCCTATTTTAAAATGGGCTTAGTAATCTCTTGGAAAAGAGGGCCGTTTTTCATCAGATGTCTAGCTTTTAAAACATTAAATTACATGAGCACAATTCCATCTTAAATTTAAAACAAAATCTGGTGTTGGTGCAAGCCACTGGTTCTGAATTGGAATTCTCCTATTTTAAAAATTGCGTTTATCACACTCATGACTAATATTAATGAATCTCTGTAAATTCTTGTAAAGTAGTCCTCCTAGATGCAATCAAGTCAGAATTAAAACAGTAATTTTCAATAGTGTGAATTGTGTCATTCATTTCATTGGACATATCATTTTAGTAGATCTGTGCTAAAACCTAAAGCTGTCGCTATAGATATCAGCCCTACTTAGTGTTCTATGTCTGATTCTTTTAGAGAAAAACTCAGCTAATAGCTTTATTCTCCATCTCAAACAGCCTTAGTGTTGTCTCTGTCATCTAGCTGCCACATTTCACAGCCATTCTGACTGCTTAAAAACTGTGTATACGTAAAAAATACCCAGGCCCTGAAAATGTGGCAGTAGTATAAATTACATTAATTTTACACTTGACTTTTCTATAGTATATCTGATTCTTTATTTTGTAAGGTTAAATAATATATTTCATTAAGGAGCTGCAGAATTCCAGGCATGAGAATATACTAGGTTTTGAGTTTAACATGCCTGTACAATTGATTTGTAACTATTTGAAAGCAAAAAAAAATAATTGTTTTCACTTTTAGAGCATGATTATATTCAGCCTGTAAACTCCTTTTTATTCATATGCAGAGGAATGTGTCCAATTATTAAGACCCCCAGGATTTGATTGATAGAATAATCTGCATTTCTAAAGAAAAAATAAGCAGTAGGGTATTTAATTCTTAAAAGAAAAGTTGTGATGCACGTCAAAGAATCACTGACTTAGTTTTAAAAACAGTATCTGCAACTTGGTTGTCCATTGGCTGGTTCACTGCTATATCTGTAATGTACAGTCTTGATCTAATAATTGCTTATTATGCAGTTGTTTATCAGCTCATTTGAAACATCCTGAAATTCAGTCTAGCTCAGCAAATTGCTGTGCTTAAGGCATTTATACATTCTAGGAAATTATAATATCCCCAGAAGGCAAAGAATTAATAATAAAAATCCTCTTTTGTAAAAGATTATCATAGCAGAGCAAATGGAGCAGATCTTTCCTATCTTAGTGCATTTAATATTCTCATTTTTTTCTACAAAATTTTGATGGAAAGAGTATGTGGGGATAACTGTTTTATTAACTTGTTAAAAGATGAATTTACTGAACCAATGCAGCATATTGATTTGAGTGTCTGCTATATGGAAAAGCAGCAATAGTGATGGATGACTTCTGGACATTTCCATATGGAAGCTAGCTCATTCTTTAGACATTTTGTGATCTTGATTTATCTCTTTAGGCTGGCACTAAGGAGTTAATGATTAAAATTACAAGGAGGCTTTCTTGTTTATTACTTACAAGTTTTTCCTGCCTTCCAAATGATTTATTTTTAGTATGCCCACCCTTATTGAATACTTTGTAAAGGATTACAGACGCAAATCCACAGTTTGTCTCATTTTATTGGAAACAGTATTCTGGCCAGTAGATTTCTGGTTTGATAGGCAATAAACAGAAATTAGAACACTACATGCAGCACATTTTTCATCGGTTCTCAAATATTATTCAACTGCTTAAGCGTGCAACCATCTCTGGAGTGGAGGAGCGTAATCTAGTTCATAAAATCCGTCCTATAATACTGATTGCTTGATCTAATTACCTTTATAGTTGCAAACATACAAAGGTAAATATCATAGCTAAGATATTTAAAGAGCAGGAGAAAGGTAGCAATCAAACCAAACTGAGTTGCAATCCTCTAGGTACTTTTCTTGAAGTTTTCAAGTCCACAAGCATACCTGTCTTCGAAATTTTATTTTTTGCTTTATATTTTGAGGAAAAAAAATCTGGCTGCTTAATATAGAAGTTCAGTGCTGGTTTTATTTCCATTATTCATTTTGGCATTGCATGATTCAAGCATCAGATAAAAACCAAAGATCTCAGAGAGTATGCCAGGCATCTGTGGTCCTTCACCCTATAAAGTCAGTGATCCATGCAAGCAAGGGCTGAAATCATAGCAACACAATTCAGAAATTAATCTTCATATATCTGCACTCTGGAAAAGTTTGGAAGTTTATTTCTCATCTCACTATGTTGTATCTCTTAGAGGTTCCATCCTTTCTATTAGGAACTCCTAATCATTTAGGCAAAGAGTCTTTTAATTAGTAACATTTAGACTATACAGTTAAGTGTCTATAGGAATTAATTATGTATTTTTTGGGCCAAGCCATCAGAAATATCTTCTGAAGATTTTTATCAAGCCTATCCTTAGATTCTGTACCACAGATAATTGAAGTTTTTATCCTGAGTTTCAAAAATATTAATAATTACAGAAATGGAAATAGAAGTAAATTAGAAGTAAATGTAGCATTTTCAACAGTAAAATTTACTTCTGACATAAATTTAGATCACTATTTATTATTTTTATGTAAACTATCAGCAAAGGGGCTTTAGAAGTAGCAGACTTGTATGTTCTTGTGGATATACAGTGACCTACTTTGTAGACCTGGACAGAACTGTGTCTTTAAAAGTATTTAAAGTGGGTCTCTAATGTAAAACATAATTTAAAAGAGTCTTATTGAAGGATACATTGAAGCAGCATCTTTTACATAAGCTCTTATATATACTAAGGCAGTAACAATTATTCATCAAGCTATCTCAAAGCATTTCACAAAGACAGAAAAGTATTTCTTCTACTCTACAAAATGGAAGTATGAAATTCAGAGTTTAATTTTACAAAGCATCAAGTATTTCAGTTGCTTAGAAACACAAAAATGAGACCCAAAGGTCCTGCCTAAGACTTACGGAGACGTGTCTTTACAGCACTGGAGCCTTGCAATGTTAAATAAAGGACACCTTTATACATGCTCTTGAAGTCAAAGAGGTTGACCAGGGTCTTACAGCAACTCAGTGGCTGAACTCGAAATGGCATTCCTGTCCCTTGGATCTTTATGCCAGGTCGTTTTCCCTCAACCATCACTTCATCAATGCAATGGCTGAAATGTGAGATCATCATTGTTTTACCTATACTAACGTTGAAGTCACAGGCGAGGGGAACTGAATATGAAGAGGGTGTTCATCTGAGGAACTTTCACAAGATGAGCAGCATGCAAGTGAGCCAGAAGTGTTTTATGACACATTCAGAACCTGAATTACAGTTTTAGTAATCATCAGTTCCCCTTCTTCGCTGTCATTTCTTTATTTAATATATTGCATGGAAGAGACTTATCTTGCAAGTTTTATAAGCTTGCAATAAAAATATAACAACTGTTGTATTAAATTATTTAAGTTGTAAACCATTGTAAAAAGCAGAAAAAGTTATATCGATGTAGAGATAGAAAAAATTATTATGATGGAGTATAAAATACATTTTTCTGATTACTACAGAATTTTTGTCCAGTGTAGCATATTGTAAATCCTTGGCTGACCTTAAGAATGAAACTGAATGTAGATTTTTGTAAAGAATTGTGGCAAGTGGTTTAAGAAAAATGAAGCTAAAATCAGGTATATAATTTAAAAACAAATCAGCAAAAATGTGACAGCAAAAGAAAAATATCTAATAGGTCAAAAGAGAGTATAGTGGCAAAGTGAAGGATCAATGAATTTAAAACTTCCAGATTTCCCCTGAGGGAAAGCTAGAATTCTGGAGGAAATGGATAACCAAATTTGTATTTTAAGCAACTAGATTATTATTTTATTCTTTTGTGCTATGCCTTACTAAAGAGATGTGCCAATAACTCTGAATCTGGCTGTATTGATGTCAGTAGCATTTGAAAGTGCTAGATTTACCAAAATTGGTTGGTAAATTACAAACAGCAACATTTTTAGGAGGACACAAATATATTTAGCTGAAGTTCTATACATAATAAGATCTATTTAATTTTCCTTTCTTCTGCTTCTTTCCTCTTGGTAAGTCAGAAATGCAATTGATTAAATGATGATTAATCATCATCATCATTATCCTTTAGCATTGTCATTTCACCTTTTTATCTTACCAGATTCTTCAGGATTCTTAATGACCCCAAGTGTTCTTGTGGTAAGCTGTAGATGAGTTTCCTTTGCCCTGCAAAGTGATTTGGCAGAAATTCAGATCATATTTTGTTGCCTTCCTTTCTACCAACATGTGCTTTCTGCAAAAAAGAAAAAGAGGTGATGGCCTCATTCTAATGAATCATCCAAGAGGTGGTGTAATTGAAAAACTACCTTGCAAGAGAAGTCTTTTTAAAAGAAATGCCAACTCATTCAGCTACTGTAGAGTAGAAAATGCTGGTAAGACCACTCTAGTGGTGATGTTCCAGGTATGATTTCCCTGACAAGTTACTGCCCATGGCATAAAGTATGAGCATTGACCAAAGAGAGAGCTGTGTGGGCCTCTTAGCTCTACTTTAAAACTGACATCTCGTCTTGAACAACTTATTTCCCTCTAGCTGTACTGCAATATTGTTAAAACCAGATCTCATACTGCACTTCACATCTTTAAAACAGAAGGAGGCACAAGGATAAATTAGATTTCACTGTGCCTTATAGGCTGAGCCTCTGTTTGTGGAAAAGATAAAGGTCACCCTTCCATCACTCGCACTTCATGTTTCTTAAAAGTGGTTAAAGCATCACATACGTTTTTCTTCTGAGCATTTGCAATTTCATTAATCCAGTATCTCTTTGAGCTAAAATACTTCTTGATGGAAATGTGGCTTAAGGCTTCAGAAACAGAAATTCCTGTCAAAAGAACCAGTGTTCCAGCAGAGAAGCTGTCAGTGCTGCTGACTGACTGGTCACCTGTGGGTTCAGGCTCACCTGAAGGGTCTGGGAGCTGGGGGAACCTGGAACCCCTAAGCAACAGCCCAGATCTGGGCAGCTTTTCTATTTACTGCTGGCCGATGCTGTGTACTTTACCTGTCACACAAAATGCAAGAGTTAAGGAAAGCAGTGCAGTTTATATAATCCCAAAAGGCATTTTCCAAAACTGGGGTTTTTTTAAAAACAGGTGTTTAGGACCATGTATTTTGGTGATGAAACATTCTTCTTTTTTTAAATATATATCTATGTGTGTGATAACTTAACTTTATTGCAGACATTTGTGATACACTGTGGTATAAAATATATAGCAGTGTTTAATAAGAAATCATAATACAATTAGATGTATTATGATTGTATCTGCCCTCTGACAGATATAATAGACTATTTTGTCATAAAGTCCACAGGTAATTTTCAGATAACCTGTAAACAACTCCACCTGTTGATGGTGGAAGAAGAGCAGAGAAATTGTTTAACAACAGAGCAGGCGGAACATGTACTGCACTGATCTTCTGGGATTGTGATTTTAACTTCCAGAGATCCAAAAGCAGTCCGAGCAAAAGGATGACTGAGTTCTTTGCCCCTGTACTGTTGTTTGGAAATGTCCCCACTTTGGTGTGCTTTCAAGAGAAGAGTCAGAATTTGGGGTTAGTTGTTGACTTGTCTAGAAATTTTAACAAATCATGTAATTCTTGCACAGTTTGCTATGGTTCAGTTTCCTACCTGTCCTGTGTTCCTTTTCAGCTCTCAGGTATTTTTTGTTGATGGTAAACTCTTGGTGGTAGACTTGGTGATGGTGTTTATAAATTATCACAGAATGAAACAGGTTGGAAAACACCTCTGAGATCATCAAGTCCAACCCATGACCCAACACCACCCTGTCAACTAGACCATGGCACTAAGTGCCACATTCAATCTCTTCTTGAATACCTTCAGGGATGGTGACTTCACCACCTCCCTGGGCAGCCCATTCCAATGTCTGATCACTCTCTCTGTAAAGAATGTCTTTCTAATGACTAACCTAAACCTCCCTTGGCACACTTTAAGACTGTGCCCTCTTGTCCTACTGCTGGTTGCCTGGGAGAAGAGACCGACACCCTCCTCACTCCAGTCTCCTTTCAGGTAGTTGTAGAGAGTGATGAGGTCCCCCCTGAGCCTCCTCTTCCCCAGGCTAAACAGCCCCAGCACCCTCAGCCTCTCCTCATAGGACCTGTGCTCCAGCCCGTTCACCAGCCTCATTGCCCTTTGGACACACTCCAGCATCTCAGTGTCCTTCCTAAACTGAGGGGCCCAGAACTGAACACAGGACTCAAGGTGTGGCATAACTAGTTCTGAGTACAGGGAATCACTGTCCTGGTCCTGCTCACCACAGTGTTCCTGATCCAGGCCAGGATGCCCTTGGCCTTCTTGGCCACCTGGGCACACTGCTGGCTCATGTTCAGCTTCCTGTTGATTAGAAGCCCCAGGTCCCTTTCTGCCTGGTCACTCTCCAGCCACTCTGTCCCCAGCCTGTAGCGCTGTAGGGGGTTGTTGTGGCCAAAGTGCAGGACCCAGCACTTGGTCTTGTTAAACATCATACCGTTGCATTCAGCCCATTTATCCAACCTGTCCAAGTTGCAGAGCCCTCCTACCTTCCAGCAGATTGACACTCCCCCCCAACTTGGTGTCATCTGCAAATCTGCTAATGGTACACTCAATCCCCTCATCCAGATCATCAATAAAGATATTTAACAGGACTGGGCCCAACACTGATCTCTGGGGAACACCACTGGTGACTGGTTGCAGCCACGTTCACCAGCACTCTCTGGGCCCAGCCCTCCAGCCAGTTCCTGACCCAGCACAGAGTGCCCCTCTCCAAGCCATGGGCTGCCAGCTTTTTCAGGATAATGCTGTGGGATACGGTGTCAAAGGCTTTGCTGAAGTCCAGGTAGACAAATCCACAGCCTTCCCCTCATCCACCAGGTGGGTCACCTGATCATAAAAGGAGATCAGATTGGTAAGGTAGGACTTGCTATTAATTATTAATTAGGCTATTAACAACTTCAAGTTAGAGCAAAAATGACTTGCAGCTCAGATCACTATGTGGCCAAGTTTCAGACCCTTCTTATTTTTCATTTTTCTGTTGGTTGACACAGCCGAATGACTCTCCCAGCCTCCTGTTCCCAATTTTGTAACAAGCTAGGACCTCAGATTACACAGGAAGCACTAGCAGTGCTTTTGGTCCTTGACTGTAGAGAGTAAGAGGATGCTGATATCTTGGGTCACTGCCATACAGGATAAAAATCCAATTAATGTAAATCTGCGAGATGAAGGGAAGGTAGTAGTGTGGCTGTCAAGAGCCACAAACTTCTGGGTGGTTGACCAGCAACCTCTGGCAGCCGAATTTCTCCATTAAAACAGAAGCTGGGTTTTGTTACACCTCTAAATACTAGTCTACCCTTTCTTTTAGCCTGCTCTGGCTAATTTTGCGTAAGTTGTCAGTTGCAGCAGTAATGAAATTGTAATCATTTGTTGACTCGGGTCGAAAGGCAGTGAATGCCATGACCACTCTTTGTACATATTCCAGGCAGCTTTGATTAAACTGCGCTGTGAAGCCAGACCTGGATCAATATGAGCGATCTTCATCAATCTAATAATGTATTTAACGTTTGGTACACTTGTATCTCTTTCTGTTACAATACACTGCTTACATTAGTGCAGAAGATTGATTTAAAACTTCAGAGTTCTTTACAAGGATAACCATTAGAAATAACCTCATTACTTTACATGATACTATATATAAATATGTAATCTACTGTGCAAACTCCTCAGCAGGTATAAATTAACACAGCTAAATCTACAGTTGTTGAGAATCTGGCCTAGAAACTGAAAACAATTATTCTGTCAGTATTATTTTAAATAATCGCAACTTGACATAAAGCAAGGACCATATGAACTTCTGCGTACCCAGTCTAAAGATGCTTACCACAACATCTTTTAGAAAGTTTTTGTATTATTTGTAGACTAAATTCTCCTACCAGCAGATGTATGTGGTGTCCTCTAGTTATATAAACATCTCTTCATGGTCAGGCCTTTTGGATGCACTGTGTCCAGTGAGATATTTCTTAAACCTATTGGTTTGGGAGGCTATTTAGCAGACTTGAATAAACGAACAAATGTGGAAGCTACACCAAACATATCATTTGGGGATGTCAAAGCACTTAACAAACATTGTTATAACCGAGTCCATGTGTAACCACTGAAGGACATATTTGCTTCAGTATGTCTCATGACAGCTTCTTAAAAAATATACTTAAGTGAATTTAACACTTGTGAAAGGTGCCAGATTGACAGGCCCTAGAGATAAAAGTTCTTGAATTACCAGCAGGCACAGCTGAGCTTCCCACACACACTGCCCCACCAGTGTCCCCAACCCTACCTGGAGGGCACAGCAACCAACTGTCCTACAGCTTGCAAATCTGCGCCATCTCGTGCTCTTGGACTATGGGCCAAGAGTCAGTAGCTGTAATGTGACCTAAGGGTAAAAAAGCAAGTTACATAATTACTGCACAGGTGCTGTTGCAGTTGATCATTTTCACACCAAATTTTCAATTAATCTGGAAAAAAAAATAAAGAAAGTACATGTTTATCTGATTCAGAGTGTGTGAGCCCCTAGCGAATCCTGTGGTTCTGTCTGCCCACATAGGCACATTCAGGTGACTGTATGAGTGAACAAGTGCATACACATACTGTGAAGTGCATTCTTAGATGCCTTTTGAAAAATGGGTCCTTACTGTTTTCCATGTTTGTAATAATCTTTCTCTATTTGTAATTCATCCCTGCTTGGTGTCATTACAGCCCATCTTCCCCAGAGACTCTGGACGCAGCTGGAGTACAAATTCAGTAACCATCTACCCCATAAAGAGATTGGATCGTTACAGCATTGAAAGATAGCACACAGGGAAAACAGGCTTATGATCTTTGCACTCTATCATGGTTTTAGAAAAAGCACAAGTTCTTCCCTGAGTGATTGCACTTGGAAAGTTCAGTCCTCTGTTCCCTTTGAAATTATATTTAGACTTCACTGTGAGTACTGGAAGGGCATACTTAAGTGTTTCTTTATTTAGTGCAGAAGGTTAATGACATTTTAAACAAAAGTGCACATTTATAACCTTGTATAGGCCGATTCTCAATCTGTATCTAGGACATGGCTAAAAACAGAACACTGGAAAACACAAAGTGATGAGTTTTCATGTTCTGCTATTTTCTAAACCATCAGCTTGGACAAATTATTATGGAAGCTAAATCTTAATTCTTTCTACTGAGAAACATCTATAACTAATGTGCATTTTGTTTATCTTTCAAAGAGTCACATTTATTTCTGCAACTTGCCATTGATGTGCATGATAACATACCTAACTTGACTGGTACTGTGTGCACTTTGGAAAGTAACTTCTGTATATCCAGAGAGAGTTAGATGGCATATAATTGTCTTAGGGATGGCATTTGGGATTGAAATTGTAATTGGTATAAATATCAGTATATTTGATGATTAGCATTGCCTTACTTGCTTGCCTCCTCATCATTTCCAGTGCATCTGTCACACTGTACAACTTTAGGAAGACTCCATACCATCCTAAGTTCATATTATACCTAAGATGAAGTTTAGGTTTCAAAATTTGAGAAGAAGTTCAAGAGAGAATGTATACTTGGAAGAGAATGTTTTAAGATGGTAGTGTCCACGAACTCTGCTTGAATATGTTGCTTCATCCAGCCTCAGTTCTCTTGTGCAGGCTGTCTACTAAAAAAAAAAGACCATTTTAGGTCATCTTCTTTTTCACAGATTTGGTCTTTTTAGTACTGGTTTCATGTTTTATACACCTTAGTTTCAAATACTCAATGTAGCTGAGTAAGGTTTTCTTTTGGGCTGGGTTTTTTTTGGTCTGCTCATATTTGTGTAGTACCGCAATGGCATTTTCTTTTCATTCATTTTATTCCACAGTTCCTAATCTATGTTCCTAATCTATTATGTTATAAATTCTGCTTCCATGTTCTACTTTTTACCTGCCAGTACTACTAATCTTTTTCATGAACCACCTTTTTAATATTTTTGAGCTAGTAAGTGGCCTATTGCTTGCAAAAAGACAAAAGGCTTCTCTTTTCTGCTAGTAAGAGGAGAGGAGGGGAGTGCCAGCGACCTTCTCTTACAGAATGACAATACTCCCCTCCCACAAAAATGCAGAGAATAGAAATAGATGTTTACCAGTTTTCCCAAGTATACTAGGGCACGTCTGAAAACATTATTTAGAAGCAAAGGCTTCCTAAAGCTCACCTACCACCTTCTGAAGTTCTTTCTCAGTTCATTAGTTCAAAAAGTCTTTATAGATGTAAAGTATTGCTTTAATTTTGTTTAAAAAAGGCAAGAAATTAGAATTCCTTATTAGGGAATGATAGGAGAGAAGTTCTTTCATGAGTGAGTTAAACAGAAGCCTTCAGAAGAATACAAAGGGGTTAGTTCATTCCCATCTTTATGTAAATTGAATTACAGGGTTTAGTAAGTGAAACGGATCATAAGATAAACCCCGCAGAGTCCAGAAAGCACTAATTAACGCCCACAGTGAGTAACTTTTCTGAAATTGGTCTTTAATCAAACTTTGCTCTGAAAACAAAACAAGTTATTGTGGCAGCTTGATAAAAGAGATGCATCACCAAGGCTGACAGGCCCACAATCAAACCAGCACTAAAAATAACTGTTTTGTCTACTAATTTTCTTTCAGATGCTAAAAAAAATGCATGAGCTACAGTCTAAAAAAACTTGCATAGTTACTCAGCCAAGTGACTCAGCTCTAGAAAAGTGAGGTTCCTGTAAATGTTAATGCCCTCACTGATTCTGAGTGAGCCCTTTTTCCTTCCCACACCCTCCTGTTGAAACAGAGGAACAGCAGAGAGAATTGTGAGGCTGAGAGGGGAAGAGACAGCTTCTGGATTCCTTCAGAGTTGGTCATTTGATGCCAGCTGTCCCTCTCCTCTTGCTGCTAGCGGTGCAGAGTTCAAGCATCCTGACTGACTAACTAGAGTGGATTAAAATAAGCCAATCACTCATCGTTCTTTTATCTCCCATGAACAGTAAGGTCTATCTATGGCTGCTGTCTTTCTCAACTTCTACTCACTTAATCTGAGAGCAGGAGTTATCAGTAAGACATGCAGGAAAACACAGCTCGTTTTCCTCATTTCCTTTCATCTGCTCAGCTGTAGGAAGAGTTGCTAGAACTCCTGTGGGTACCCATCCAGCCTATAGCAACTTTTATTATGTTTTCACTGTAGCCTCCTTAAAAACATTGCTAGAACTGTTTCTGTCCAGTCTGGGATAGATTCCAAAGGGACAAGAAGTCCACTGCATAAACAGGACTAACAGTAAAATATAAGAGTACTAGTCTTCCCTTTATAGCAGATTTTTCTCTTAGCACAAAAAAGACATGGACCTGTTGAAGTAGGTCCAGAGGAGGGCCACAAAAAATGGTCAGAGGAGTGGGACACATCTCCTATGAGGAAAGGCTAAGATAGCTGGGGTTATTTAGCTTGGAGAAGGCTTTTTGGAGAGCTTTTTTTGGCCTTTCAATATGTGCAGGGAGCTTATTAGAAAGATGGGACAGACTTTTTCATAGGACAAGGAGTAATGGTTTTAAACTGAAAGAGAGTAAATTCAGACTAGATATAAGGAAGAAGTCTTTTACAGTGAAGGTGGTGAGACACTGGAAGACATTGCCTAGAGAGCTAGTAGATGTGCCATCGCTGGAAACTTTCAGGGTTAGATTGAACGGGGCTCTGAGCAGCCTGATCTGGTTGAAGACACCCCTGCTCATTGAAGGGGGATGGACTAGAAGAACTTTAAAAATCCCTTCTAACTCAAACCATTTTATGATTGTATGATTTCACTCAGTGAATGCTCTGTTGGGTGAAGTTTTACCCTGTTTTGTATGTATCTGTGTGTTCAAGTCACAGTATTTTATGTCCAAAGTGACAGAGTCCTATCAGTCTGGATCCTAATAACCACATCCTTCACAGAAGAGGTTGCAATCATCTGAAATGGCTCTTCTGTTTTAGGGACAAGCTGAAAGAGGATGGCTAACATTAGCTTTAGTGCTTTCAGTACAGGCTGTATTTTCATCTGTTATGTGATCACTTGAAAAAGACATTTTCATTGTCACAACTCAAACTAGTTTAGTATGAGAAGAAAGAAGCCCACCAGTATAGATGGGTCCATAAATTGCAATACAAACTGAAATGTAATGTGATGAATTCTTGGAGACAGGTTTTTATGAAAGAATTGTTTGCAAATACAGACATGCAGATCTGAGTGGCAACTCTGGCATCTGACCAGGCATGTGTTTGTAGAGACTTGAGTTCCAAATGCAACTACAATTCCCTCTGTAATTTCTTTTTTTTTCTTTTTCATTTTGGGGTATATATACTTTACAAACAGGCCCGAAACAGTAAATTTGGTGTTTTTCTGAAGTCTAAAATATGCTAGTTACTTTTTAATTTTTTGGAACAAATGTTACTGTGTATTTACCATTCAGCAGGAAAGCTCATTCATCAATTGTTCACATTGAAAGAAAGGAGACAAATCTAGATACAGCTTAAGAAATGTCCACCACATGGATTATGTTTTGAATGTAATGTAGAAAAGAACACAAGTTCTTTTATAGTCACATTTTCAAAGATTGGTTTAGGAAATCTCAGGTTTAAAGCCGTTTCACAGCCTTATCCAAACTCATACTGGTCATTTGTCTCATATATCATGGCTATAACAGACTTCCGCTGCAATTCAAAGCAGCTACTTAACTTGTATTCAGATAAATATCCCAGGCCAGAGTGACTGAAATGCATCATCAGTATTGCATGAAGGAGCTTATATCATCTCTATAGCTCTGCCTAATCTGGGCTGCAGAAAGGTTCCAAAGAACTCCCTTTTTTATCAACAAAAGTCAGTTACACCCTGACCATCATTAGAAGAAGGCAAATCATCACTATCTTATATTATAACTAAGTAGTCAAAGACAGCCTGCAACTCACTCAAAACCAGAAGGACCAAGGTAAAGCAGTGTAATAACCAGGATAAAGAATCAGAAGTGGGTGACTTCAAAGCAAATTCCCGTTCCATCTCCCTAAGTTTATTTATTGTTAATTTCCCTCTTTTTGTGCATATGAATGTTTCCCACTTGGCAAAAAAATCAAGACTGACTTCAAATTTTATAATTTTGGAATAAATTTATAAAAGCATTGAATAATGCATCTTTAAACTATTTTCCCTGCAACTGGTAGGCTCTCAGCATTTTTTGAGTTGTAGCTGATATGTGGAAACAAAAATATTTACAACATGTTGCCTCCATTTTTCCTGTGGGCAGAGCAATTTTGAAAACCTGGTCCCTTAATAGCACAATGACCAACATGAAATAATGTCATCAAGAACAGTAACAAAAAGCATAAGGTACCGTATGACAAACCAAGTATTTCACTGTGCGAAATGTCCACGTTATTGTCATTTAAAATCTTCACAGCCGCATCAAAACAATCAGTGCAAAATCATATTTTTTAGACTTCCTTTTATATTCCAACTGTATATTCCTGTTTACAGGGCTTGATTTTGTTTTGGACAGAAAGGCATTAATTGCAACGAAGCAAGCAAATTGTACAGGTTTTGTTTCAAAATCTTATATTCCACTACATCATTTTATATTAAGAAGAATATGGGGAAAATCCTGAACTGTAAAAACAGACAATATTTTAAAGCACAGTTTCCTTCCTTGCTGTGGTTGTAAACCACAGAGATAGTCAGCTGGATGTTTAAGAAAGGGGGGCCTCCCATTCCTTGTGTTTCACCTTTTCATTGCATTGCTTGACCATTTAAGGCAGAGGCTTGTTCCAGACAGCTTTAATTAAACTATGCTGGGAAATT
This sequence comes from Corapipo altera, assembly GCF_003945725.1. NCBI lineage: Eukaryota > Metazoa > Chordata > Aves > Passeriformes > Pipridae > Corapipo > Corapipo altera. Next base: position 25,450,997 of record NW_020884878.1, on the reverse strand, counting down.
GTATATAGATCAATGGAAATTATCCATTACAAGCTAATCATGTATTTAACAGTGTTCAGTACAGTTCAATCACCTTCTAACATTTCTGTGGCTTTACATTCATGTGGCAAAGCCCTGAATGTGTATATGTATTTTTAATCCATCTCATTAGTGACCATACGCTTTGGCTTCAAGGGAGACAAGAACTGTCTGCAATCTGCCAGGGATTTAGGGACATCAATAATTTGTGAATAGTCATGTTGGTACTGGTCGAAGGGTTAAGTGCTCTGCACACTAGGGGCAGATCTTTTGGGACTGGAACTCTTAGTCAAATGTTAGGAACCTGATCCCCTGTGATGCATCTTTTCAAAGTACATGCTGCATGTCAGATCTCCACAGCAGAAGCAGTGGAGCTTTTTTAGCTCAGGGATTTAAAAACCTTCTCTAAGCAATGTAACAATACCTTTTGGTTAAAAAGTGAATGAAAGATAGTAGTAATCAGAAAGTGATTTTTTATATACTAGGCTAAATGTGATCTTCCTTTTTGTTACCACTTTCCTTTTCCATATGAGCTATTAGATTACTCCTCCCCTGCAGATATACAATGAAGCAAGAGTATGGCAGCAATATCAAGGGCCTGGTTTTGAAAACGTATGTGGATTCTGTGGCCTCACCTGATACTGCCTAAATCCTACTAATGATCGCAACAATGTAAAAATCATCTTCCTAATCATTTGGAATGACCCTTTAGGAGCTCTCAGGACACTGTTCTTTCTTAGTGTGAAAGCACCTTTTAAAAACAACAGCTGACAGCCTTAGTTTGTACCATGTTATATGGAAGGGCTGCTAAGTCAACATAAGAGACCATCGAACTGTTGATCTCAGTATCCTGTCTTTATAGAGAAATGGCAAAAATAGATGGTAATGCCAGAAAACTTAGAATAATTTTTGTTCATTTTAAGTTTTAGTTATGTCCATATCCCTCAGCTGTAGCCAGGTCAAAACAAAAATGCATAGCAGTGCAGGAAGACACTTCGTATCTCCCTGAACTTCTGTGAATCCTTTGGGAGCAGGGGGATTCATCTTACAGGATAAAGCTCGCTTGCTTTCAGCAAATTTCATGTAGTTATAAACACAGAATCATAGAACGGTTTGGGTTCCAACCTGACCTTTAACACTTCCAGGGATCCACAGCTTCTCTGGGCAACCTTTTCCAGTGCCTCACTACCCTCACATCAAAGAATTTCTTCCTAATATCTAATCTAAACCTACTCTTTATCAGTTTGAATCCATTCCCCCTTGTCCTGTCTTTACATGCTCTTTTGAAGTCCTTCTCCATCTTTCTTCTAGGCTTTTCTCAGGTACTAGAAGGCAGCAATTAGGTCACCCTGAAGTCTTCTCTTCTCCAGATTGAAAATCCCAATTTTCTCAGCCTTTCCTTGTACAAGATGTGCTCCATCTCTCTCATCATCTTGATGGCCTCCTCTGGACTCACTCCAGCAGATCAATGTCCTCCCTGTGCTGCGGATGCCAGAGCTGGACGCAGTACTCCAGTTGGGGTCTCACCAGAGCAGAGTAGAGGGGCAGAATCACCTTGACCTGCTGACCATGCTTCTTGTGATGCAGCTTGCGATACAACTGGCTTTCTGGGCTGCAAGTGCACATTGCTGGATAATGTCCAGCCTCTCATCCACCAGCATCCCCAAGTCCTGCTTGGCAGCGCTGCTCTCAATCTGTTCATGTCCAGCCTGTATTGAGACTGGGGGTTGCCCCGACCGAGGTGCAGCACCTTGCCCTTGGTCTTATTAAACATTATGACATTCCCATGGACCCACCTTGAGCTTGTCCAGATCCCTCTGGATGGCATCCCATCCTTCAGGTGGTGTGATCAACCACACCACTCAGCTTGGTGTCATCTGCAAATTTGCTGAGGGTGTACTCGATCCCTCTGTCTATGTCATTAATGAAGATATTAAATAACGCTGGTCCCAATATAGACCCCTGAGGGACACCACTTGTCAGTGATGTGACCATCCAACCAATTCCTTATCCATCCAACAGTCTACCCATCAAATCCATCTCTCTCCAATTTAGAAAGCAGAATGTTGTGGGGGACCATGTCAAAGGCTTTCCAGAAGTTCATATAAATGACATCTGTATCCCTTCCCTTGTTCACTGATAGAGTCATTCTGTCATAGAAGGCCACTTGGTTATTCAGGCAGGACTTGCCCTTGGTGAAGCTGTGCTGGCTGTCTCAAATCACCTCCATCTTCTCCATGTGCCTCAGAAGAGCTTCTAGACAGATCTGTTCCATGACCTTCCTATGTAGAGGTGAGGCTGACAGGTCATAGTTCTCAGGGTCCTCCTTTCTACCCTTTCTAAAGATGGGTACAATGTTTCTGTTTTTCCAGTCACCTGGGACTTCACCTGACTGCCAAGACTTTTCAAATATCATGGCATGTGGCTTGGCAACTACATCCGCCACTTCCTTCAAGACACTGGGATGCATCTCGTCATGTCCCATAGACTTATGTATGTTCAGGCTCTTGACCTGCTCATGTCTGTTCTTCAAAGACAGCTCTTCACACTCAATACAACTCTCGATGTAGAGGGCAACCTCTCCCCCTCTCTTCCCTCTCCTGTCTTTTCTGAACAGCCTGTAGCCATTGATAGCTGCATTCCCATCATGGAATTCATCCCACCAAGTGTCAGTAATGGCAACAAGGACATAACTTTTCAGCAGCATGGTGTATTCCAACTCCTCCTGTTTGTTGTCCATGCTTTGTGCACTGGTGTAAAGGTACCTCAGCCGGGCTGTCAGCCATGGTGCCTTCTCAGAGGAATGCCCCTTAATTCCTTTGAGATATTTCGTTAGTGTTTCCCTGTTGGCTTCTGTTCCCTCAGGAGTCCCTGGCTGGTCTCTATAAGACTGCAAGTGTGCTGCTTGTAGCTAGCAAAATTAATGTGGAATGTCACAGGAAATGAAAACATGCACAATGCACACCACTTGTTTGCTGCTTGAGAATCAGCTGGTTTTCCTTTCACTTTAATAAACATCCTGTATCAGGGCAGATTAAATAACTAAAACTAATAGTAGTCATATATATAACACACTCACTGCAAGCCTCTGTCCATTACTTGTTTTCACTTTTAACATCAACCTTTATAACTACGGCATGCAACTGAGCAAGCATTTCCATAAGTAATATAAAGGAAAGATGTTTTTGAAATCTTTGTATTTGAATAGTTATATACTTCAGAAAACACTCGTGACTGAGGCTCTGCCTAAAAGCACAATTTGAATGAGTGAAAAAAATATAGATAGTGTCTTTATTAGTGTCTCATCATTAAAAATATACAGTTAGTATTGGAAGATTTAGAGTAACTTATTATAGCAGGTAAAATATATAGCTGTCAAATTATTGGTTGTGTCAGCTATAATTACATAGGTTGCCACGGATTTATTAATTGTGCATTGTCTTCTGTGAGACCTGAGAGTACAATGTTACTGTTTTAGATGACTCAGTCTCTGCTTTTCAAGGGAAATTTACATGAGCAAACTTTTATCTATAATTTTTAAATGTATGCATGTCTAATTTAGACTGTTTTCATATCAAACTATTTGATTTGAAAGTACAATAAAATATTTAGAGACATATGTCCCAGATTTTCACCCACATTTCATTTATACATGTAGGCACTGGCAATAGAAAAGGCAGTGGTCTTTAGGAAAGGTGGCTCTTTCTGACTGGCAACCAAGTCCACTAGGGAATGTTCAAATGTAAATATTTACAACTATTTTGGCCACCTCAAAAATCCAAAAGAATGGAGTTCTATTTTCAGATAGCCCCACTTTCAAATTCTCCCTTTGAAAAGAATATCTGGTCTTTTAAGCCTCTGAAAAAGGTTAAAGACAAAAATTACATTTTCACAATTTTAATTGATGAAAAAAAGGAAATGGAATTTTAATAGGGTGGAATGCATGACTTTTTGAGATGGCTTGCCTTTACCCCTTCCACTTAATGCCATTTGAGCTAGAATAGCCGTACAGTTTTCTGAAGTCAAAGTTTAGAATAAAAATGCTAGTTGCTGTTTAATTATTGGGTCACTGCTGAATATCTGTAATATAAAGACTTAGTCCCTTTTTACACACCATATGAAGGAGTCCTTTGACCTTTGAGGTGACTGTTGGTCTTTGGGTCATCCATGCCTATCTTCACCTCCAATGTCAGTGATGTTAATACAAAAGGAAGTCAGCAGAATTTCAGAAGACTGGTACTGTCTTAGCAGTATTTTGTTGGTAGCACTGCCATTATTACATTTTATGCTACTGCTGCCAGATAGAGAGAAGAGTTTTGGCTTCAGTGAATACAATTGCAAAATTCCTGTTTTATCCTGGATGAGGTAACACTTTGAACTGCCTATTCACAGTTTCACAGGCAGTGACACCAAAAAAAAAAGCTCTGACAGTCTTCAAGTTCTGCCCTCTTTACACCCTCTCTAGCCAAGATTGCTTAGTGTTATAAAGAATTGCCATAATCACAGAAGCTGCTGACAGAAATAACTTATTGCAACAAAAACCCATGCAGGCCATACCTTATCATTAGGAAACTGTCTTTTGTAGGGTCATTCAAAGGGTTTTCGGTAGTCTTCTTTAGGGTTCTGTGTGGCTTGATTTCTAGTATGTTCACTGAGGCTGCAGCATGACCAGAAACATCTTGATACTGAGTTTAAATTTTCCATTCTTTAGTTTTCTTCCATATTCTAATTAGGTCTTCTAAATTATTAATTCAGTTCCCATAATGGACTTTTAAATTTCTGAACTTCTGCCACACATATCAGTCCCTTTAGAGCTCCTTGTAGCCAGATTCTGTATTTTTAGCAGTTTGAATCTTACTGTAGTTCCAGATATGCAGTCATATATGTTGCCATTTCTGGACTTCCTCCACTGTCTCTTTAACATGGGATGCTTCCATTGATTTGAAATCAAAATCATGTTCATAAAGTTTTTTAAAATGGCCCATTTTAACTTCTAGTAGATTGCTGCGCTGCAGTGGGATTTGAGAGAAGAATTTCATTTACAGGCAACTATGTGCTGATCACCCAAATACCAAAAATGACAAAGAACAGAATTTCAACTGCCCTTCAGCTATTTTTACTACCTGCACGTAGTTTCAGCTTGCTCTATTGGTAATCAACAAACCACTTGCTCACTCAAGGTTGAAACATGCATTTAACTGTTTTGCTGAATTCTCACCTTAGGCAACATGTAAAATTAATCTCAAATTAGTTGACAAGGAGGTGGGAGATGATAATTGGTCCTTCTATATAAAGTGAAAATTTAAGAGTTGCATTTCACTTCCTTTTTTTTTTTTAATTGCTACCCCACAATAATTTTCAAAAAATTATTTAGAAATCATTTGTAAGAGACAGGACACAATAGAAAACAAGACAAAGAGAATTCATTAATTGTTTCATTTCTATTTTAGGACTGCAAGGATACCTTGAAAAATATCTGGAAGAGAAGGCCCCAGCTCTGATTTTAGTACCTGTGGTGGACTTACCTGGCAAGGAAGTTATTCATATGATATGCTGGCTAAGCTAGCAGTTCAAAAGAGATGAGCTGATGTCGAAACACACATACATTCCATGCAGGAGAGAACAAAGAAAAGAGTCAATACCAACTGTGTTGGATACTTTCATGAAGCAATATTGTTTGATTTAAGCAAAGTCGTATTTAGCTTGTTAATGATGCCTCATTATATGTGACAGAGTCAGGTTTGTATGAAGAATAAAGGTTTCATTTAAAAATAATGTACTTCTTTCTCACTTATTTTTAAATATCTACAGGTAATAGCAGGTGGCTCTTGGGAGATGCAGTTGATCAGATCACATCAGCTCTTTTGTTTTGTATATTTAGGCCTGGTTACAATACACTGATTATAACTTCAGATCATTTGGATGGAAGTGAAACCAGAATATTACCTCCAATACGGTTTTAAAGACTGGATTCCTTTCAATTCTATGTTGAATATACTCACTTCAGGCCAACTCATGGAAACCTTATTTGTGGCCAAATTTTATCCATTTTCTAGCACAGTAGAAGAATTATTCAGAGGAGTATTCAGTATGCATATTTTACAGAAACAAATAATGGAGATGATGGCCAGACAATAGGATTTGCCATCCTGCTTTCTGAGGCAGGGGTATCTTTATGCTTTACATCTGGTAGACAGCTCTTATTAAAGAGCTACCAATATTCAGGAAGCTACCAGTATTCAGAGCTACCATTAAAGCAGGGCTTCAGTCTTGTCCAGAAAATCAACAGGAGTTTTACCACTGCTTTCACTAAAACCGACTCAGACACACAGCTCCTATCAATTTCATTGCCACTGATATTTTACTCATTACATAAGGTCAATACAAGAAAGAAAGCCTTTTGCACTGTAGAGAAATCTTACTTTCAGGAAAAGGCTATAAAATTAAACTTTAAAGAAAGAGTATCAAACCTTTGCCTTGCCTATGTTCTATATCTGTATGTTCTTACTGCTTCTCTTCCAGTGTGTGAGCACTGGAGCACTCTTGCAGCAGCATATAACTGAGAAGACAGCTGCACGGTAGTAAGTTTATATTGAGGTAACTAAGAGGTGGAGCTAGCATTCTGATTTAATTTTCTTACCCGCTACCAGAAATGCACTTGGCTGCACCTGAAATGAAACAAGTGACTAAAAATAAGATCTTCCTCTGTTAGAAGCTTTGCATGGCCAGCATACTATGCTGATCAATATTTGAAATTAGAGACTGTTAAATGTTACTGTTCCTTACTATTACATCAAGTAATATAGCAGAGCTGCCATGTTCTTTAGTAAAAATTACTTTTTTCACAGGTCTTCAAATATTTTTGAAAGGGGAAGGCAAAGAGTGCCTGTTATATAACAGTGTATAAATATATGTATGTATTAAATTTCTGAAGGAAAAAAGGATGAACCTGTTAACAATTCATTAGTTGATTAGTATTCAGTATCATTTTTATGTTAGACTTAAAACATATTTGATCCTTGTTCTTTCCCACAGTCGAAAGAGGGCTTGTTAATACCTGGGTGTGCCTGGTTTATTTCAATTCTACTCTTTTAGAAGGCTAAATCGTTTTCTCACTTCTCCCTGGAAATACTTTATTTCTCTCACTGTGGAGTGCTCACAGACCACAGACCCAAGCTGGACTGAATCAGAAGAGAAGGAGATGTACTTTCAGAGAGATAAGGATGAAGTTTAAGTTCACATTGATACATACAGAAACCAAAGAGATGGCATAAGTTTGACTTATGCAATGACTCCTGTAGCAGTCATTGTTTTCCTTATGAGTTTAAAAATGATAATGAAACGTTGATCTTAGCTTTTGTACTGTACTGCATATTTTAAGGTGGCAGGATATTTGCTCCTAAAGAAACTAGCTTTTTCTGCAAGTATTCCTGTAAGATTTGTGACTCAAATTAGCCTTCTTTTTTCCCATTAGAACTGCATTGAGAAATGGTAATAGAATGCATTGGGCTGAAAACAGTGTGATCATCTATTTTTCTCTCAACTGAAAGCAAACCTTTTCTTTTTTTTTTTTTTGAGAACTAAAACTTCAACTGGTTTACATTGTTAATAGCTAAAAAAGAATAGTTTGATGACTTTTTCTCCTTGAGAGGTTTCAAACAGTGTTTAAGTGGTGTGAGTAACTAAAAGGATAAGCTGAGTCTGTGGTGTTTTAGGTATGAACAAGGCCATTTGTTCAACACTGATATGCAAGGTAGGTGATTAAAGTGTTGTGCACCATATAGAGACTTAAGACTTTTATAATAGAAGGAAATAGCACCATTTTATCTGCCTTATTTTTATCTTTCTTTGTAACAACAGTGCTAGCTGACTGTGAGGTAGGGAGACGGGCATAGACACATACATGCACATACATATATGTGTTTTAGTGAAAAGAGGGAAAGACATCTGATACTCAAAATTTATAGATGCAGGGGGGTTTTGTCTTTTTGTTTTTAAATGGGTTTTTTTTCAAAGCAAGCTTAGTAGAGTATTTACCCCAGCAAGTTTTAATCTTGAGACTGCAAATTCCCATATATGCTAAAACACTGGTTTTGAAGACTTATATATACACACAAATTCTTCTGTTCCTCTGATTTTAACTAAACCAGCAAGAGAATGTTTTGTGTGCATATTACGACACAAAAAAGTTGGCTTATCTAGACTCCAGCACTCAGAACACAGAAGAGCTATGTAATGGGTGGAAAAATGTCTTTAAAATGTAACCCAAGGTTTAAATTTTTCGTTCTCTTCTTAACAAGTGTTAGAATATGTCTTACACACTTTTTCTGGTTCTTTTTTTTCCCAGAAATAATCTATGTCTTGTTATAGTTCTCTGTGTCTGTGAAATTTTGTCTCTTCCTCCTTTTAAAATTCTCTTTATATCAATGTCTTTAATTGCTTGAAAGTATGACCAAATGGCATTGCAAGACCAAAACTGATTTAGTAACTTTGCACTGTACTCATTTCAAAACCCAGTGATGGCAACAGTACCAGTGAGCCTTTACAAAGCACATGGCTAAGGTGCTATAAAGGCACCAGAGCTGATCTTCCTAAATAGATTTTAAAATGACACTGAGGTATTTTAAGCAGAGATTATTTAATTTTTTTCCCTCTGAGTTTTACAGTTAGGTGATTCAGCAGCTGATTTGTTACACCAGATAGCATGGGCGCATCTTTCCTCTTAGCCTTCAGAAGTCTGACGAGCATTGGAACTATGATGTCTCCTGAGTATTAGAAAGGTAATCTGAAGCAGCTCTTCTCCTTCAAGGACATCCTATTCAATCCATTATCTCCTGTCTATGTGCAGAGTCTAGTCTATCAAAATACAGTGACTGAATAAAACTTTTATTTCAAATAAATGAATGCATCAGTTTAATAAAAGATTTGTACTTCATGGTGTAACAGTTCTTTAAATGAACGCAGAAATCCTACAGTACAGAAACTTTTTCATGCATCATGTTTTCATTTAACTTTTAAAGAATAACATTGTTATTTCTTTCAGGAGGGGTTTGCTGAAGCAAACCTATCTTATTCTGTGTGTTAAAGTAAAACTGTTCTGAGTACTAACCGGCACTTAATATTTAAGTAACCTGCTTTTACTATTATAAATGTCTGGCATTGAGAATACATATTAAGAATACTTGACAATTTACTAATTTATGATCTTTTTACTTGTATTTTAATACTTCTGGCAAGCCAGCTTGTGTTGATGTATTAGACAAACATTCAAAATACAGACTTGAGACTTTGCAAGCTTCTTTTTTTCAACTTTCATCTGAACACTGAATATTTTTGACCTATTTTAAATTTTAATTTTAAAAAACAGACTGGGTACCTGTGAACTGAACTCATATGTTGCATGCAAGTGCCCTTTTACTGATGATTCACTGCTCACAATTTCTTGGATTTGACTTCTGTTGGATTAATTCATGGCTAGGATTTGCCTGTGATTTCCTGCTTTTCTCATTTTTTTCTTAGAGCACTGTCTGCTTTTTCCCTACATTCCCAAATAGACAATTTGTTCTGAGGATCTTCTCATAGGATATGTCATCAGCCTTGCCTTTGCCTTTGCCTTGATTCTCCATTTCATTTGCAATGTTTAAAAAACACTTTTTGGATATGTCTGTTCATCCTCCATTTTCTATTATATGGCTATTTTCTGACTGTATCAACTAATCCTAAATCATCCTGAAATACTGTTGGCATGATTTAACTGGGCTGACAAGACTTAGTGTCCACAGTGCAAATAGGATGTACTCAGAATAGGTCAGATTTCACATTTGTTTTTCCCAGCTTTCAGAAATTCCAGCTCTTCTCTAAATTACAAAGATCCCCAGATCAGAAGAAAATAAATGTTTCAGAACAAAAAACCAAGCTGAACAAAGTGACAGATGCTCCAATCTAGTAACCTGTTAGGGGGCCTGTTAAAGTCAGGAGGCATAGGTTAGGATCACACTACTGCTTTCCTGGATAAGTTTAAGCATATCCATTTGATTTCTTGTGCCTCTATTTCCATATTTTTATGTTTTCTCACCCTTTCCAAGGTGTTGGCAAAGGGATGCTATGTTGTAGTCATACAACCTGCAATAGCAAAAAGTTTAGACTGAGTGAGCAGCACACATGAGTGTGAAAGTAATGTTGTAGTGGGAACCAGAACGAATGTGATCACAGATAGGAATTTGCATGAGCACAATCTGGAAAGCTTTTCCCCCAGCACACTGCCTGCAGCAGTCTCAGATCACAGGAGAAGTCTATAATACATCTAGTAAAATTAATGATACATTTTACAGCGTGATTCATCCCTGATGATCCCGAAGGGCTTTACAAGTCCATCACATAAAATTTGCCTGGGCCATCACTGGGACAGCCACACATGCTGGGGGCCTCCCCTTGCAGCATGAGTGTGGGCAGGTCTCTGTGGTTATGCTGCTGGGAGAAGAGCTCCTCCACTCTCCACAGTTCCCAAGTAGGGGTATTTGCTTTGACAGAAGCAGTTTTCAACCTCAAAGGCACATCACCAGGCAGCTAGTGTTATTACTTACTGTTACTCATGAGAAAACTTGTTCTACTTTAGATTTTGCCATGATACAGGGGGAGAATCCCTCTTCTATGCTCCATCAGGCAGCAGTCTCTGTTCTCCTTCTGCAACTCCTGCTGCTGGCAGCTGTTGACAGTACTCTCTGACCTGGTACATCATGTTATTGCCATAGCCCCACTTCGTTTGTCGGAGATGGAAGTTTTGTCATTGCATTAGAGGTGCAAGCTTGTGCAAGCATTGCTTCATCTTCACTGATTCCCATGGGTTTGCTGGTAGCTGCCTTGACAGTAATTTATTTTTGTTGCTTATAAAAGACCGGGGGCCCAGAAGGAAGAAATACATTTCTCAGATATAAGAGTTATCTTGTTGCAACAAAGTTTAGTGCTACTTCCAGACATACTCGACCATTCTGCAGCAAGACACGGATACATGCAGATGTAGAGTCTTTTGTAATCAAATTTCCACAACTCCAGAGCTGTTAAGATTTAAAGGAGGAGGTGTTAAAGAATACAAAATAAAAGAAAGGAAACACAGACAAGAAGTCATTGTCAAAGGAATGATATTACTAGGAACTGGTGGGGAAGTCAAGCTAAAAAAGGCAAACAACAGGTCTAGGGTTTATTCTTTATTTGTGGGATGTATTTGAAGGAGAGGACCCTGGACTGCCTCTCACTATTGCTAGTTCTAACTATAAAAGATTAATGCATGAAGAACAAAGAGGAATAAATAGAATTGCCAGGAAAAAGATCCAGAAGTGAACTTTAAAACACATCTCTCATCCCTTCAACAAGGTATAAAATGGTAAATGCTTTGACTACTCTAACAGCATGCTTTGGTCTGGCTTCTGAAGCTGAGGATGCCTGAAATGAGGGTAATATGCAAGAGAAGCCACCAGTTGTGTGCTATCCTGCTGTTAGGGGACATTTCTCCTGGGTGCTGCCACAAGGAATGTGGTTAATAGGTCTTGACTGGAGAGTTATAGCCCATGAATGTGCTCTCATTTGTACCTTTCCTTGATCAAGGTGCTACAGTGTACCAAGATGTTGATTCAGGACTTGTCTTTCATTGTTGTGGATCTTGTTTAAAACTAACTATTTAAATACTAAAAGTCTGACAATCTCATGTTGCAGCTCAGATTAGGCAAACCAAATGTGATTCTTTATGCTACAGTCCCTAGTGCAGACAAAAAGCATTCTCAGGTTGCGATCCTGCCACTCATGTAATTATTTTAGAGAAAGACAGCTCCACTACTTCAGCTTCAGTACTTCACAAGAGGAATGGAAACATTAGGAAAAGTTTTTTCTTTGATGTAGAATATGCCGCCAGTTTTTTGTTATTAAAATAGGAGCTAACTTTAAATAAATAAAATTTTGCCTGGAGCCTTCTGAAAACTAATGTTATGTTTTGACAGTGTCATTTTTCTGATTCCTGAAAGCATTATGTGAGTTAGCTCAGGACTTCAGCATGATTTTTCTTCTATGCTGCATACAGTGAATTATTTTTTCAGTTCTGGATTTTAATTGATTTCTCTCACACGCACATGCAGAGTCACATCACTGTACAACTTGCTTACTTAACAGGCGCTCCCCAAAACTGGATTTTCCCCTTTTAAAGGACAAGTGGATCAACGCCCTGCAGAGAAGTTTGTAGCAAAGTGGAGGCAGCTACCGCTATTTCTTATTGGGAAAAATGGATGAAAAGCAATCATCTTGGAAAATAAGCTAAGGAAATTAAGAAAAGTCACTCAAAACCCCCGCAAGCCAGAATTTTGTTTAAAAAAACCCTCACCATATTCAACATGCAAAATGTATGTAATGCTTTATTAATTGGGCTTGTAGGTTTTATATCCCCTGAATTCCTGCTTTTCTATAAAGAATATTGATGTAAAGATGATATAGGACTTTGAGAACAAGTAGACAGTCTTTAAATAACAGCTGAATTGAGACTCCTGTCTTTGATGACAATTTATGGCCCTCTTTTAAAAAAGGAAAGTCATTTAGGTGTATGCTCAACTAGAAAACTCAAGTAATGTGTGCTTAGTGAGAGAAAAAAGATTGCTAACAGCACAATGTATCTTACAGCATAAAGTGCACCCCTAAAACTGCAAATTGCTGAGCATTCTTAATGTGCTGTGAGCAATTCCATACACTGTATTTCAAACACTGAGTGCCCAGTCTAGTATGTACCTACATCAGAAGTGGCTAAACTTTTTGCTATGTGATTTCAAGAGAGAAAAAGAGGTGGCCAAAAGACATAAATTCCACTTAACAACTGCTGAAGTTTCAAATTTATATTTATTTCCTATTTGAATAAAATAAAATACTTTAAATGGGAGGTTTTTTTGGTCATGGTTGTATTTTTTTTTCCAGAGAAAATGAACTGGGTCAAAGTGTTTATTTTCTTATTGAAAAGGTCAAATTTTTTGTTCAGATTCCTTTTTTTCCCTGGAATTACCAGAAAGCATTGGACCATATAAACCTTTATGTTGCAGAACTTTTTGCAATTTACATGTCTTAAAATGTTTGGTTGGAATGCCAAATTCTATTTTAAAAGATTATTTTTTTCTGTAGTACTTTGAGACACCTTATTTCAAGTAAAAAAAAAAAAAAAAGAATCTTCTTTCTGGAGTAAATACAGTTCAGAGATATGAGCAGAGTCCTCAGAGACAAGAACTCCTGAATTCTGATGTTGACAGTGAACTTTGCAATGGTTGCAAGTTATATATTAATGATCTCTTCCCTCCTGTAAAATGAGGACAACAGTAATGGGTATGGATTAGGTTGTTGAAAAGATTCTCTTGTAGGCAGTGTCAGGTCTACAGGTATCCTGAGGTACACATTGGAAAGGAGAACATGCCCAATGCTCTTTATGCCCATAGTTCATGAGGAAGATAATTTTGAGTCCTGAGTCCACCGTGAATTACACAGACTTTTTTTAAAATACTACACTGCAAGAGTTCTTCACTTGCTTTCTGGTCCACATAGTAGACTTCAGGATGGTGTGGAGGTGCTATTGCAGGTGCAGATTGGCCCAGGAGCATAGCCCAGGCTTGTCTCCTGTACAGCTGCAGGGTAACTGTCCAGATTCTGTCTGGATTCTTACATCTCTGCACTACAGAGCAGTATGTAGCACAGGCATACTTTGACTTTTGGCTACTCTTTCATGGTTTTCTCTGTATCCTCAAAACTAGAAAACAGTGATTTTAATATTATTGAGATTTTTAGAATATTACTTCTCCACAGAGGTTGGGGAATTAAGAACTGCAAATCGAGCAAAAGGATTAAGAAAACTGATTCTTCTGTCATCAGACATCGTATGCCTTTGGTCTTTGGAATCTTCCTTTGCTATCACTGTGTTTCTCTCTTCCCTCATTTCTTTCACCTTCTTTGGGTTCATATTCCTCTTTTTTTATTTTATTTTCTTCTTTCTCTCCCTGATACTGTCTTATAATGTCCAGGGTATGTTCGACAAAAGGAAAGCCCCATGTGAGCTCTTCTTTTGCATTCATAACTAAGGACCTTAAAAATCCAAGTTAAGTAGAAGACCATAAGCATAAGTGAGAGGGCACACAGGAAAAAAAAAAAAGCTGAGAATTGCAGCTGCTCCCATTGGCATCAGGTATATCTAGAAATACAAACTGTAAAGTTTCATAGATCTGAGGCAAGGTGAACAAGTCTTACATTTTACTCAGGTGTTACTTGCATCTCAACAATGTGACTTAGTAGTGAAATACCATCTGTTGCCTTTACCATGCCCCACATACAACTTTCAAAAGGGATTGGGAACATAATTTGTATTTTCACTGAGTAGAATTTGTGCTCCCAAGTCATGTAAGCACCTTCAACAAAATGTTTCTTGGGAAGGTAATGTTTTATGATCTGGTAGCTTGAACTAAGATTTCCAAAGTTTACCAGACCAGACCATACAAATAAAATACAAAGTCAATCTAGTGCAAAAGGTGCTAGAGAAATCCTTGTTATTCCTTCTCTTCTTTACTCATGTGAGGTATGGTTTTAAAGGAACTGCATAAAGAATGCCACCCTGCTTATGCTGAATGTTGAAGCGCAAAGCCTCTCCAAAAAAATATGAGCCTTTGCATGGCTATTCAAAAAGGAACTGATTTTTCAATGGTCAAACACCAGAACAGCCTCCCTAGAGAGGTGGTGGTTGTGCCAAGCGTGTGAGTGTCTAAGAGAAAACTGGACAACTTCCTTAATAACATGGTTTAACTTTTGGTCAGCCCTGAAGGAGTCAAGGAGTTGGACTGTCCTCGTAGGTCTCTTCCAGCTGAAGCAGCTGTTCCAGCCCGGTCTGGTCTGCCCGCTTTCAAGCACTGAGCAGCCAACTCAGGGCCTGATTTTCATGTAAGATCTCGGGCTTTGGTAAGTATGTTACTGGTTATACGCTTTACAACTTAAAAGCCCGCTCGAAGCCTTTGTCACTGTTCCCAGGCAGAGGTGTCACTGACGCCGCAGCGAACACCAGGTGCTGCAGCTCCCCTCATTTTTTAAACTCACAATCTCCCCCGAAAGAGAAATGCGGTATAGCCGCGTGCGAGCACGCCGCAGAGCAAGCCTCGGCAAGACTGCGAAGGGGCAGAGAAAAGGGGATTTCTTTCTTCTTCCCCCTCCGCATCCCTCCCTCGCCGCCCGCCGCCCCCTCCCGCCCGGCCCCGGCGGCGCCGCCATTTCGCGGGCAATGCTGCCCCCGCCCGCTCCCGCCGCGCTACAGCACGGGGCCGCCCGCGCGCCGCCGCAGGGCCGGGCAGCGCCCGCGGGTTCCGAGGAGGGGCACAGCGGGGGCAGGGACGAGGGGGATCCGCCGTCCCTTACGGAGAGTGCCCGAAGGCTTGGAGTTGTGCTGTCACTCTGCTGTTGTGCAAAAACGGGGCACAGTAACTATGGTTAGTGATTAACCGTAACAAGTATGGTTCCCGATTGATGCATGAAGTGTCATGGACAGCAAACACACACCCCCACCACACACATACCCCCCTTACCGTACAGTTTGCTGCTTTGCAAACTGAGTTGTGGGTTTGTTTGTTTGGGTTTTTTAAAGTCTGTGTTCATCTTTCGGTCTT
Source organism: Corapipo altera (assembly GCF_003945725.1). Lineage (NCBI taxonomy): Eukaryota > Metazoa > Chordata > Aves > Passeriformes > Pipridae > Corapipo > Corapipo altera. The sequence continues at coordinate 25,435,320 of NW_020884878.1, read as the reverse complement.
GCAACTATAAATACAAGAATTGCATTCACAGCAAATATAGAGAAAAGGGAGTATAATGCATCAACTAGGAGGGAGAGGACGTGGTTGCACCATGAATGGTTGTCAAAAAGAGAGTTAAAATGAACGAAAAGAAGTCTGCTCTGCCGTAGACTTTGCAAACCCCTTCTGTCAGCTGCTTTCTCATGCTGCAGTTCTTCCATATGCTCCCTACACCCACCAACACACCCACCTACACACACTCACAATTTACCAACATACTTCATGTCTTTGCTGAATTAAAATCCACACCATCGCTTAAATAAAATAAAATAAACAGCTGTTTTCTTTCCACCAAAACCCAGCATTTTCTGAGTTGGCACTTGCAAAGTATTTGAAAACAGCAGGCTGCTAGAGATGCTTTTGTACTGGCGCATTTTGATGCTGCACAGGGGGCCAGGGCTGGACCTGGGCAGTCATCTCTGCACTGAGAACCACACCACTTAGGAAGGGGACACTTCCCAGGGGGAAGGACTTAGAAGCAGTGCAAACGACAGTAGATTGTCCTAGTGGTCACTGATATTCCAGAATAGGCATCGTTCGAGTCTCCAGGCCTGATAAATAGAGTATTTAAAGCAGAACTGACAGGCAGAGTGCTGCAGAACCACATTGCAGGTATTTATTTCATGGCCTCCCTTCCTATGGGAGAAATACAGCTCCAAGAAGTGCAGGCAACAGAGGCTGTGGCTAGCATTTACCCTACCTATGTCATCTTCTCTGTTAGTTCCAGACTAAATTAGCAGCTGAAATTTGAAAGTGCCCAGCACACAAACAAATAGGAAGAAGGCAGGGTCTAAAAAGAGTCATCAACAGGTTATCCTACTGAGGATCCTGTGCTGGCAAACACTCTTGCGGTTTGTTAGCCATGGACAAAGATCACCTCAGATCAAAAGGGTTGAAAGCAAGACAACTACCTCAAGTTGCCACCTCAGTATGAGTATCCTTGTTGTACCACTCCATTCTGCCAAAGCGTTACAACATGGTTGTCCTAACAGCTGTGGCAGGAACTGTTCTCTCAGGTCACGTTGGTCCCAGCTGCAGGAGCAAGGATGCTGCACTGTACAGATGGAAAGCAGATAAAAGAACAGTATCTAACTGAAAGGTGCCTTGTCATCTAGTAGAATCCAAAGACCTAGATTACATACCTGATTTATTCATAAAACCCGTTGTGAGACACCGATCCCAAGAGTGCATTCCTTAAATCAGCTATATCAATTTCACAGGATATTGAGTAGGTACATACCAAGCCAGCTGGCAGGAAAGACTGAAGGACTCAGATGCCTCACTCTCAGCTCAGGTGCCATTCAGAAGTCACAGTCCTGAATACCCTCCTCAGATCAAACATATAAGCCAGGCTGGACCTGCCACAAAACCCTACCCTGAGAAGAAATAGTGCTCTCCTCTCTTACTTTGTGCAATACAATTCACTGGAATACGGAGCAACCATAACCAAATGCATTTAAAATGCAAGTAAAATTTGCAGGAGAGTTTTGAATCAGTATTAGCTGTTGGCATACTGTAACTATTGATCATAATTAAGTTTCTGGTTCATCAGTCCATCCAGTCTTGCGTGCTTAGCGTTGCTGATGTTAATGAGTACCAGCTTCTACACCTATGGAGGTGGAGCAACAGTCAGTGATGCAGGAGGGGGCACAAAACAGAAAATATTTCACCTCCATCTCAGCACATGTGATGTATGTACTCAGAATTGCTCTTTGATAAAAGCAGCTAAAGCACAGCTTACTATAGCTATAAGAAGAGTCTTTAGGCTCTCCTTCCCCCAAATGACTTTATTTTGTTCCCCTGCAGATGTGCTAAGGAACGCCAGGGCTCAGGGAAAATCTGTGATGTTGTCCTAGGTATGTGAGCTAAAATTTCCTAAAAGTGACACGTGTTGACATATCTCTTTTGGCTCTAAGTCAGGCCATGGGTTTGGGTTAGTGCACTGTGAGAACTAGAATCCAAAGAAATATCCTGTTGTCCATCTTAACCATCAAAATCACTACTCATCTTTGTATCGTCACTTTCCAGTTCACAAAAGAAATTATGTTTCTCAGATGGGCTTGCCTAAATACTTTTTACAGTTTATTTACAGAGCTACCATCTTGGTTCTCCATGTCGCTGATGTCAAGCAACTCTCCTGGAAGCCTTTAAGGACAACAGAAAATAACTTATGACAATTAGACTAAATAGCAGAAATGAACTATTTTAATCCTTCACTCTAAGGACAAAAACATATGCTGCACTACAGCTGTGAACTCAGGAACTCAGATGTGAATAGCACTCCAATAAAGCTTATCAATTGCTCTAGTGAGTACAAAGTGAGATAATGCAGGTCACATTGGTAGGAGCTTATCATGTTGTTGATCAACATTTGACAATGATTGCAGAGCATCAGAAAAGCTGTGTTCATAGAAAAACCCCAAACTTCCAACCATATGTACTATTGAAAGACTATTTACTTTTTTATTTGGTTTTGGTTTTGTTTTTGAGGTTTTTTTAAATGCATTTCAACATTTGGGCTCCCTTTCAGGAATGGATTAATTATGCAAGGAACAAAAACCCCACATGAATTCTCTTTCTGTGCTTGTTCCCTCAGCCTGCTATTTCAGGTACAATCTCCTCAGTACAAAAAAAAAAACAAACAAACAAAAAAAAAAACCCACCCAAAAAAACCCCCACACACTTGTTCATGTTTCTGAGCTGCTCTGTATCAAACTGTCAATGATATTCCTATTTCTTATGAAAGCATCTTTTTCCTTGAAAGTTACTGTGCTGACATTGGGCTAACCTGTTTTAATACTGATCTAATAGTAAGAATTCATTCCCTGAAGTACATTAAAATTGCTATCCAAAGTCCAATTCAGTGAGACACTTAACATATGCTTTCCTAATATGAGTGAGATGTTTAGAGGTATGCTTATACACTTTGATCAAGTGGGGCCAAAGTGAATGCCAGTGAGCAGCATAGTTTGCATCAGCACAAAAAATAAAGGGTTGAAGACATCAGTAGTATTTTCTAAAAGACTATGCCTTGTATTTTTTAGGATACTGGAAAGTATTAAACTGGTGGGTGCTTAAAGTATATACTTCTGGGGGTAGAAGTTGAGCATATGATTTTAGAGAAATTCTGGCTCTCCAAAGTAATGGAGCATTCATCCTTTGTGTATGACATGAACAGAAGGGAATGCACTGGCTCCAAAGCTGCAGGAGAGCCATGGTGAAACCTACTGGTTTACTGGTTATGGGTAACTTGAAGAAGAGAATGTACCAGAGAGAAATAGGAAAATGAGGCTGTGGGAAGAAGAGGAGAAGCAGCCATGGTAACTAAATTAAAAAGGAGCAATAAAAGAAAAATGGAAAATGCAGAAAACTACTTTTTTTACCTTGTCAAAGCCTTTAGTCTTTCTCACCTTATAGGTGGGGGTAGGCAATGAGAGTTGTATATGAGAGAATGCACTACACTGTGAAATGAAAGCAGCCACATTTTAAAATCAGTATTTCCAGTCTTTCATTTTGTTCTCTTTTTTAGAGGCACCAGTTATACTCACAATTACGTCCACCATAGCTACTGTTCTGGGTCTGACTGGGATTATCTGGGGGTTACTTTCTTTGTAGCTATCAATATAGTCAATTATAGCTGCTTTTTTGACTTTGTGGCTAAAACAGTGTTGGTAACACACCAGTGTTTTGGCTATTGCTAAACAGTGCTTTCTCTTTTTCCTACTCTGTGCCCCCAGCAAGTTGGCTGGGGGTAGGCAGGAAGCTGGGAGGGAACCATCAGGGCAGCTGACCTGAAGTGGCCAAAGGGATGGTCCATACCATATGGTACCATGGTCAGCAATAAGAACTGAGGTAGAAGGGGAGATTATCTTCCAAGGTGTCTCCTGATTTGACAACATCAGTCTGCATGTGAGAGGTGGTGAATGATTGCCTGTGCATCACTGGACATCACATCTCTTTCCTTCACCTATTAAATTTGTTTTTACCTCAATCCACGAGTTTTCTCACTTTTGTTCTTTCTCTGCCATCCCACTGGGGAGAGGGAGGAAATGAGCAAGCAGCCATGTAGGTGCTGGCCAGGGTCAACCCACCATAGCAACACTAACAGAATTTCATAAAGTCAGTCAAAATGTCTTGAAATTACTCAAATTGCACCTTAAGCAATGTATTCTGGCAATCCAACAAGCTACAATATCTTCAGACCCTTCATTTATCTTGTCAATTTTGGTCCTACTATTCCTCTCACATAAATCAGGCTGTCATGGTAGGCAGGGGAACTTTTGCATTGTTCTGACTACAGAAGGACCTGAGGAAAAGAAACCTGTTATAACAGGTCTTCTGGGATGGACATTAATCTGTACTATTTGCTGAAGAAGCCTTGGGACGTGGTGCCCTAGGCCTCTTGAGACACAAGAAAAGTAGCTAGAGAAAACTAACATAGGAAGCAGTCTACTTGAAGACTGATGACAATAAGGGGTAAAAGAGAAAAGAAAAAGGAGGAAAAACTATCAGCACTCCTTACCTGCGTATTTGGAACCTGATTTTGGCAGCTCTGCATGCTCAGAGCTCTACTTTGTTCTCTGTTAATATTTTAATGAGCCTGAGCAATTGACAGTCCCAGCTGAGTACTCTTCTTTGTTGCTGTTGCTAAGCAAAACAATGGTAAAAAATGCTCCTTTTTCATCTACTAAATCATAAAAACAATGAAATCATTTGTTTGATATGCGCAGAAATTCATTCTACCTCTATGCCAGCTCAACCCATGCACCTCAGTTCATTCTTTCATATTTTTCCACACATACTTGTTCAATCTCTGTAACATATGGCATGACATCCTGATTTGATTGTCCTACACATCCCTCCAGGCCACACAGAGTTCATTCAGTTTGTCCTATCCATCTGGGCTCCAGCACAACCCATGGTAATATAGATTGATACAAGTTTCTGTTCTTCTCCATACTGGCTGACTATCTTGCCTTTCCAGCTCATGTAGTTTTAGAGTTCAGCAATGATGTAAGAGATGCTGGAAGATTTTTGCATTCTTTCTCTCTTTCCTTCTCTGTGACTTCCTGTTTTCCTAGAAAACTTCCATTTTCCTTTCTTTTCAAATAAAGAAACATTCCAGACTCATTTTTCTTTGATATCTATTTATCAAATAACTTTTTGCATTTCTAATTCTCCCTTTCCTTTTCCCTTCTCTCTTACATTTTCTTTGGCCAACTTGTCTACATTTTCCTTAGCTATCTGAGTTTTCGCTCATGGATAGTTAAAAGAAGTTCTAGTCTCACATACATTTTGATAAGGTCTGATATCCACCCCTATTCTTCAATGGCTTGTCTGCTCATAACCTGCCTTGTGATAGAGAGAACATTTTACCTAATGTGATATTAAACAATTTTGTCTGTAATGTGAGTAAGGAAATTCCCACTTAAAATGCTAGTGAATGGTAACTAACTACAGGGTCCCACTTTGCATATTAAGAGAATATTCTTGATTCCACTCTTCAATCTTCTCATTACATGCGCTTGTTTACTGCAATCTCCACTTAGAAGCTATTGGTAGGAAGTCCTCCTCATATCAAAAATTAAACTATCCCTTCCTGATCAATGCTAATCTCTGATCCTGATCCCTGACCTGTAAGGCACAGTCAACAAGCATTTTGGGGGGCCACAGATAACAGTTCCAGTTTGAATATAGACAGAGCAAAATAAGCAAATTATTATTAGCCCCCTACAGGCCATTGCTAATAGATTTGCACAAAAAGACGGGAAATTTCTACCCCTTGGTGATACTGCCTGACATATGTGCTTTCATGGCTGACAAAGATGCTGAAAAAAGAACAGTACCTAGGAGAAAATGTTTGCAGTCATACTGAGTGTTTAGCTTTGACGGATCTTCCTTTGACTGTGGAGTTCAGCATTACAATTGTGCTATTCACAAGTTGTTAATGTAAGAGGTTACTACAAAAACACCACAATCAAAACAAACAAACCCTAACACAGTGTAATTTTCCAGGCTCCAGTATAGCAGTACTTCCTGTTCCTGCATGGAAGAGAACTTTGAGCACTCATGAGCTTGTTGTCAATGAGCACTTTGAAGACAGGCTACTGTCTCAAAAGTGTTTTCTATGTTCACCACACTTATCTTTTTGTCTGTCTACTGGGCACAAATCTTGAGCAAGTTACAATGCTCTACCTCATTTTCTTCAGCCTTTTGCTCTCATCTCTGGAATCTATACCTTTCAAGTGCAGTTAACCGATTACACAAGGAAAAAGAATTTAATAAATCACATAGGCGCTTTGCTACGTAATGGGACATTCCTTTGCTATGTAAATGGTCTGTAACTTTTTCATGAATCAGGCCCATAGACTCTTTATTTCGCATTTCCATCCACCTTTCCCAGTAGAATTACAATTAAATGATCCTGAAACTTTTGAACACAATTAAAGGTTAGCTTTGCATATCAGTGACCTACCAGCAATTTCCCTGTAAAGCTCTGATATATGTAGAGGGTTTGATCTACAGCTGCCTGATTTCAGGAAACTGGAACTGTTTCCATTGTGCTCTGAACCCTAGGTAGGGTTGAAAAATAGGCTCAGAAGACACCACAAAATAACTACTACTTACTCAAAGTTTCACACAGTTCTAGGACACCATTGTGTGGATTGCCATGACTTTTGACTTCCTTCAAGTTTTGAACAATGCATAAATCATTAAGTGGTTTTGGAGTGCCTTGTTAGCAAGATATAATGGATGCTCAGAAAATACTTCAGACTGATTATGTGTTGTTTTTTCTGACATCAAGCTTTAACAGTATTTTTTTAGAAATCATAAAAGCTTTATTCTAAGAAGAAGGAATAGAGACTTATAACTGTTGCTGTCTTACACAGAGCAAAGGGATGTTGAGGGAGGGATTTAAATTAGTTTACGATAGCATGCAGCCCCCCCCCAACTCAAAACCTGTGATTTCTATATTGCAGCAGCCCCACCAGGCATGATCTGCATGGGTTCTTAGAGGAAGTGACAGCTGCCTGACAGCTTGGAGTAACCATGGAGTAACTCGATCAAAGGTGAAGTAAAATGTACCAAGCAGTAGGAACTCAGCACCTAAGTAGATTTGGAGTGAATTGTGAAACATTTGAACAAGATTCTTTTCCCCTTCAGCCCTTTCCAACTTCCTCCCTCTGGAAAGGCACTTTAATATGTAGGATATAAATTAACAGGTCTCCACAAGAGTTGATACACATTTGAGAAAATATTGTTGCATGGCATGACTGGACAATTTAGACATTTGAGACAAAGGATGAAAATTACTATAATATTGGATGATGGAATAGCTCCAAAGTCTTTCAGTTTTGTCTGAAACAGACACAGCTTAACTACTATTGTCTTACATAGTGACTAAATATAAAATTATAAAATATTTATAAATAATGAGTGTCAAATTGATCACATTGTGGAGTTTTACTGGAACATGTAATTCCTGTTATTAATCTGGCATTTATAAATTTTTTACTACTGATCACTTAAGACATAACTGGTCTATCTGGCCTCCAGTCGGGAGGCCTGGAGACACACCATCTATAACGCTGCTGTTTCCTTTGAGAACGCACGCAGGATCACTCTTGAGGAGAAAAGACAAAGCAGAAAGAATCGTGTCTTGCAGAATATACCACCTAAGGAGTCCTTCTGCTGTGCCTTTTGCAACCAGACATGTCTATCTCGCATTGACCTTATTAGACACCAGCGTGCTTGTAACAAATGTGGATAGAACCTTTCCCAAATCTTCGTTTGCAAAGCCTAGCTATGATGATGATTAAAAAAAAAAAATGAGGAGATGGAAACAGCTTTGTGATTTATTCAAAATCTCTGAGACTGTTTCTGCCAGTGTGTGTGCTGATAAATGTTAACGGTTTCTCTGTTTGTTTAACATTCTCCTGAGGAGGACTTGATGTGATTTAAGCAGTCTCGTATAATTAAAGTACAGCATTAATATCTAGTCTGCAGTGAGAAAGACAGGAAGGGTCACAGGTGGCACAGAATAGTCTCACAGTGGATAGTCTTTGTCTTCCTTTGTACAAGTCTATTTACATCACAAAGTAATACTGATTTTGAAAATCTTGATTTAGGAAAATATAACATGAAAATTACATTCTGCATTGCAAGACTAATGACATTGTAAGGCTTTGTTTAATAACAGTCTAATATCGGTTTTCCTCTTTTTTCTGCATAGGTTTCCATGTAGTTTTCTATATGTCAGCTTTTTCTTAAAGGAAAAAGAAAATTTTTACAACAGATTAATACTTCCTCATCCTCAACACACACACAAAGGCATCCATTCACACTCACATCCTTGCAAGCTATTTTCTAGAATGGTCAGTAATACAGATGTGAAGAATCAGGCCTCAATTATGATTTCATTTGTATCCCTGTTTTCCAAAGAGCATTTGGAATTGCTAAAGTAATTCAGGTCTTATATCGTTGCCTTATTGTCACGAATACTTGTTATATCTTGTCTGCATTTGATGGGCATCTGATTAAAATGAAGAAAGCTGAATCCATATGACACAGAATCTCATTTTTCCCACTGTAGACAGACTGAAAGTAAAAACCATTATTAGAGAGAGCCCACTAGGTCAAGTAAGCCCAGTAAGGTTATGCAAAGGTGGTTGGTTTTTTAAATCAAACATTATAGACGAAACATTATGATTGAGTATCAACTATGGGAAACCCAAGCTGTTAGAACTTTAATAAATACTTGGTGAGAAGAGCTACTCTCCCAGGTATGAACATATAAGGTGAAAGAGATGCTGTGCTGGTCATACATTGAACACATCTGCTGGTGACCGTATTCTTTATTTCTGTTTGCAATCAGTGTCTGTAGTTTCTCCAGACTATTTATAATACATGCTTTCAATATAGGGCAGGGGGATACAGGAGTTTTTATGAGTGGGATCAAAGTGCAGTTATTATTACTTTTATAGTACTAAACCCATACAGAATTCTCTCTGTTCTTCCTAGGACAGATGACAATCCAATTTAGACACAATATAGCACAATGAAATGGAAAAAAATCTCAAAAGATGGGGCAGTTGGAAGAGGGGTAAGGACAGGGGTTATGGCATTATAGCTACATGGTTAGGCAGAAAAGTCTACCATGTAAATGTAAATTTAACAAGGTAAATTTATGAGAAAAAATAAAATAAAAAAATAATAAAAATTAAAAATAAATTAAATCTATGTCTTTTGCACAGTGGAATTTATATAACGATAACAGAGGTCTCTTTAATACACCAAATGAGGTTATCCTTGCTATTAGAATGTCCAATTCAGAAGGAATAAAAGTTAACAACTGATCAAATCAAATTAAAATATAGAATCCCCAGCATACACTTTCATCATGCTTTAATGGCATGTAAAAAGCACCTACTTAGATAACCAAGTGAATCTGAGCAAATCTTTATGCACAGATGTCATGGACAGGGACTTACCTCAGCTTTTTACAATATTCTTTTGAAGAGTTGCAAATCTAAAACTAAATCCAAATGTATAATTACTTAGGGATTCTATATCCAGAGAGCTGACTTGGATCATTTGTGAGAGAAAAGCCAGACCAGCTACAAGAAATCTTTGAATTTTATGTCCCATTTAAGGGTATATATAAGCTTGTATATGAAGAGCAATACACAGCTGAATAGTCAAATAAAAAGGGGCAGTAAAGCTAGCCTTTCTTGAAGCAATGCCAGGTGTCTGAGGGAATTGGTTTCATGGAATTATTTGGAAGGTGGATTCACAGCATACTACAATCATACTAAAATATTCCTCTCTCGTGGAATTAAATATTGTGTATTCATTTTTATTTCTCCTGTCTCAGCTTCAAAATCCTGGAGGTTGTTTCTGTTTTCATTAGGACGTGTTTGAGTTTTGCTATTAAGCTCTGAAGGAACAGGACTTGATTTTAAACTACTCCAAGGGCCTCTTCCAGATTCGGTTGCTAATCCACTTTTATATGCAAATTACATAAATCATCAATTTATATGAAATGGAGGGGAAAGAGATGCCTATGATTTTGCTAGGTAGAGAATCGAGGCCTAAGTAATCATCAGCTCTCAGACTTATAAAATTAAAAGAGAAACAAACCCCTTCAGAATAGCAAGAGTATCCAGTTCATCATCATTTTGCAAACTGGTACCCTTTATGGGTTTTGCTCTTTTTCTTTTCCATCTCCACTGTTCTTAATAATTCAGTACCTTCTTTCTTTAATCATATTATTAAAGGCAGTGGACTGATGATTCATTTTGCTTTCTTTGCTCTCTCAGTGACGTCCATTAATGAAGACTTACTTTTCAGCACCATTGACTCACTTATCTAAATTATTTATTTGGTTGAGCAGTTCAGTGTATCAAACTTTTTTTCTTAGTGTAACAACTACTTATAGCTCCGATTAGAGTTTCATATTGATTTTCTTCTAGAAAATGTGTATGAAATGGATTTTGCTTTAAAGTGCCAGAAGTGGTAAAAGCAGGGTTGAAGGAGGTATAGTTAAATAGATAGCAATAATTCCTTTTACTGTAGCAGTTTTTTACACTTGTTCTTCTTTCCATTTTGAATTAGTAAAAGACTTTTCAAAACCTTAATGGTGCTGAAATTCTCATAAAGAAGCCCATTTCCTGCTGGCTAGAGCATTGGCCTAAGGTATCCAAGTCAGATATACATTTTCTGCCTTTTGCATTCAGCACAGAGTATTAGTCCCTACTCACTCTAAATAAAAATAAAATAATAAAAACCCCCCCAACAACAACAAAAGTAATGAAAAACAAACAAAAAGAAAAACACAAAAAACCCCACAGATTTTAATGTCTTTCCCACCCAAGGCCTATACACTATATCATCACCTCCAGAAGAATTCATGTAAATCTTTAGGGAACAAACACATATCAAGAAAAGTTATTTTATTGAAAATTTTTGACATGCTTCCCTGGTGTCAGTGATTGCCTTGTTTGTCCTGACTCTAAGGAAACCTAGGTTGCTTGTGGGATATATTGGTGTTGCTCAACTCCATTTTCTTCCTCTTCATCTGCTATGACCATCCAAATTCATAGTGCTTCCTTCAGCTGCTTTCACAACTGATCCTACCATCCTCTCCTACTTTTATCAAAAATCTTTTTAAAGAAGTTAATTGCTTTCAGTCTTTCATGTAATCCAATAAATAGAAGTATTTGTTTCTACCTGAATACTTGGAAAAAATAGTTGGATAAATTTCTAGATACACAGATTCTCTTCATTGTGTTTCATTTGACACTGTGAAAGGTTATTTTCATTGTTATGCCCAGATTCATAGACTGCTGCATAAAGTTCACATCACTGTTCCAAACTCTCCACTCTAGAAGAATATTGGGAAAGCTCTCAGTCTCAACAAAAGAAAAAAAGATTTCTGTGAAATAACATTTTTTTTGTGGAACAATATTTTCTGCACCTAAATACAGTAGTTTGGGATGATGGCAAAGACTTTTTCCATTGGTGACTAGATTCCCAGAGATACCTGTATAGTTTTGATAATTTTGTACGATCTGTGTAAAGCAGTTATCAGAAACAAGGGTGGAAGCTTGATTAAGAGTACAAACTAGCAGAAAATAAAAAAGAAAAATGGAAGGTGAAACTTCTGATAAAATGTGACTGATATTTGGCAGATGGGAAGGATCTTTATTGTCTATTTTGTTACAGAAATGATGCAGACAAAGCTTTGAATGCAGAAGTATTGTAAATTCCTTGACTTGAGACCTAGTACCACCACCCATAGCTATGTCTGTAGAATGTGACTCTAGGTTAATTGACAGAAGCTATTGTATTTTCTCCAGATATCAGAATGTTTGTTCATAGACATGATGCAACACCAAGTATTGTGGTGTTTCAGCACTGCGCAAGTAATAGAAAATTTTATTTTAAAGCATTTTTCTGATCAAGAAAGTATTTAATCTCTCCATTTTGCAGAAATAAACTGAAGCACGGAGAAAGTCTGACAGTCATATCTTCTCTGTACTAGACCATGAAACCATTTATATGTGGGAGATGAATGATATTTTCCATAGGGAAACCCCAGGGTTTCCCCACCTTTGTAACCAATTACAAATGGGAGCAAGATTATCCCTTAAATGACTGATTCATAATGAAAAAGAAATCTTTTACAAACAAACTGAGAAATATCACTCAGATCCTTAGAAATAGATTGGTAACACTAAGTTTTCAGTGTATCCCATTATTGGTCCTTAATTCCAGTAATGGAGAGCAGATCCCCTCTTCATTACTACTGGAGCCTATTGTACAATAGAGATAATGAATACATTATTTTTCATTTGGCACCACAGAAAATCATGTACTTATTATCAAACCAAGTCCAGGCCATACAACTCCAATCTTCATATCCTGAAATCTTCAGCACCATTCTCTACTGAAAAAAATTGAGATGGAAAGTGTTTTGATAATGTTTGACTGGTTATTTTAAGTAGCTTTTATTAAATATTTTCTGAACTGAAATGCCTACTGAATACTTGGGAAAAGAGTTTCATTGTTGAAATACCAATGCCATAATTTCTGAATTAGTGAAAGCCGTCTAGATAAAATTCTAAACACTTCTTAGAGTGGATTCCTTCTCAGCTACCTCTTGCACAGCACAGCAACCTCCTCTCTACCCAAACTGTTACTCAAGATGAAAGACTAGATATGATGCTGCTTATCTTAAATGTTTCAGCAGAAAAAGCAAATTAATATGAAAAAGGTAACAAAATTTGAGGTAGGAAAAAACGCCTAGTAGCCTGAGAGCAGCCTCACACCCCTGCTCCAAGGGATTTAACTGTCTGTTCTGATGTCAACACAGACATGGTGCAGCTGCATAATCTTGGATTAGAGTATTGAGAAAAGAGTTGCACGAGAAAGAATTGTGAGAAGGGGGATAGTTGAACCCTCCTCGTCCAAAGCTGCTTTCAATCCCCTGCCCTTTCCCATGGTCCTTACCAAGGGTCCCTGCCCATACCTGGCCATTTACGCCACTGATCCAGACCTGATCCTGACCCATTGACTTGACTTCATAGCTTAGACTCTCACCACTACAGATTTGTCTGGCAACCCTTGGACTGTTGGCTGACCCTCATTGTTATAACCAGACTTGCTGTGCTCTACTTTGGGCATTATGGGACTGGACCTTAGTGCATTCACAGCCCTGCACCTGTCTTGGGTAACCTGTCTTGGCTCCTGGCTCTGTTTTCCTTAGAGAGAATCCTGCTCTTACTGCTCTCAGGCAATATCTTTAAATGCCATAAGAAACCCGTAATACACACACACACTCCCTCAAAAAAAAAAGGAGAGGAAAAAATAGAAGACAAACACAGCAATGGATAAAAATCCTTTGCAGGTCACCCTAGGGAGAAACCAATTTGACTATTTATAGCCAAGCTAAAATCCATTGAAAGCACAGATCAAAATGGAAACACTGACCCTTGCCTACTCCAGGGCTAGTGAGCACCACCCCTAAGTACTTGTAAGCTGCTTGCAATAAAAAAACCCTCTTAGTTTCAGGCCTCCAAGTGTCAGCCCTCTGTACTGGTTAATATTATCAAGGGAATCCTTGCCTGACAGAAAGTAATTTAGGATCCATTAAATATGATTACTTGGCCTTGAAAATGATGGATATTGAACAGAATTATAGGATCACTTTACAAAAGAAAGGTCTCTTTTACATCCTTTCTTGTGGGGCATTAAATAAAGTCTAAGAAAACTCCTGAGGGATTTCTGGCATTTATGGGTTACATTTATGAAAAGAAGGATTGATATTCATATTAAAAACTCTAAAAATTTAACAGGGTGATGTGGTGAGTACATGGACAGCTGTGACATGTCTAAAAAGTGAGTGACATGTTCGTCAACTGTTTTCATTGCTTCATTTATACCACAGATATGAAAAGTGCCTTTAATTTCAGACTAATCTTTCATGTTCTCTGTTTGAATATTAACCTCAAGTGGTTTCCTAAGTTCCCCACACTTCCCACTATATCTCTATTTTTAACTGAAGTATTTATGCCAGAGGTTTTCAAAATTCTCGGGACACTGTTTTCATCATGTCCTTTACTAGTCATATGTTGAAAGGGAGTTTGTATGGAGTCTTGATATGTTTATGTTGCTATAACCTAACTGAAATCTAATCCTGAGAAGACTATATTTTAGGTACAGGAGAAGTTTGACTTCTTCATTACTAAATGATGTTCCCTAAAGTTCAAACATACAATGAAAATAGACAGTTTGATCTTCCTCACATTTGTCCTACTTGAATTTCCAATCAAAATTGATAAATTGAAATCAACTAACATTTGCTTTTAAATTAATTTTTTTTATTTTTAATTTTTTAATTTTTTTTTTATTTTTTTCCTTTTCCATGAGAAGGTGGATTGACTAATTTATCCTATGAAGAAAACAGCAAATATGGCCCCCAAAACTAGAAAAATGTTTATGGATGGCTCGCCCTGAAAATAAATCTTCTCTAGAAACAAGGAGAAAAGGGAAAAACAAAGAGAAGAAAATTAAGAAGAATTAGGTCTTCTGCTGTGGTCTTCATCATCTCAGTGTTTACCATAAGAAGCCGCCCTAGAAACCATTTCAGTATTCTGAAATGCCCATCCTCACTCTGATCAGTTGCTATAGATAAGGGTTCCCTTACAGACAGAAGTTCCAGATGCTTTACCTGAATCTTCCTCATTAACCATAAGGCATCAGATTCATCATTAAGACTAAAAGCACATTCATCATCTACTTCATAGGCATAAACACAATCGCAGGATGTCTGAGCACAGCACAAGACATGGCCCACTGACACATCTTAGCTTATGCACTTTCTATTTTGAAATGAGGAAGAGGTTTAATATGTCTGATGTAAAAGTTTCAAGCCAGTATTGCCAATGAATTCCCCTGCAACTGATTTTCAATTGCAGTTTTTATGTTGAGCATATATTCAGACATTACAAGATTGTTGATGTATACTTTGAACCCTCTCAATGACATTAAATCACCCCTCTGGTTTCTTAGATCTGACTATATGTAGTGCACATCTGAAGCAAGTTTGACTCCTTCCAGAGGAGGCCTTTCTGCTACTTCACATTATGTGGGATCATTTGTACCTGTGTAAACATGGCACAATATTTTATAGGACTACGGTAGTTTAATTTATGCTGACAACAGCTGCTATGTGCATCTAGAGCTGGGCAGATCTCGGGAAATCTCTGCTTCTACAGCAAAGTAGGCTAACTCTGAGCTGTTTTCTTTTAACTAGTAAACAACAACACTGAGCAGCTTCATGCCTCAGGCACACATCACATACATACACATGGGTTTAAATTCCAGTTTTGCCAAATTCAGAGCAGAGAAGTGAACTGGGAGTTTCCACACCCCCTAAGAACGCCTTAGCTATTTGTTTGTTCAGGAAGAGGGGCAATCTCACTTTCCAGTTTCAATCAGGAAAAACATGCTTGACATGAGATAACTTCACCAAAAAAAAAGTTGTGTTAAAACTGATAGATGGCTCAAAAAATATTTTTAGTAAATGAGCATTTTCTGATAAAAAGGTGGTTTTATCAAGCAGTTCTTGACCAGTTCCATTTATGCAAGCATTGCACAAATTTTGGTGACCTTATAATATGTAAGAAAATGCAATTAAATTTATTAAAAAAAAACCCCTAATATAATCATTATAATTCCATAATCCTCAGCAAGCAAACTAATGTGGTACTTAACCTCTTTCTTTTTTAAAGGAATCTATGATTACATAGCTGGGAATATTTGGCAACATATGATGTTTCTTTTTATTTAATTTTTCTTTTCAGTATGTAACTGGAATGTTCTTGGGGATAATGATACCTGAAAAGTTCTATCAACAAAGTATAGAAGAAGATGCAGAGGAAACAAAAGATATGTGATTGAGGATCAACTGATGTTGTTTGCATATGTATTTGGTAGGTTTTAAGAATAAAATACATTACACAGTGTTCAGTGTTGTATGTTTTTATAAATGTTGCTGACTGTGATGCTGAAGTAATCGAGCAAGTTGTGTTGCAGTAAACATTTTCTTTGTACATCCCTCTCGTGCTTGAAATGAACCTCATGAGAAACTGCACCACTTAGACTAGAAATAACATAATTTCATTCTGTGAGACGGTTTAGAAAAAAGTCCTTTGTTTGACTTGAATGCATCAAAACAGTATCCTAAATTTTTAGTTTTAGGCCCTTCTAGGATTATGTACACATTTGAAATTTGCCAGTTTTTTTCTGAGGGTTAAATGATTTGTAACACCAGCTCTCAGCCTGCTGTGCCCGTACGTATGCATGTATGCCCAGATGCCCATAAATATCTTTCCTTTGCATTGCTGTGATTTTGCTGCACTACAGTGTTTTAAAAAAGATGCTGAATACAATGGTCATACATCATACTGCTCTGTTGTGTACTGCACGTATTGCAGGATTTATGATATCATGCACTGTTGGACCCTTACCAGAAAAGGATACAGTTTCAGACCAGGAGTGAAACTAGCTAGTTCCTGTAACTTCTCTTGCTTCATTCTGTCATTTTTCTGGGTTTTTTTCCCTTTCTCCTAAACAGTGCCATTTTCAAGGTACTGATAGTTGGCCTGGAGAAAACACTGAAGATTAATATAGATAGACCTGTTTACAAATAACTGAAGCTGTGCTGTGACACTGAAACAAAGATTCTGAAGATATGAATGAAGACATGGCTCGGTAAACATTGAGTGGAACTGAGAGGAATCCTATGATCCACTCAGACAAAAACACAGGCCACAAAGGTGTTCTGAATGTTGGAGCCCCTCTGCTCTGGGGACAGGCTGGGACAATTGAGATTGCTCAGCCTGGAGAAGAGAAGGTACCAGAGAGGCCTTAGAGCCCCTTCCAGTGCCTAGAGGGGCTCCCAGAGAGCTGCAGAGGGATTTTGGACAAGGACCTGTAGTGATGGGAGAAGGGGGAATGGCTTCCCACTGACAGAGGGCAAAAATAAACAAACAGTTTTCCTAATCGTCTCACATCAAGACTTACAAGTTTTGCTGCTACTTCAGATTCTCAGTCCCCCTCCCCCTTCACCTACCTTGTGATCCATACTGAAAACTGAGGCAAAATATTCCAATGCATTTTGAACCCTGTATAGTTTATCCTCCATTGCTCCTTCATCTTCTGTGCACAGGGTTGTCACTTACTGTTCTCTTAAATTTATGTAGATTAAGAACCTTTTGCTATATATTTTTAAGACTAATAATGTTTGACTTTTGGCAAATCTTGTCTCACAACTATACTTCCCATCACTGACATTTAGCTTTCCTTGCTGACCACTATTTGATTTAATTAGTTCTTGTATTTTCTTGAAGCTCATACTTTCTTTTGAAATAATAAATCTAAAGACCAACTTCTATTAACCCTATATCTAACCAAAATGTAATCTGCATGTGATCACTTAAAACGTTGTTTTTATGATCAGCTGTCCTTTGGTGCATGTATCACTTGCAAAAATCAAATGTAAATCAGTTCTAAAATAGAATCAGCTATAACAGATTCAGTAATCATTCAGTATTGTCTACCACATCCAGGAATAACTGGCTCCAAATGTTCTTATTGACACTTGTTTCCCAGGGAGTGACACAGAAACTGATCTGCAGCAGTAATTTTGACTATTCTGTTCCCAGCTCAGTTGTTTCTCCTTAACTGAAGCTAAGGTCCCACAGAACTATAAGCCAGTTTAATTGTTAGACCTTTCAATTAACAAACAATAATTGTTTGATGTTTCAAACCTTCATCAGCTCCAACTGCATATAATTTTGTCCCTAAAATCTCCAACGATGGAGACCCCACAACTTCTCTGGGCAACCTCTTCCAGTGTTTTTCCATTGTCAAAGCAAAAAAGTTGTGGGTTTTTTTCATGGATAGGTGAAATGTCCTGTTTTTCACTCTGTGCCTCTTGCCTCTTGTCCTTGCAGTGGTAACCACTGAGAGGAGTCCAGCTCCAACTTCTTTCCCCCTGCCATTATGCATTTATACACATTGGTAAGATCATCACTAAGCCTTCTCCTTCTGAGGCTAAACAGTCACAGCTCTCTGAGCTTCTTCTCACAGAGCAGATGCTACTTAATCATCTTAGTGTTTTTTTGCTGGACTCACTCCAAGATGTCAAGCTCTCTCTCGTACTGGGGAGCCCAGCAGTGGACACAGTACTGAGGACATGTTTGTTTTCTCCAGGTTTGGGGTTTTTTTATGTTCATTTTACTGGTTCCATGAAAGGCATCCATTTCCATTTTATAAAAAATCATTTTCAGCTCCTGCATGCACATATATACCTTGGAATTATATTGCACAATTTAATGTTTCAGTGTTGTAAGGAATACTTTATCTCTCAGAGGCCACCTAAGCTAGCAAATGGCACTGGATATGCAAAGTCAGAAACACAAAACTCACATATTATACACAGCATGTGGAATTTTATATTGCATTTGAATTTTTCATTTCTATATCACCAGAAATTTCCTTTAAATTGAAACAAATGAATCTAGAGGAAGGAGATGAAGAGAAGGGGTACTTTCTATGGAGTATGTCAATCTGTAGATTAATTAATACATTGATTCCATTTGAAAGAGTGCATGTACCTGTCTTCCCATTGAGATACCCCCTGTGCAATCAGTGGTAATTTAAAAATCAATTGCTCTTCTGTAGTAATTAAGTTTGTCCATTTAAACAGATATAATTGATAGAGCCTGCAACTAATTTCAAAGCAGGGATTCTTAAGGGATTCTAGAGATTAAGAGCTGTGAGCCAGCAATCTGTGGGGTTTTTACTCAATAAATGAACATCTAAATACACTGGTTTCTGTATCTGTTTCAAATGCATTATACCAGATAAGAAATTTATTTTGAAATATACTGCTAAACAAAGCAAAATATGTTACTAGACAAAGCTAAAAAGTTAACGAAAGTGCAGTTAGGCACAACTGTATCTTAAAGGTATTGAAATATAATTATTCTTAAATTTCATAGAACTAAATGTGTTGCCTTCAAAATTTCACCATTTTTTTAAAAATTCTCTTTTTTTTCCTAGCTTTTTGTAAGTCTTCTTGAATAAAGTTTATTTTTCTCAAAAACATCATTAAAAGTTGCTTTCTGTTTTGAGCAGACAGAGACACTTTATGGGGCTCTTGCCACACAGTGCTTTATCAAATAAAATATGATGCTTGCACATGTAGAATACATATTTCTGAGATTCATTAAACGACCATCTCCCCTCAAGGCAATTCATTGTTATGCACCAGAGGGCTTTAAGATGGACTATTTAGGAAAAAAATAAAGCAGAAAATAGGACAAGAGAAAAAGGAAGGAACCTAAGACTAACATGAAATGCATATTCACAGTTTTAAAAGTCTTTGCAATTTACTGCAGACCTGAGGTGGCATTAATTGACACATTAGCAAGTTATATATTGTGTTATGTGTCTACCTAGCCTATGATACAATAAAAATAACACCATGGAAATCGCTGTAACACATTGCATGTACAGCACATGTTTAAAATAGGGAGCACCTTACAAAAGCAGACACAAGATTATTAATAATAATGTGTTGCAGTTAAAACTCACAGACTGTCCCTGCAACTCATGTAATTGAATTGCCAACTGTCAGCTTGCAGAGGCATATTAACAATATTTTAAGGCAAAATCCTATACTTCCTAAATATTAAAGAGAATTGAAATATATTGTAATGAGGGGTCTGGTTTTCCATATCAATATACTATAGCATATACCCACAAAAAGAGTAATCACTCATTTTTTGTTAACATTAAAACCAAGATGCTAATACCTACTCCAGACAGCATGCCTTCTACAAGAAGTGGAGCAATATGCATTTAGAATAATAAGGTAAAAGAGTTACATAGCTTATAGTCTTATATAACATTTTCTTTCACAAATGAAGGAACAATGCAGCATTCCAGAATCTTGAAATTCAGTACTAACTAGTGAAACTATTGTATTGTGGAATTTTTCTTTAAGGAATTCTTTTATTTTTTATTTTTTACATTTTATTTTCTTTGGAGAAAAAATAATAAAAAAAGAATTTCCCATTAACACTACAGCTATCACTTAAGCTAATTCTGTATAACTTCTCAAGTGCCAAGTTAGACAATGATCATGCAGATTGTTTCAACATGCTCTTGGTTTATTATTTGTTAAATATAACCTAATCTAGCTAAGTAAAACAAGGATAATACCAAAGCATGCTCATTCTTCATATTCTACATATTCTCAGCATGTAGAAAACTGTTATTACAAGTGTGCATGAAGAATGAATGGCAACACCTGGGTGTGGAAGCATCAGAAATAAAAAACAGCTAGAGAACGGTTACAAGAATGTCCTGTATCCATAGTACCTAGATTAACAGGTCATCAAGATCCTAGCACGTATCTACCTACAGTTTAGCAGGACATCCAGATAGTGGAAAGGGCACTGAGTAAATCCGAATGACTTGCTGAAGTGGGACAGGATAATAAGCACAGTCAGGTTACAAAAAGACATATCCAAAACCAAGATATGAGAAGAAGGCATAAATGAATGACTGAAACAAGTTTAGATTTTTTTAAAAAAAAAATCTGCTTTCCTGTCTTAGGAGGTCTTGCATTGTTGTTACAAAATTGCAACATTATTTCCTACAAACCCTACCTATTTAACATGTTCTTTGGCATCATAAAAATATATAATCTATTCTGTGTGTTTGCAGTGTTTTCTACAAAAACACATTGAATGAATTCACCTGTTTTGTTATAACTGGGCTGCGACTGAATTAAGTATTTTCTGATCACACTTTCTGCTAACTTCCAGAAATACACAATAAGATCCTCACCTGTTATGCATTGCTAGAACTTTATTAAAATCAAGAGAGCTACAACACTCTACACTAGCTGTGGATCTGCTACATTAGTTTTTTATTGGGTGCAAGCAGAACTCAGCTGCTTGTGTACTTGCTTCAGACCATGAACAGGTTGCTAAGGCTGGATCTATTTTAAAATGAAAAATATGTTTTAAAAAGATATATAATCAGGTGATCTACAATTGTTAAATGATTAACAATATTTCTGAATAGCTTTATGAGATGTATGTGTCAAATATTATGCACTTTTTATGGTTGACATCTAGAAGGTTAAGTGGCTTGCCTGTGGTCATATAGTGTTTCCAAGCTTTCAGCTCTAGGCTGTTCCAATCCCCATTTTAACCACAAGACTTGGCTGTCTTTCAGTGAGGTTAATACATGACTGTGTGCTATTAAAGTAATGATCAGTGCTATCTAAGATGCTTGCTTGAGCATTTAAGGTTAAATGGAAATAAATTTTGTTCTGTAGTGTTAAAACTTGGCTTATGTGTTGCAAACTAGGTCAAATGTTATCTACATCACTGGTGATAAGACTGAGTTGATTTCTAACATTCCTAAGCTAAGAAGTAGTGATTTACAGACATTTGTTTCTAGATAACAAAAAATTCCATCTCAAGGACAGTTCTGCAGAGATACCAGGGCCTGAAAAATTATCCTTAGGCCTGTAAATGCTGCCAACTTCTCTTTCATTGATGTATACAAAATTCATGAGTAAGCAATTATTTTTTAATATATATAGTAGTTGCTTGGAGTTCACTTAGCATTCATGATTGCCTCTTGAATTCTCAGTAGGAATGGAAGAGAGAGTTTAACACACACAGCAGAAAGATAATACAAGTTACTGGAGACTCTTTAAATCTTTACTGATTTACATCTTTGATTTTTCGTCTGTTTTGCCCTCTTCTGTTCCTCCTGCTAGGAGTCAGATGGAATCTCTGTAAAAGGACAGCTAAAAGAAAAGTATGAGTGAGCTGGCTGGCACAATCACAGAATCATAGGGTGATTTGGGTTGGCAGGGACCTTTAAAGCCTATCTAGTCCAATCCCTTGCTGTGGACAGGGACATCCTTCATTAGACCAGGTTGCTTAAAGCCCCATCCAGCCCAGCCTTGAACACTTCCAGGGATGGGTCATCCACAGCTTCTGGGCAACCTGTTCCAGTATTACCACCCTCATTTGTAAAATATTTATTCCTCATGTCTGATCTAAATCAACCATCTTCCAGTTTAAAACTGTTGCTTCTTGTCCTGCCGCTATGGGCCTTGGAAAGTCTTATAAGCCTCCTTTAAGCACAAGGAGGCTGCCATACGGTCTCCCTAGAGCTTTCTCTTCTCCAGGCTGAACGCCAGCTCTCTGTCTGTCCTCACAGGAGAGATACATCAGACCCTAGACCCTTTTTGTGGCCTCTTCTGGACTTGCTCCAGCAGGTCCATGTCTTTGTTGTATTGGGGACTCCAGAACTAGATACAGGACCCAATCGTAAACAGTTTCTGTCATTTTTGGGATATCTTCAGCCCTTTGCCTGCCAATCTCGGAGGTAACCTGCAGCCACCAAGGGAGCTCTGACTACTGCAGGTCATCCGTCTGTCCCTGTGCTTGATGAGCTCCTGTGCTTGTTTGATCCCTCTCTCCTGCAGAGGCAGCAAAACTGATACGTTTGTGTGCATATGTTATTGAAGGTGCTTTTAGATTTCCTGGAAAGTGTCTTTTCCCCCCTTCCCTTCCAGGCACCATTTCCAAGCCTTTTAAGCCACTAGGTTTGGCCTTATGATGTTTACCACACAACAGGGTATAACTCTGCTTTAGTTGCAACCCCACAACCACCGGGAATTTGTTCCTTGCTTTTAGGATGCTGAAATAGGAAATGTGTCTTATTTGTGGAGAATAACGTGTCACCACCAACTAATAATTCATCAGCAGAGCCAGGGGACATTTTCTGCCTAGGCAGAAGTGAAGCCTGGGGCGCTTCCCCCGCCCTAGCCCCGGGCCCGGGCGCCGGCAGGCGGGGCCGGATTGCGCGGGGGAACGGAAAGCTCCGGACCGGGTTTCCCGTTATCCCGGTGCCATCCGGGGGGAAGAGTTTAGGTGGCAGCAACCCCGGGAGGGATGAGGACGGTGAAGGTGCTGTGGTTGCTTCTCCAGGTCGCTCCCTTCTCCGCCTCCGCTCCCCGCCCTCCCCTCGGCCGGCAGGCCGGGGGCCCTGGCCCAGGTGCGGCCCCGGCGCGGCATTGCGGCCGCCAGCGCAGCGCGGGGGGGCTGGGCCGGGGGGTCACTGCGCGCTGGGGGACCCGGCGGGGCCGGGCGGGCCCGGGGCTCGGCAGGGACCCGCTGTGCGCCGCGGGAGAGCACCCGCGGGGTGTCTGTGTGCGAGTCTGTGTCTCTGTGTGCGAGTCTGTGTGCGAGTCTGTGTGCGAGTCTGTGTGTGTGTGTGTGTGTGTGTGAGTCTGTGTCTCTGTGTGTGTCTGTGTCTCTGTGTGCGAGTCTGTGTGTGTCTGTGTGTGTGTGTGTGTGTGTGTGTGTGTGAGTCTGTGTCTCTGTGTGTGAGTCTGTGTCTCTGTGTGT